>NW_016690386.1:826638-833313 GCF_001604755.1 Lepidothrix coronata
AAGCTACAGCATAGAAAGAGAAGCAGAAAAAAATCGTGGAGTTTGGTTCTTAGCTTTAAAAGAAGAAAGACAACTATTTTGCAGCATAGCCTTGAACTTTCCTCCGTCATGCATCCAGAACAAAGGTACCAAAGCTGGAGCACACAAAGCTACAGTATTCCCACCAGAAGTATTAGAGGTATTTCAGAAGTCATAGCCCCTAAAAGTGGCCACTTTTCTAATTCTGGGTATAGATCAAGAAAACAGCTTAGAAAAAAACTGAAACTAAAAACAAAGAGTCCCATTCAAGTGACATGTAGAAGAGTGTCTGACTGCAGTATTGAAAACCCTCTGGGGAAAGGTGAGGGAAAACACAGAGAAAGCAGGGAAGGGGAGATAGAAGGACTTGAGCAGGAAAGGAACCACTGTGATGTAGACATGGCCAAAAGCAGACTGCTCTTTGGATATAGGGAAGACAGAAACTCGAGCCTCCATGGAGCTGCTGGGGTGTCACTACCAATGCCCATATCTCTGCTCAGGGTGTTCACAATACGGGTACTCACATGGGTCTCCGTGATGGCTCCGATTACACCAGAAAGAGTGGGACAAAGCAAAAGGACAAGAGACAAACAGCCCACTTTGCAGGAGGGACAATCTCAGCTAGTTTGGGGGAAAGATTTCTACCTTTGGCAGCAGCGCAAGATGTGAAGGGGCTGCCCTCAGGAGAGGTCATGACAGGTGAGCTGGTGAGAGCTTCAGCTCCCATTTGTTCTGCTGTCACCAGAGGGGCTCAATCCAACAACTATGTGCAGAGGACAGTTGATGCCTTCTTCCTTTCTATGACATTGCTCTTCTTTCTTGTGCTTTTCCTACCCTGCATATCCCAGCATGCCCTTCCAAATAAAACAGATAAAACACTCAGCAATACAACAAGCGGCACCAACACTGAGCGAAACTAAGGAGTGTGAGGCTGGTACTTTGCTGAGATGAATGGGGTAGAAATGGTCACCCTTTTCTGATAAGGCTGTCTGCAGACTCAGACAGACAACATTAATTAGACTGTGAAAAGGAAGATTCTCTTGACAAACAAAACGGTTAGAAATTCATTTGTTTTAATAGAAGCTTAGGTTTGGTACTCTATGATGCAGTCATGTCAGTAAAATAGCTGAGCCTTGGACACATTGCAGTTAAAACAACATCCAGAATTCTTTATTTTTTTATCAGGGAAAGAGAGTTTTTATGCTAATTCAAATTCCCACTGTACCTCTGGGAGGAATACTGACTCTAAATAGTGATAGTTAAGCTAAAGGAGAAGAAGTAAAACGCAAGTAACTATGTCCTAACACCAGGCTTCATATTGCTCCCTCCAGTTCTTAATGCACAGTGCCCAAGATGGACCATCTCTTGGAAGAGATGGACCATGCACTGGTGGCTGGGATGTCCAGCTGACGAGCAATGCTAGGCTCTCTTCTTATAGGCAGAAAACCTCTTATGCCTTGGGTCAATTCTGCTTCCAGATGGTTCCTGTATTTTGGAGGACAAGGGAAGAGACTCTCCCTGCCTGAGTTTTAAAACGGAAAGATCACACATTCCTAATTTTGTGAAATTAGTCCTGATTCAAATCAACTTGTTCATGACTTTCAGACTTGCTAAGGGAAATGCCTGACTGGAAATCCCATTTGAACTTAGGCAGTTTTCTAGTCCTAATAATGGCACTTCTGGGTTTTTCCCCAAGATTTAGGCACTGGGAAATGCCAGAGTCAAGCCTTGTGGCCCTTAAGGAATTCAAACACCTTTCGAGTGTAAACAGGAAAGGAGGTGGTATTTTTCACGTTTCGACTTAGGTGTCTACACTTTACCTAAACTACACTTTTACACCCTCTGTTTTGACACTGATGCCTAAGTTCAGGAAAAGACCTGTGGAAGAAACAGCTATTCTGCCACATTAATTAGCTCCTACGTGGACAGAAAATTGACAGCCTGTTGTCAATGCTGGTGACATTAAGGCTGACAGTAAGTGCTGACAGTAAGTGCTTCTCTGTTCCATAATGAGATTGGTACTTCATTGCCTCAAGAAAGCTGGAGAACAGGCAGGATTAGGCTGGTAGAAGATGAAAATTTTATTGGGAGAATCAATCAAGGAACATTATAAACAATCTTTGAATAGAAGGAGCATTACTTTGGTTTGCAACTGAAAGGCCTGGTTAGCTGCCCAGCCAGCACCCGACAATCATGTAGTTGCATTAGCTAGCATGGGGTCTCTCAACTCCAGCTGGTCAGGAGCTTGCAAAACTACTGTCCATTACATCTATTATCTCCCAATTATTCTATTTACAAGATGCTCTCCCCAGGGACCCTCCAGGACAAGCTGCTGCAGAACCACTGAATGCAGCAGTTGTACTGGGGAGGCTCCTCCTGTAAGCACACACCTTGGGCACCCAGGAATCTGCACTGGCAAGCTGTTAGTTTTCACCTATAATTACCAGAATGGCTTGGGATCTGCCTGTCTGCAAGACACTTCTCTCCCCAGGTGATCAGACTGTCACAGTGGCACTCAGTGAACGCGCTCAAGCTGTCGCCTTCCCAATTTAAGAAAGGGCAGGACCTGCTCGCAATGATTTTGCTGGAAAGGGCTCCAAGCTTTGAGACACTTTCCTTAGCTTAAACAGAAAGGTAAAATTCCCTGAAATCTCCTGACTTTTACAAGTACCCCGTAAAATCTAACAAAGCTTTTGTAATGCTGATAGCAGTGGCAAAAAGGAGGCATGCAATCAGTATGTGTGAGTTGGGCAGATTATTGTTTATCTATATTTTACTACTCAGCATTTAGTCTGTAAATAAAAAGGACACCACTGGATTATGCATCCAAATCTCTTTTTGGAGAACTTTAAGGAGGAAGGAAGGAAGGGAAAATAGGGCACTGACAAAAAAATAAATCAAATTAATGGTAAGACTTGCACTGGCAAAGAAATTTTACATTTAAGAGTGGGACATGAGAGCCCTCCACGTTTTCATTAACAAAAGAACTCATGACCTACTATTTCCGAACAATCCGCCCACAGCATACAGATCAAACACCCAAACTATCCACGCAGTAAGAACAAAAAATGTAGCTTGAACTTAATTTGGTTCAATTTTTTCCTTTGAAAATCACCACACATCTTAACCTGATATTCGTTTTGCCTGCAACTCCCTACCTGATTTACATTCACATGCCAATATACCTGCTATCAAATTTGCTCACACCATTTCCTTGTAGACCTCGAGAGCTGAGCACAGAAAGTTAATGCTGGTAGTTTAATGCCTTGAGAAGGAGAATTAAAAGCTGTTCTGCTGGCATCAAATTAACCCCAGGTTGTTTGAATATAAAGCATATAGCAAGGAGTGAGTCCCTTGATCCTTATCAAATGGGTGAAATATGCCCACATGTATAGAGACTGAGATTAGCATGAATTTACATTAAAGAATACGGACCTGTGTGGAAGAGTGGGCTGTATGAGGAAATACAAGCACAGATACCCTGCCCATAGGCAATTGCTATTCAGTAGGAACAGTCACGTTTGTGCTATGTGATCGATGAACACTGACTGTGTTTTGGCACTAACTTTGGAACAGAATCTTGAAATTAGCTGAAGTCTAGATAAAGAGGTCAAAGAGATTGACGATATGAACTTACAGACTTTAGATAATAATTTTTCCATCAATAAAATATCCTTGCTATATGTCCTACTTCACCACCTCCAGCAGCTCAGGAGAATGAGGTTCCACCTGTGGCTCTCTGGAAGCTCCTCTAAACCAAGAGATTTCCAACACCCTCAATGCGGAGGGTGTGATCTGGCACAAAGTGACCTGGCCTTTGGACTTTGGGCTCGGATACACAAAGTGCTAAGAAAATTCTTCTGATCTTTGTCCACGGTGGGAGAATCTTCACAAGAATTCTTTGCTGACCTGAAGGGGCTGTTAGACTCTTTAACCAAAGCTGCAGCTCACTCTTAGGAATAAGCCAGTAGCAGCATTATAAATTTAATGAGCTCTAAGTTGCTGCTTTCTTCTGCAAAATCACATTGCTCCATTCAAAACTTTGTTTTAAAGAAAACTTAAGATTTCTTTCATCCACAAGAGAAGGAGGAGAGAAGGATCTCCTGGTGCCACCTTGTGCTATGGACTCTCCTTCCCTCTCCTGCCTGACCAGACAGGGAGCATAAACTAAAATGCCACCCATCCTTTGTGCGAGTCACAGTAACAAAATACAGCCTCCTCACACTTTCCACACATGCATCAGCTCTGAGACATCACTCAGGCAAAGATTTTCCCAGCTTTGCCACCAAGATGGTGACTGACCTCTGAGGACTCCCATGAGGAGAGCCCCCTTCACGCAGAGCGAGGACATGAAAGTACATCACTGTACTTTCTGGGCTGTAATTGTAACACTATTAATGGTTATCCATCCTCTGTGAAGTAAAGTAATCTTGAGTACACCAATTAATCAATACTTGGACAAATGAACTGAGCTTTTCCCTGGGCTAGGATAGTAATTGTAATTATGAGATGTGATCAGCTGGCAAAGTATGGTTACTAACACTTGCATCTGGCAGAGAAGTGAAGTTTTAAATATCTATCAGAAGATTCTCGTTTCACAGAGACAATTTTTCTTTAAGTCTAGTTAACTACTTGTCAGAAGCCATTAGCTTTAGCTAATCGGTTATCGTTCTTCTGAGAAATGACAAGCAAGAGTCTAGTGGACTGACTCCTGAGATCCCTTGTTGGCACCATTATCCATCTGTCCATGAGCACTGAGCAGAAGGCATCACATTTGCAGTGAGGTCACAGGGCATCAAAGGGAAAAGCATCAGAAGGCAGAAGGGAGACAGACCAAAGAAAACAGTAGTTTACTACAAGTCCTGAACACTTTGAGGCATCTGGTAGTCAGTACGGGTTAGTTACGTTATGTTTGCTCTGTTTTCTGCATGAGAACCACACGTGTAGCTTTGCAGAAACCTGGGCAGCAATTGCGATACAGAAGACCATGAGAAAATCTGCTTGGAAAATAATCTGGCCTCTTTTTAATTTACATGTACATACATACACACACTGGAAAACTGTATTGCCTAATTGAGGAGCCACACAAGATTAGTTAGGATGAATGGCAGTAAAATATCAGCTTGCTTGTTTGCTTTAATCTTCTAAAAAGACCAGAATAGGTTAGTTTTTGTTTAGGGTTTTACAGGTCCCAGAACTGTGAAATGTTCAACAGTGAAGCACTTACGCAAATGTGTGAAAGTAGATTTACTGACATCTCAACAAAAAACATTTTTCATGAATCTGCAAGAAAGAAAGTCTCTTTCTGCAGTACCAAAGATGAAGCCATCTTCTGAAAAGGAAACACAAGTCATCTTTCACCATGTTGTAGTGCTCCAGTCAACTGAAAATAAGGTTGCAAGAGGGAATCACAGGGAACAAATGCTGCCTGCAACAACTTCTGAGGTGAGAGTGGCAGGGAGGCTGAAAGTGGAGCAGTCACTCTCTTGAACTTGCTGATGCTGGAAAGGGAAGTTTTCTGTTGGTACCAGTTTCTTAACAACAGAGGGAAAACACTTTTTTCCCAGTTTGTGTTTTCATTCCTTTATGCTATGTCCAGTAGAAAGTAGAAACTCAAGAATTTAAGGGAATCCAGAGAAATCTGCTGTAGCTCCTTAGTCACAGCAATAGTTCTGTGCAAATTCTGCCCAGACAGCCCTGGAGCCACCATGATCTTCTTAGCTCAAAGAGTTACTGCCAAGGACCACCACAGCATGGTAACAATCTGGGCAGATTCCTCCTGCTCCTCCAGATATGTGACTTATTTCAGAGCTAGCAAAATGGCAGATTTCACTTAAATTCAGAGCACTGCCAAGGTTTGCCTAGAACTTGCTACAGTCAGAAAGATATGGAGTGAGAGCCATCCAACTGAATGGACGTACCTAGTAATAGTACATTTGTAGAAACTACCAGGACTAACTTCACAGAAAAAAGCACTCACAGGTTATGTTTCTTTCCACCCTGTAGTAAACACCTCGTAAAATTAACTTTTCCCTGTTGTCCTATAATCCAAAGAGAATGCTGCATTTCTCTGTTTTACAGGGAGCAGACTAATTGTACCACTGCAAATTCCAGCACCACATTAATTGTACCACTGCCAGCACTGCTGGCTTGCCCAGCTAACCCAGGCCTAGTGCACTGCTTCCAGAAAGGGCAGCAGTAAAATCACCCAGAGACTCCGTGCACATTTAACCCAGCACCTCTACCCCAGTGTCATTGAGGGAGGCAGCCCTGGAACTGAGGGACTTGTAAGGAATTTCTAAGGATTTATAAGAATGTTTTTAATAAATATTATTTTCCTTAATCGGCTAAGATTAGATAACTCTTCTGCTATTGATAAACCCCTACAAAAGTCATGTAGGACCTTCTATCCTTTTTCTATTATATCTATAGGAAAAAACCACATACTTTACCCCTGCTCTGCAAAGTTCCCCCTTTGGTCTCCAGGAACAATGTGCAAAACGATGCTATGAAATGCATGCTCTTCAGGTGCTCTGAAGCCACAGGTGGATGCTGTTCCCAACAAGGGCAGGTCACCTCTGCTGCCCACCCTACCTCCTCAGGCAGATCCCAGATTTCAGCACCCACATTGACAACTGCTGCTGCTGCTGCTGCTGC
>NW_016690386.1:834273-1033225 GCF_001604755.1 Lepidothrix coronata
AAGATGCCCCTGCATTTCGTGATATACCTGTGGTGACGCGAGTCTTGTCCCTGCTGGCAGTCCACAGGTGAGGCCTTCGCTTGGACCGAAGGAGAGCCAAGGGACTTGGAGACCCCCTTGTGTATGTTGAAAAGAAATCCAGCTATCAGCTGCTGCCTTAAAAGATGCTGCTTTGAGACTGGAAGGGATCTGTCCTTTCCCTCCTGGACTTTTATTTGGAGGGGAGAAGAGATCTGATCATTGTAAATACCATATGTCATGGTAGAGATATTGTGATTGTGTGTATAATGTATTATGATATTTATTTGTACAGTCATTGTAATATATTCCCTTTCCCCATTCTGAGTCTGGTGTGTTTTTCTCTGGAAAGCCCATCTCACATTAGGTTGAGACGGGGAAGGGGGCTAGGACTAGGGAATTAGGATTTTGGGGCTATCTCAAACCATGACAACTCCTAAATCCTCAACCGTTCAACTTGTTACCCTTATTAATAACTTTCATATCCATCTTTATAGCCATAACCTTCCTCCACTAAACCCAATGATTCTCAATGTTTTTTAAAAGCTCTATGGAATTTATGATTTGGGACAGGGATTTCCCTTTTACAATATCTTTGTCCAGAATCTCCTTCCAAATAACTCTATCTGATAAACACTAATATATCAAAAATAATCAAACTTAACAAGCAACTAATTACACTTTTCTGGGAGGCTGTTCCATTCAAACACACTGTTCCCATGAGCAAGAGATATGTGCAGTCAGGGCTGGCTCACAAACATTTCCAGTTTAAAAACTGAATCTCCTCATAGTCCAAATGATTTCTGTTCTCAATAAAACTGGGGTTAAAGGCAGAAAAATATCCTCCTGTCTTTTAAGGCAGCTTAGCACATTTACCAAATGCCTCTGGGAGAAGCATCCCTTTTTCACTAGAGTTTTATGTGACCAATTCAGCTGTAACAGTTCTGGCTACTTTACTATTGACAATTTGACAAGTGGACTCAAATGAGAAGTTTTTTGTGATTTCCTTTCACAAACCTGTATGGGGGAAACATTAAACAGAAATTGAAAACCAACTTCCATTAGCATTTTTCTTTTGTACCTATTTTCCCTGGGAATTTAACTTTAATTTTAGAGGAATGTTCCAATAGATTGCAGGAAAGATAACACCTGCTTCATTTCCCTTCCCTCCAGCCTTAAACATGCAGGATTTATACAGTTATTTTTCTTCTTTCCTGATACCACAGCCTTGCCTGTTTATAAAATGTAAGAGGTACACAGATAATTGTACTATTTCACTAGTAAACAGGGAGGTGAACATGAAACTGAGCTCAGAATTGGAAACCCTGTCAGAGTGTTGGTGAATCACTGTATGAAATAAATTGTTCACTTTCTGTTCAGTCCATTAGCTACAAGGACGGAAAGAATTGCTCTTACAACGCATAATGCTGCAATTTCCTATATTCACTTAGCACTTCCCCTCTCCCTTCTGCAAATCAGAAGCATTAAATTTGAGGTTTAATTTGCTCCCTCTACCCACGTTTTCATTCCTAACTCTGACAAACCAAGTTATTGCTCAGTGAAAATGCACCAGCTTTTACATAGCATTCATGCATACAGTGCTCTTCCTCCCCTTTGGAAATTAGGTAACGGCAGGAAAATAGAGTATATATAGAGGCCCCTATGCCTATCCATCAGCAAACAGATGATCTTTTGTTTCTCCTGAGCTTTTTGAGAGATGGTGTAACACAACTGAATTCACAAGACCCTCGTGTCATGTGTGTGCCAGATTTTGTGCTGACACTGTAATGAGAAAATCCATACTTGCCTACAGGTACCACACAGTTGCCCATGCCCTTTCCTTGTAACTCTGGGGGAGCCACTGACATTTTTAATAGTCTCAAGAGTTAGGCTTGCTAAACAAGCTATTTAAAGTAATTCTTCCCTGAAATGGGGCAAGGAAGATTGTATTGACACCGAGACCCCTGACTGTCCTGGAGGGCTTCACTCCAGCAATGAGGCTGGGCTTAGCATCTCAGACAGACCTGTACACTACCACACTGTACTCAGTGCAGACCTGCACAAGGCTGTCCACCTCTGCACAGCAGAAGTTCTGCAGGAGGACTGCAGTGGGAAGGAAGCATGGAGGGATGGTGCTCATGGGCCTCTATTTTGCCTTTTTTTTTTTTTTAAAGCAGAAGCCAGGTTTGAGAAGAAAAGATTTGAAAAAGGAGATCTATGAAATAAAATTCTTGGCACTTCTCAGCTTCTCTTTACTACTTTTCCTGCATATATGACAGCATGTGTTAACTGATCCCGCTACACAGACACCCACAGACAAAGCCTGAGGAGTTGCTCCTCAAGTCACAGGAAGACAAACAGTGGCTATCTGAGACCACAGGAGCAGCCTGGGGTGGGAGCTCTTCTCTGGGACTCAGGTGGCTTTGTAACTTCTGCCTGTCAATTAGCATGGACCAAGAGTCTTCCCTTGGATGCAGGAACTGTGCTGACCAGCACTGGAAAGGAGCAATGAATGAGATCTCAGACAAGAGCAGACCATGTTGCCTCCCCATCTTCTGCACACTGCATTTTTATCCTGGAGTTAACATCTTCTTTTAAAAAATACCTGCAAATGAAATAAGGAACAGTCTTTGCATGCCTGACATTACTCTAGCTCTGCTCCAGCAGACATGGATTTATTTCAGAAAACAGTGGCTGAGTTGAGACCTGCAGGTAAAATTTAGCCTTTCTATTTCAAGCTACTTCTAATTGAACTGACTGGCGCTGGCACTAGAACACCTCTTGGAACATGTGCTGGCTTTGCTGCAGTTGAGATTTTGACTCCCTGATTCCCATTTGATGAGAGACACTTGTTTTTTCATAACTCTATGGGCAAGTGATCTATCAGGGGTGATCATTAAAAGGGAACTCAGATTGATCCTCCTGACAAATTCTGCTAGAGTGGCAAAACCACTGTGTGTATAACCTTAAACTCATTTACCATTATCTGGCCTTATTTACATCTCTGAGGTTTGTAATTCACTGCAAGACGGGATAGTGAGGGAGGGTAGCACTAGATGTACCCACGAATTGTCAAGCCCTGGGAAATGGCAGCATCACATAATCAGCATTACTCTCACATAAAGTATCAAGACTGGGTTTTAGTGACAACTACAAAAACTTGAGGCAGAAAATGTTAAGAGCATCAACCATTCCATAATTAACATCTCTTTACAACCATTATGAAAAAATAAAATAGTACCATATTCCAAAAGTTCTAAAAGGAAACAAAAGTGATTTTACTTCTGTCTTGTTAGTCTCAAATCACTCACTTTTTCTCCTGTGGGAGAGGAGGGCTGTTTGGCTCTAGAGTGCTTCATTGCTGCTCTGTTATAAGGATTGTATTCATGCTGGAGCTCTCACAGAAGCCGGCGATGCAGGCATATTTGGGTTGTGTTTCAGGTCATGTGCCAGTTTAACACACTGAAATCCTGCTGCTTCACAAACCCAACTCCTTACCTCCAAAGGTGGAGTGTGGCAGTGGTGGCTTCTTCTCCATTATTTTCCTGGACATTTGAGATTTCTGACTATATTAAAAAAAATGTCCACCAGAATATCCACCACCCACCTGCATTTTAAAGTATGTGACTATGTAACCATTTCACTCTTATTCCACCTGAATAGTCCACTCCGGGCCAAATTCCAGGAAGATGCCAACACTTATTTTTAGTGTTACCCTACCTCAGCTGTTGGCAAAGAAATATGAATTCTTACTCTAAGACGCTGGAGGGCCTTTTTAAACTAAATGTAGCTCTTTTGAATAGACATCACTGAATTCTAATTGTTTTGTGTTTAGTTACCTTTTCTCTAGGGGGCCTCTAGTGGTCTAGTGGTTAGGGTGCAGGACTCTCACCGCTGCGACCCGGGTTCGATTCCCAGCCCCCCGGGCAGATGGAGCTCGTCAGCCCTGTAAGGCAATCCATCTAAGAGAAGGTCACTCTAAACAAACCTACGTCCTGGGGACCTCACTGCCAATGTCCAAGCTTGCTCGGCCCCGGCAGATGAACCTCAGGATTAAAGGGTGGGCTCAGTTCAGCGCAAGCTGTGTCTCACCTAAAAAATCCACTGCGCAGGCTCGAAGGGTCAATGACCTTTCCCAAATCTTCGCTCACGAAGACTGGCCATTAATTAATTAAATTTAATTAACCTTTTCTCTAGGACCAGATGCAAAATGAAATAAAAGAGGTTTCATAGAGCATTTCAACTGAGAACAATGTTTAAGCTGTTCTTAAACAATGTTTAAGCTGTTCTTCTTTTCTTCAAGCTCAGAGAAAATTGCCAATAAGGATGCCAAGGACACCTCTACAGCCTTCACTATGTCATTAGAGGGACTCATTTCTAATAAATATGTCCTAGTATAACCAGAACTTTTCTCCTCATGCCCTGTCCCAAACGTACTTTGAAACCCATAAGAGGAATCAGTCATTGTTGTCCAACTCTTCACTGAGAAGGTGAGAATTTGCCTGTGAAACATCTCCAGAGCTGGAGCAATCGATACCACAGAGCATAGTCATTATACGACAATAGCAGAATTACTCCCTTCACAAATTATTTGGAAATATGATCATGGTTCCTACTGAGATAGAAGGGAAGCTGTTATATTTCTAAAAAGCAACACACTGACAGATGAAACAAGAAGAGAAGTTTCCACGTTGGCAAAGCTGATTCCCTGAAAGGAAGAGCATTGCATCAATCATTACCTGGCCCTTAATATGACACCAGGCTGGACAGCAGGTGCAGTCCCCAAGTTCCCTGGGAACTTGGACCTAAACCAAAGTTCCCTTCTGGACTACACCAGTGGGTTTCTTGTCCTTGGAAATCAGGGGAGTTAGGGAGAACAGGCTGCTCTGCACCCAGATTCCACCAAGACACAAGGCTTATATCTGGCTGGAGCACTCAAGTTCAGCAGCTTGGAAGACCTCCAGATTCTCTGCATTGTCCAAGGAAGCACAGTCTTCCTGACAGCCCAAATGCAGGCACAGATAGGATGAAATATGCATTTCTGTTTTGTTTATGAAGTTGAACAGATTTAAACCTTGTTTGTAAAAAACACAAATGCTGATTGCATCTCAGTCTTCTGACTCTGGGCAGCTGTAACTAGCAGGTAAACCACATAGAGAGCTCTCTCAAATGGCTGATGAACTTAAAATAGAATGCCATAGTCAGTCTTTAAGGCTACACTCTGACCACACATTCTACTCATTCTCTAAGCAAAGACGGAAAGATGAAGAACCACCCTTTAGGGCTGGTCAAAGACTGAAGGAGGAGGCAGAAGTGCAGGTGACATATAAATGCTCTACAGTGGTGGCTGTTGACCATTACTGCTCTTATGAGCCATCTGAAGCCTTTTCCAGGTTGTTGCTCTAAGGGACTTCAAGATGTCATATTCCCTCTCCTCTGTTCTCAAGATGGGACTGACTGTGCCAGCATCTTTCCTGAGAGACAGCAGCCTAACCTTGTTCACTTAAAAAATTATGGAGGCTCTGCTGTCTCCCCAGGCAATCTATCCCTCACGTTTCACTGTTACATAACTTAATGTTCCTTTCCTGCAACTTAAGTCCATTAGTTCTTGAGGCTGGAGAACAGCCTGTCCCTTCCATTTTGCAACTATTTCTATGTGTTTGAAAAAGGTTATCGTGTCTCCACTCAGCCTCCTCTACTCCAAACTAAGCAATCACAGCTTCCCAGTTCATCACACAGAAGCCAGGCTGCTGCTGGCTGGTGATAGCTTTCAGTAACTGCTGACTGGGCTGGATTTGCACCAGCAGCCTGTAGGTGAAAGCCTTCAGCAGCTTTAGCTCTCTGAGCCAGGCTGTCCGTTCAAAGACATGAAACTTTTTTCTGTAATCCAATACAGTGCATCAGTAAATACGCATTACAGTACAGTAAATTTCTGGAATTTTCTCCATCACATTAGGATATCATAACAAGAAGAAAGGAAAAGACACCTTATTTCACGAAAGTGCATTTTAGGGCCAAACTTAAAACAGGATTCCCAACAGGTCTTGAAGAGTGGAGAGGGAAAATGCAATATATTGTGTTAATACCTTCTCCATTCCACCCCCTCTATCAAGCAAATTAAATGAAATGCATGAACCATGTCTCGGTTGGCAAATGAAACCTGGTATTTGTACTTGCTGCCATGTCTCAGAGTGTTGTTTTTCATTTTAGACTTTGCACGGTAGTAAAACACTGCAATGCTTTACATTCATTAAGCTTGGGCCCATTTAGTCTGTGCCGGCAAAGCAAGTGCATATATCTCAGACTCATAAAGCATCAGTTCAGAATTACACAGGAAATAAATGACACTAAGCCAGAAGTCCAATTTCCAGAGTCCAGCTCACTAAAGCTAAACAAGCACCTTAGATAAATATGGCCTATTCTAAATGAAATGTTAGTGTAATTTTGATAACTGTCAATAATTCCCGCATTATGCCTAAATGAGCTTGTCATCCAAGGAGATTGCTGTATGGCTGATCTTAATTTGCTAATTAAAACTGCAGAGAAGAATTTCAGCTAAACTGGAACTATTTGATTCATAAAAGTGCAACAATGCACATTTTAAAGCATTCCTTCCCAGTCCTGGCTCCTGACTGGCTGAAGCCCAAAACCAGTTTGCTCTGCAGCCTGTAAGAAGGCCGCTTTGTTAAGTAAGAACAATGAGTGATTGTCTCTCTAAATCACTATTATTCCTTACCCCATTATAGTTAATTTATTTTTAATCATGTTGTATAACAGAAATAAAATCATTAGATTAAGCATATATCTAGCAGTGGGAGCCCATTATCCTTTGACAATGTTCTGTTTCATTGACATTATATCTTCACTGTAGACAGTTTCCTTGCCATCATTAGTCCTAAAATGACTATTGGATTTCAAGGGTTTCTCCCTAATCCATAATAAGATTTACTTGCTAACAGCACAAAACAAAACAAAGATATGCTTCTGTTATTTTACTGCTGTTGAATACTTACTTTAAGCTATTAAGAAAATTCAAGTACAAATTCAAATATTATAAGTATTTAAAGTTTTCCTGCATAATTCTGATTCAAGGGAAAGCCTCAGCAACTTTGAAGCTTTGGATCTTTGTGGCTCTATTTTACTTAAGCAAGCAACAGTACTTTGTCAGTTCTTGAATCAAATAAGATCTACTATTTCTTGCACAATGATTTTTTCAGACCAGTTAAAGCAAATCTCAGTACAGTTCATTTTCTCCAGAAATGGCTACAAGGGGTTCATCAGATTTCACGTGAAGAAAGAGGCACAAACTTTCCTGCTAAGGTTGCCAGCAATTCCCCTGTGCTAAGTGCTAGCAAACAGTCAGCACTAACGTTGGGAAGTTAAAAACTCCTTTGGCATGCTGATTCCCATGGGATAATTCAACAGTTATCCATTTGTACAAATGGCAGTCACAGTTAAATCTAAAACTAGATTTTTCCAAACCCTATTAACAGCAGCATTAGAATGCAGCAGGGACCATCCACAGAAAAGAACCTTTTCTGTTATCTCATAGTTATCTTTGAGGAGGTGGCAGATTTCCCTGTGAAAATTATCCTTATAGATTGCCTCTTATTTAAGGATATGCTGGCACTATCAAGTGGTGCTCTTTTTATGCTGAAATTGCTAGAAACACTTAAGAGTCTTTGCATGACTCTTTCATCTGGGAGAGCAGCTTCAATAGATACCTATTTTCCATATATGTAGACAAGCTGTGACACTTTCACCCATATTGACATAATCCACGTAAGCCATGTGGTTTCCATTAAGAAGGGTCCATACAATATAGTCAATTCTTCATTATCTTGGCTAATAGGAGAATAGAATAACCCAGATAAAGGAAAGACATGCATAATTATTGCTTCCAGATAAGAGCTGGCTCAAATATTTCTGCACTGTGCTCCCCAGACAGAGCTTGTACATCTGTCAGAGCTTGACAACTTAGAGTTTATTAACTCAGGCGTTACCTGCATCCATCCAATATAAGCAAGGCGATTTGGGTGTCTCCATGATTTAATCACTCCACAAGTATTCTACTAACTGAAAATAATTTTGGCTATAATTAAGTAACAGCTTCCATATTCATCATTCTATATGTTCTGATACTAATACGGCGTAGACCCAGTCATGCATGGACAAGTCAAGGTTGAATGGGGAATAATGAGGAAAAGTAAATTATGCATGAATTGCAAGAGGAGTACGTTCAAAACACAGGGGAATGTACAAGGCACACAGTGATGTAAAAGGGCCTGTGGAATTATCGTATTCTCAGACAGCACTTGCAGAGGAAGCATGCTCAGAACTGTCACAGGTAGCAAGTGTGAATCAGAACTATCTTTCTACGTGAATTGTCAGAGGTTTCTTTTTTATTGTGTTGCAATTACTCAGCCACACTGAACTTCTGTCAGTTGAGAGTTCTCATAATGTGTAATCTCCGAGACCTTTTAGTACCAATACACAGCCTTCCTGATCTCAGCACTGGTACACAAATTGTATTGTTCAGTCACAAGAGACACTCAGTTCTGTTACAGATATATGGACAAAACAGTGTCTTTACCACTATAGAAAGAAATACAGATTCTCTTACAAAGAAAATGAAAGTGTCACAAATAATTTTTTCTGGATTCTTATGGAAGGAAAGGGATTATAAAGAAATAGACTCAATGAAATCAACAACATCATTTCTTAAACATTGAAGTGAATCATCTTACGGAAATGAAACCATTGCCAGTCAAATTTTTAATGGTATACTTGTACATGGCATCGTGTTGAGGAATTGATGATTATATTCTGCCACATTCCGTGTTGCATTTACAAATTAGCATTGCCTTGGTTTGTCTGCACATTACATCTAGACAGAGGCACACAACAATGCAAGACACAGGCCGAGCTGTAGAGGGAAAACTGATGGGTAAGAGAAGTTAGCCGCTATCTCATGTGATGTAACTGGCTACAGAAAGAGCAACTGACAGCAAATCACAGTGCCAGACATATCAAATCCCTAAATATCTGTTCATTTTGCTTAAAGCATCACATACAGTGTTCAGATCGCTGCGGAGGTCCTGGACAACATTTTCTATACTCCTGGTATCCTTCAGAATCTCAATGCTTTGCGTATATGGATTGAAATACACAGAGAAGGGACGATTGATTGATTTGGCAAAGTCCCTGAAAGAAAAAAGAAAATTAACATAACTTTTTTTTGAACTGCTAAAGAAGAGAAAATTGGATTTTTGAGTCAGGGGAAATAATTTACCTCATCTTTTCTTTGGCTTCTTCAAAACTTTCTGAAACAAAGTAAGCCTCCTGGAAAGTAGTGATAAGGCATTCTTGCA
This sequence comes from Lepidothrix coronata, assembly GCF_001604755.1. Classification (NCBI taxonomy): domain Eukaryota; kingdom Metazoa; phylum Chordata; class Aves; order Passeriformes; family Pipridae; genus Lepidothrix; species Lepidothrix coronata. Next base: position 843,663 of record NW_016690386.1, read on the forward strand.
AACAGGTTGTCTTTGGATCGAATGCTTTCACATTGGCCTTGTCAGAGAGAGCATGCTGCAAAATATACCACAGGACCTGTTAAACTGTGTTTTGATACTGCTGTGTGTCTACATACAACTGTTCATATATACAGCTTTTATATCGCTGTGCTGTATGTTTCCCACGAGCTAGTAGCCCCTCTTGTTTTACTACAATGTTTTTTTCAGTTTGACTAGTGAACATGGTGAATTTGCTACTTAAAAGAGCTCTTTCTATGGAAAATTTTTTTTCCCCTAATAATGAAATAATAAAGAGATTAGAAATGCACCTGCCATGAAGATATACAGACGTAAATGTTCAGCTGGAAACAGGAAAGTCATCAAATAACCATTCTTGAAACATTATCTGTACAACTGCAAATACATATGTCCCCAAAATGTCATTTAACTGGCAGAATTCATCATTGTCTTGATGGGTAAATTGAGTCTCAACAAACAGTTCATACAACCTGTGCTTTACATTTTCAGGACAGCATCATATACTATTTTCCTGACAGCGAAAGTGAAACTATATATCTGAAAACCCATTAAATAATGCCAGTGTATTGCATAGCGACGAAATGCATTGCCCTTCTGCCACATACACCTGAGCAATAATGCTCCATATAGTACTGCAAAAAAATAGCTAAACAGACACAGGTAAGTACAGGGCAGACACTGGGCAGATGAGGCATCAAATGCTGCTACTCAGAATAGAGATTTCTGATTAGCCTTTCTCTTTAAATGACTTGCACAGGCCACTAGAAGGACACGAAGGTTTCAAAACTGGAAAGCAGGTACTGAGACATTTTCCAACACAATCTTTTCTAGCTCCCCTTTCGACTTGAATACTTGTGTTAGCTTTTGGACCTACCTTATCTTCCAGAGCATACATATTTTCATTCTCAGTGCTCTGTTATGGCAGTGCAAGGTAAGGAAGAAGAGCATATTTAGGTCACCTTTCAACCTTCTTTAGTCCCCTTATATCTATACACAGTGGAAGATGTGCATGAAAAGCATAAAGAAATGATAGTGAGGAAGCAGATCCCTGAGGTCCAAAGGTGTCTCTGATTTCTTTACTTTCTATCTGCATGGACATTCTTTATAGTAGAGTAAGGTATTAACCTTACGGTATTCACCACAACTTTTCTCCATGCTCTTGCTTATGCTCATTCCTAAATCCCTGTGAAAGGCACTGAAAATATCACATCAGCTCTCAACCTGCAGTCTCCAAATAACAGGACAGAAAACTGGAACAAGAGCCTCTTCCTCCCACCTCCTCTCTCTCCAAAAATAAATACATGAAAAATTAATGTATGAAATCATGAAATGTCAGAGAATTACCTTTCTTTAGTGCATGTATCTTTTCCTTCTCACAAAGTTTGCTGTTTCTAGCCAGCCATCAGTTGAACAGGTTTGAAAACAAATATTAAAAATAGTCTGTCAACCAGCATCCTCTTCTAAATGGACTGAAGATCAGGCTCACCTTATTAGGCTACTGCCTATATCCCTGTTGTCACTTTCTCTTTGCAGAGCCACCATACCAGTGAATGCCTGTAAATTTAGGCACTTACCTCCTTCTATCAAAATGAATTTGCTTTTCTTCACTGAAAATTATAATAGATTCCCTGGGAGGTTAACTATAGATTAAAAAAATCTCCTCTTAAGGTGTCTTTGTACTTCCAGGTGAGACTTGATGCCTCAAATGTCTAAAGCACAAAGTTTTAAAACTCTGACAGGACTGAGTGAAGCCCTATGCCTGGAATCAAGATTATGATACAGGCCATGATTTCTTAGGAACTGAATCAGTAGGTGACCGCTTCTGGCTTATGGATTCTTTCCTGTACTGTGAAAGCTTCAACAGAAAGGTTGACAGTGTTATCTTCTCTACTTACTAATGGCCTCTGCCAGGCCAAGCCTAGTCCTTAGGACTGAAGCCATCAGAGACGAGAAGGGATTCAGCCTGTGGCTCCTACATCATGAGCAACTCTTGTAGTCACTGAGCCCTGATTTTATAAAAGGAGAGAGTTTAAAGAGGAGGAAAAGCTGATTAGTTATCACAGGGGACGTCCTCTGAGAAAGCCCTTCTAGCTATTCTCCTCAGATTAACCATATGAAATGACTCATACACTCTGGATTCCAGTCTAGTTTACACATGAGCAGAGCTGTTGCTTCACAAAGCAATTCTGCAGAGACTGGGATGTGAGGACACCAGAGAATGTGCAACCTGGAAACAGAGGGTAAAGAATTCAGACATGCCTTCAAAGTTAGGTGACAACTGATCAGTTATTCTTAAGATTGCAGTTTGGGAATGAAGTGCCTAAATTCTGATGAATTCCCACCTGGGTCACATGTCTCCCTTCTAGGACATAGTCTTCGGCTCTTGGATCAATTAGGCATTGTCATGGCTACCAAAGCAACGTTTCCATCTTTGCAAGTCTGGATGGTGCTTTCAAATTCCACAATCTGGCATCTGTAACATCTGCTATCAAGTTGATACGCTGACACCAGCAATGCAAGACTTCAGTAACTGAACTGAGCCTGCAGACAAACCTTCAGAGGGATCATAAACTGTTTAGTGTGAACTAGAAGGGTCAGGACACTGACTCAAAGCTGACTACAGCATTTTAAAGAAACATTACAGTGTTCTAAAATGTTGGTCCTTGGCACTCTCAACATTATGAAGTACATAATCTCAACAAAAAAACTTGGTCTGGTGAGTCCAAAAGCTTTCAAGTTCATGCTATTCACTTATGGTTTGGTTGGACATTCAGTTCTTCAGTGAATTCAAATGAGAAAGTAGATTTCTCCAACAGAAACCTCTTTTGTTATCCCCCTCCAATGAGATGTCAGGGCTAATACAAGGAAAATAGGTTTTGGTAAAATAGAGCATCTTACCATCTTGTGTATCCGTAATAACTGTCCCTAATGGCCCATTCATATGAATCATATAACTGCTTATGCCAATAAAACTACTGGTGATTCTCCTTCCATTCGAGAAATAAGAATTTGGAGTGAAACTTCCAAATTAATCATCACTGATTCTGAGGAAAAGCAGCAGTATCAGACAACTGGACAGCTTAAGAATTAAACCATTACTCATTACAGGTCTCTCGGGTCTAGGTTGTCTGATGCATTGTACAGAAGATGGAAGATATAGCACAAGATCTAAACAAGACTTACATGTTTTTGCAGTGGCAGCCGGTCAGAAATACTGGGGCATGTGTGATGGCACCAGGCATTTACACACTGCACAACAGTGAATCATTTTTTTAAGTGACCACTATCACTGACACATGAAAAAAGTTTGGTCTTGTAATTTCTCTTGAGTATAAAAATTGGAGTGTAATAATACAACCCAGAGCTTTTCAGATTTGAGAAAAAATAAACAAAACAAACCCCAAAAAGTAAAAGTTTCAGCCAGCAAGGGGAAAACTTGAGTTGAGAAGTTGTGTGTGTACCAGTACTGATTTTATCACCTTGTTATTCCTGGTAGAGTACACATAGTCTTGGAAAATCCTGCTCTTAAATGTTTTCCAGCTTATCTACAACCTAAGTTGCAAATCTGACAGTGTCCTGATATTACCAGAAATTCTTTTTCAGTAGTACAATTTTATATATTGTCTAGACAAAGAAGTAAAAGACTTTCTAAAGAGTACTAAAATGAACATCTGGGATCCAGGAGTTGTTTTCTTCATCCTCTTCAGAAAACCGAGCCAAAATTCACATTTGAATCTTTTTGGTGTTAAAGGCTAATGCTGGCTCTTCTTAAAATAAACGATCATTAAAACAAAATAATACAACTAGATATTGTATTTGACCTTAAAAATTTATACAGAAAGATTTGAAGACTACCTCTCCGTTTAATATAGAAGCATACAACAGGGATATATGACTTGATCTACAGCCAACTGAAATGGATAGGAGGCTCCTTTAGTGAAAGAGTTCAAGAGAGCATCATACAAAGTAAATGGATTAAAATTTCCAAAGACATTTGAACTGCCTTTTAGAAATAGTTTTAATAATTGAAATGTACATTATTTCCACCTTATCTCTAAGCCCCAAATACATACTGTGTAATAGTGTTAGCTAGAGTTAACCTGACTATATTAAGCAGAAATTTTATAACTACTTACTGTATTATTTGTTTCCCCCAGGCTTCATTTTTAATCTTCTCTTTCTCTTTATTTTGTTGTGCTTTCCAAGTTTTTTTACTTGATGCTTCCCAAGCATGCACATCAGGAAATGCACTTTTCAGTATCTGAAATTCTAAGTCTAAATACTGAGTGGGGAAAAAAATTTGAAGGGAATCCTATGTTGATAGGTCGGTGCCCACATTTCTCTAGCTTTTACAGTTCTTTGTTACTAAAACTGTTGACCAGATTTGTAGAGTGAAGCAGTGTAATACAGAAACAAAGAAGAGTGAACAAGCCATTCACTGCACTGAAAGGACCAAATACTGCTGGCCGTTTACACCCTGCAAACAGTGTGGCTCATTCATTTCTAGAAATTTCTAGAAATTATACATAAAATTGGTCACCATGTTATTTCCTGTGAATACCACTGCATTGAAAAGAGAGCTGATGGGGAGAGCAGTTGGAGAAAGCCTTTTCTTCTTGCTCACAAAAGCATATTAATAACAAATGCCTCTGCAGTCTCGAATGCACCCTCAGTAAATTTGGAGACAAGACCAAGCTGGCATGATTATTGTTCTGCTGGAGGACAGGAAGGCTCTGCAGAGGGATCTGGATAGGATGAATTGATGGGCCAAGGCCAATCGTTGAGGTTCAAAAAGGCCAAGTGCCAGGTCCTGCACTTGGGTCACAACAATCCTATGCAGAGACAGAGGCTTGGGGAAGAGTAACTGGAAAGTGGTCCAGCAGAAAAAGACCTGGGGGTGCTGGTTAACAGCAGCTGAATATGAGCCAGCAGCATGCCCTGGTGGCCAAGAAGCCCAATGGCATCCTGGATTGTATCAGCAATAGCATGGCCAGCAGGACCAGTGCAGTGACTGTCCCCCTGCACTCAGCACTGAGGCCACATCTCGAGTTCTGTGTTCAGTTTTGGGCCCCTCACTACAAAAAGGACATTATGGCACTGGAGCATGTCCAGAGAAGGACAGTGCTGAGGTACCTGGGGTTGTTTAGCCTGGAGAAGAGGTGGCTCAGGGGAGACCTTATCACTCTCTCCAAGTACCTGACAGGAGGTTGTACTGAGGCGAGGGTAAGTCTCTTCTCCTGAGTAGCAAGTGACAGGATGATTGGAAATGGCCTCAAGTTGCGCCAGGTGAGGTTTAGACTGGATATTAGGAAAAATTTCTTCACTGAAATGGTTGCCAAATATTGGAATAGGCTGCCCAGGAAAGTGCTTGAGTCACCAATCCTGGAGGTATTTAAAAGATGTGTGGATATGGCAACTTGAGGACATGGCTTAATGGTACTTGACAGTGCTGGGTTGACGGTTGGATTCAAGGATCTTAAAGGTCTTTTCCAATCTAAACTATTCTGTGATTCTATAAAGTCAAGGTATAAAAATTCAAAATTGAAACAAGATCTGCCTTCCTAGTGACAAGGATACTTAAGTATTTGAACTTCTTCACAGAAGTGACTGTGGGCCCACAATCACCCTGTCTTAAGAACGGCAGTAATTATTTCTGAAATATTTTCACTCTGACACCTGTGAGAAGTACGTGTGTTGCACACACAAGGGTGAGGCTTCCTGGCCATGCAATCTGACTCTCCTATTCGTCCCCACTCACCACTGAAATAGCTGGTATTGTCATCATTTTCAGAACAATTGCTGCCATCCATTAGGATTTTGGTTATAATCAGGATATTGATATAGTCAGTATCTCCAGAACAGTCTATTAGCGTGATTTTTCAGAAACTTTCAGATGAAAGAAGACATTTTCCCTCCCAATAGGTGCTAACAGAAAAGGCTAGTAAGGGAGGTTGCTTTCCCATGAAACAGCAGAGACTGGCAATGGTTTGATGCAAGGCTGTGCACCGAAGTCATGGGTGCCCAGACATTCTCCTACCTAAGCACCTGCCTGATGTATCTTGTTGACAAGAAGCACATTCATGCCCATGAATGTGGTCTAGAAACAGCTTCTCCCATGGTCACTTTAGCAGAAAACTTAGTCATTTTTTGCAATTTTTTCCTTACCTTTTACCTTCTTTTCTACTCTGGGGCACAGTCCCACAAAGGCTTTCTGGACATTTTTCACCTTATCAGGCCCTTCATGGAGACTATGTCTACTTGTGGTACAGTGCTGTTCTGTTCCCACAATACACAAATTTTCAGTAACCAAAATGTCTCATTTAAGTCTCTAAGCATATGCACAATCTGGTGAAATATAATATCTTATGATACACAAGAGATCAAACCAAATGGTCTAATAGTCCCTTCGGGCATCATATCTACAAGATATATATGTAGAGTAATAGAAAAGTATATAATATTACTGATTTATGGCAAAATTACTATTATATATATATGGCCATACCTTTGAAGAAGATCGATACAGTCCATTAATGGGCAAATTATTTAATTTATACTGTTGCTTTTCAAAAGGATTATTCTTTGCACTTAAACTCTGAGATTACTGTTGAGCAAAGAATACGGACCTGGGATCACAAATGCGTGATACCAAAATATGCACACTTGACAAGAATAATACGTTTGTTTGTAACAGTGATGGTAGAAGACTTATTATGTTCTTGACTATCCATTTCCTCATTTTTATGCCCTTAGATTTTGTAAATTATGTGATAGGTATTTTCAGGGTCATAACCTAGCGACTATATCTCTTAGTTTAAATAAAAGGCCTGATTCTCTGCAAAATACTGCACAGAGTTCGGGGTTCGGCACTGAATGTTGCTGGGCCAGACGAAAACAAGCAGGACATGTTCATCTCTTTGCGTTTAACCATCTTTGCGCTGTGAGTATAGAATATTGCCAGGTAGATAAAGAATGCTTCTTTGGCTGAAGTATGCACAGAACTCAGAGCATCTCTAGTGCAGCCAAGGGAAAAATACTGGAAAAGGTAATTTTCTTCGACCTTTTGCCTTCTACTGAAAGAACAGCAGTTTGACTAAGGAGCTTCACCACAAATATTCTGTTATAGGTGAAATAAACAGCAAAAAGAGACTGGGGTATTTCTATTAAACTGCCAGATAGTTCACTGAAAGCCAGCCCAGGAGGCTGGGAAGATGTTTTAACACAAATAAACAATAGATATATTGCAGAATAGTTTGAAATACTATTCCATATATGCTTTTGAAAAACAAATATTTACCTGCAAAGCCACCAAGAGGTCATTTGGGTCCCTGAAGATAGTACTCTTACCTCTCTTTACCCTTCCCTCCCATCTTGCCAACAGAGAGATGTACTAAGTCTCAAAATACTACATTTGTGACAAAATACCTTTTGCTTGTTTCCCATGTTTTGTAGGCATAAAAAGAGGCAATAAATCATCTGCTACAACTAATCACACCATGCAAGGTTAAACAGTTTCACCTTTATAAGAATAGGGCTCAATAGGCAAGTCTAGCATGAGTTTATACACATTCCTTAATTGTAAATATGAATAATCTACTGAATGGACCTCAATGAATGTTGGTTTTTTCATATCAATAATGAATCCATTCAAATACACTGGATTACTTATAACACAACCATGTCTGATTTCTAACACTTTATTGTGGATGTTAAAAATATATGCTTCTCATCCAAACAAAGCTTTTAGAGGCCCAAGGCAACCTTACCTGTTAGAAACCATAAGCCTCCTTTTACAAGAAATGAAAATTCAAACAGAAATAAGTTTTGTAGTTTATAGTTGTTTTGGTACTTTGGGACTTACAAGTCCGTTTCATGCTTCAAGTGCCAGCTGATACTTTTAACAAAGCTTTTAGGTCAATACCACATTTTAAGTATCAGCTTTTTATCTTGAGAATTTTAACTGTTATTTGAGAGTCAATATATCTATATCCAACTATTATTTTGTTAAGATTAAAGGTTGATTCTGCTTTAATGGTACATACCTTTAATTCTCCAATAGAAGACAGAAGTCCTGCCCCATAAGCGCGTAGTTGTCCTTCTTGCTTGCAAAGGCCAAACTCAATCGTAAAAAAATAGCACTGTAAAATATACAGATATTCAGATACATATAGTGTAGTTGCAAATGTGCAGTTAAGCGTTATGACAATCAGTACCATATTCATTCACTTGCCCCACTTCTTCAGGATTACCTGTCTTGAATATAAACTCAGATACAGTACATTATTACTGCCAAGTAATTTAAATGTCATGTTCTGCAGTAAGGGAGCTTTGAACAAAAATGTGAGATTCTGCTTTTTTTCTGGGCAACCAAGCAGTTCCCAGGCATGGCCAGTTAGGAATAGACAAGCAAGATCATTTAGGTATCAAATGCATTGATAGGAATCTGCAGAGATTTTTAAAACCTTCTGAAACAAATGAGATGCCTTAAAATAAAATTCTGCAAGGTAGTCAGTCCGACTGTCTAGGAACCTCTCAAGATCTCTGGGATCTAATTCAGTTTTGCATTCAAGCTGATATCGCTTTAAAGTCTGCAACGTAGTGAATTTACTTAAACGCGTGTGCGTAAGAGCCTTCTTGAGTTCAGGCCTTAGTCTTCACAAGATTTTACTCTGTCATAAATGTCTGTCATAAATGAAGAACTAATAGGGCATTTGGCTTCTTAAATTACAGAAAGAAAATTATAGTCAGTCAAATGAGTTTACTTGACCAATCCATTACAGTTGTTTTTTAGGTCTACATTCAATCAGGTAACATATCTGAGCTGTAAAATTGATGAGAAGTAGTGAAAGAGATATGCTAAATGAGAATAACATTGTGGTATTTAACTTTGCTGTAGCCACCCAACAAAGTTAAACGTTAGGAAGACCTTAAGAAGCACAGATAGCCCACTGTCCACTAAATGCAGAAGATGACAGTCTCTTCTGCTCCTATGGTACTGAGTTTTAGTTTGGTTTTGTTATGAGACATCGAGATTGCTTTTTGATATTAGATCAAACAGTTGAGATTAAGATAGTAACTATTTCTACATATAAAGGTTTTAGGAAGCTGATTTCTAACTTACATGAAAATATTGCACATATTTACACACACATCTGTATATACATGAGTTTTTTACATTATCTGACAATTTCAGGTTTTGTGTAAAGAGACATAACTTCACTGAACCTAGCAGATTTAACTGTCTTTGCAGGAAACATGAATTTAAGATAAGAACCAACCCAGTATTTTGTACTAAATCTTGAATTTTTCAAATAACTTAAGAATGGATCCTAACACAATGATCTTTTCCCATACAGGTCCTCCTTAATACCCCACTCTTCCAGTATTTAGCATACTAAATGTAAAAGAGTAGAAATTAACACCTCTTTTAAATTCAACAAATGTTTAGAAATTCAGAAATTATTAATTGCCTTGCCTCATCAAAGTTTCTGCAGAGCTAGTGATTCATGCAGTATGGCACTGTGCAGAAGGGTGTAATGAAAGAAAAAATAAAAACATGAGCCCTGTGTCTGATCCAAACCTGCTAAGTCAGCTGAGAAGAAGAATCAGTTGCAGAAATTTGAAATGTTTTAAGTCAGATTCCATCGCAGCAGTCAAAGGCACAGATATCCACAACGGGAGGTGAAAACACAACATCATCAAAGAGAACCAAAAAAAAATCAAATTTCCACCTCTGGCTTTGCTATTGACGCAGCTAAGTCAAGCTGGCATAAAATTTTTCAGGATATGCAATGAGCTAATGTCCCCACTTAGAAGAAGACAACTCATTTCCAAAAACGTCATCTCAGGGACAAACCACCAGGTACACAAAATGACAAAGGTATTGCTGTAGCAGCAATGAGTGAAGCTGAGACACCTACCACCAAGAGTACAAACGTCACTTTCCTGCCTAAATATTTTGCCAGAAAAACCTTCAGGAGGCAACAGTCCTTGTTTTCTACATGCTGACACTGTCAGCAATAAACTACTCAGCTTTACACTTAAATCTCATCTTTGAATTTGCCCCCTCCTTCCCAACTTCTTTAAAGGAACCCATCAGGCCATATGCTGTAAACATAAACATTCTGACAGATACACAGCAGGATTTGGCTCCCAATAAAACACAGTGATCATGCTCATTTTCATTCTTAAAAGTAACAGTGGCTAAAAAGTCTAGTGTTTGTTAAAGACCTGTAAGAGCAGCCATGACTTTGTCCCCATATGTGGGACACCTTTCCTGTCGACCTTTCTCAGGCTGAGGAAGACAAAATCAATGTCATGCTGGTCCCTGGAGAAAGTCTGATGCCCACTTAGCAATCTATAGGGCCAGAGGAGCAAGGGAAGAGAAACATTCTCCACTCCCATAAGGATGTGCGCTCCAGGGAATGAAAGGGGCAGAAGGCAGAGAGCTAACACAGCCACAGGAGAGAGCAATCCCTGCTGTCCAGGGTGAATGGGTATCCTGTTTGCAAGACAGAGAGACCTCAATTCCACTTCCTCCTTGAGCTTCTTTTACTTTAGTTCAAAAATTATTATAATTGTTACTATTATAAAAGGGAGTTCTATTTATGAGCCAACACTTGTTGATGAGAGCCAAATTTTATTATTTACAAGACACGTACTCTCAGTATAACCAACCCAAGTAAAACACATACAAAATGGCAATACATCTGCCTACTACTAACTTGTGGCATCCAACTATAGCATTGAGAAAAGCCCTTCAAAAGAAAAGCTGATTTTTTTATAAATTTGCCATATGGAGCAATTACAATTTACTATTTAAGAGAGTTCTGCTTAGCCAAGAAAATGCGATAGTTCACCCAATGCTGCCATCTTCAGATCATTAGTAAGTGATACACGATTCCTCCCACCTTCCCACTCACAGACATGCAGAGATGGCTCAGTGCATCAACAGAGTTTGCAGGTTCGGTAAGCTGTGCTCTCAAGTCTACAAACATCAAGCCATACTGATAAGGAGGTTAAATACTAACTATATGGAGCCACTTTTCATAGACCAGACACAGAGATACCCACTAGATGCCTCTCTTTGTATGGTAAACCACAACTGTGGTACTCTACACACAGGATAACCATTCTGGAGTGGGAATGACTGAACAAAGAAATGGCTGTTGAGATAAATACATTTTTTAAAGCCTCACCTGAAGACAAAAACTGGGTATTACACTGTTGTTACAAATAGGCTGATGAATGCAAGCACAAATGGGGGTATCCAGGCTCTCCTGCTCTGATTTCAAATCTTGGACCTGTCTCTGGCATACTTCCTAGACTGCGGCCCCAGACATTTGGCTCCTCTACAAACTACAGCAATATCCTGTCATCTGCCTTTACATTCAGTACTACCTCATCTTTGGGGTGAAGTGCGGGTTTGCTACAACCTATAGAGAGGCTCTTGAAGTTTCTGTAGTTTTTGAAGAGCCTTACACTAAAGTGCTCATCTTGTCCGGGAGCTGCTCTATGCTGATGACGCCGCCCTTGTTGCACACACAGAAGCAGCTCTGCAGCGTTTAACATCCTGCTTTTTAACACTGCTGAGCTCTTTGGGCTGGGAGCTTAAAGAAGTTCTATATCAACCTGCACCTCAGGAAGTCTTCCTTCATCCTCATATCACCATTGGTGAATCAGTGCTCAAATCAGTCCAGCAGTTTAATTACCTAGGTAGCCTCATCTCCTTGGATGGTAAGATTGACAGGAGAGATAGACAACAGGTTAGCAAAGGCATATAGTGCTTTTGGAAAGCTTCATAAAAGAGTTTGGCGAAATAAAAACTTGAAGAAAAGTACCAAGATCAGTGTTTACAGAGCCATTGTGCTGTCTACTCTCTTATACGGATCTGAATCATGGGTCATCTACCGCCACCACCTGCATCTACTAGAACGCTTCCATCAACACTGTCTCCGTACAATCCTAAACATCCACTGGTCAGATTATGTGACCAATACATCTGTTCTAGAACAAGCAGCAGTTACAAGTATTGAGGCCATGTTGCTGAGAACACAGCTGCGTTGGGCAGGGCACGTCTCAAGGATGAAGGACCACCGCCTCCCTAAGATCTTGCTTTATGGTGAACTTGACACCAGCTGCAGCAAGAGAGGAGCCCCAAAGAGAAGATACAAGGACTCCCTGAAACAACATCTCAGCCTTGGCCATATTGATCATCATAACTGGTCCACTCTGGCCTCCAATCGGGAGGCCTGGAGACACACCGTCTATAATGCTGCTGATGCTTTTGAGAAAGCACGCAGGATCACCCTTGAGGAGAAAAGACAATGCAGAAAGAATTGTGCCTTGCAGAATACACCATTTAAGGAGTCTTTCTGCTGTGCCTTTTGCAACTGGACATGTCTATCTCATGTTGGCCTTTTTAGCCACCAACACGCCTGCAACAAACGTGGGTGCAGCCCTTCCCAAATCTTCGTTCGCGAAGCCTAGCCATGATGATGATGACACTAAAGTGCTGCTCTGTTAGCCAAATCAGCAAAATGAGATGAAGAATCAAAATGCCAAATGAAGGATTAGAAACAATTTTTATGCCAAGTGACATCAATGTAATGATCAAGACTGCGCCAGGAGCACAAGACAGTGTTCAGTATGATTTTAATTTATTTCTCTTATTTATCAAAAATATGTGAAAGATACTTTACAATCCTACTCATAAAACATTGTCTACATGGGTTTAAAAACTGTTAATCAGATGCATGGAAGAAAATCCTATTAAGGGCTATAAAATACTAATACAGATTTCTTCCTTCAGAGTCCTTGAAATAAAAGTCATTGGCAGCCAAAGCAGTACATCAAGAAAATATCACCGTATGGCTTTAGACATACACTGTCCTCCAGATGTCTGCAATTTGCCTGTGTCAGAGACAAGATATTGAGGTAGCTGGTCTGGCAAAGTATATGTGTGATTTCAAGAGTCAGATCAGTTGTCCTGCTATTGACAGGAAAGATACAGGGCAAACTCCAAAGCTGGTTTCCAGGGTAAACACAATGTCTGTTCTTCACAATCAGGTACTGCCCTGCATTATAAACTGGACTACCAAAAGAAAAAGAAAAAATCAGTGACAGCTATGACAGCTAACAGAAAAAATCCTTATTCGAGGGTGCTTAGAAATTTTCAAAGGCAGGAGAAAAGGTCTGATAAGCTCAACTCTTCTCACCTGTCTGATTTCTAAGGCTTTGAAAATCACTTCTCACATCACATCATTTTCCATTTGAGAATCTCCCTCTTGGGACCTGTGCAAAGAGCTTGTGTATGGTATTGGATGCTGGTGTCATAGAGTCAGGAGTTCAAAATCTGACTTGTCCATAAAAAGGCCTTTCAAGCCTTTCCACTTTGCCTAATTTTCTTACAGTATAGCTTAGAGACCGATACTTGTGTTCACTTGGCAATTTTCAGCATGATGTATAGCATGAGATTTTATCTGTTCTCTAAAGGTACCTTATAAAAGTGTTGTCAGAATGAGTCCTGAGAACACCACGTCAAGCACCGATTTGTTTGTGCTCCCTGTCACGAGGGGGGAAGAATGAGAGATTGAGTAATTGCATGACTGCAACCCTGGCACATGGGCAGGAAGAATCACCACTACAGGAACTGCCAGTGGCAAAGGGCTACAACCCCAAGCTGACATGTAGTAGCACAATCACGTTATACATATAGAAAATTAGCTGCCATGAAGACAATACAATTACTAATGTATGTAAGTACTTGCAAGACCAGTGCCAAATAAATATCCTTAAGAAAACATCTTTACATTGTTTCTACTGGATTTAAGATTTCAAAGGATAATTGAATAGACCACTCAATTCAAATGCATGCGATATGTTCACAATATGCAAAGATTAATTCCTTTTTCTTTAGGAGTCCTTTGATATTTTAGCTCTAAAAACATTCACATAGAGATAAAATCTCTCATATAGTTGTAATTATCTCATAAGTAAATCGTTATATATAGCTGAAAGACTTTTTCTAACTCCAATTATTAGAAATTAATCCTAAGGATTAATGAAATAAAGGTGTTTTCTTCCCCCCTGTAAAAGTTGCTCAAATTGCAACCAACTGTTGACTCAGAAATATCTGTGACTCTCATCTGTGCTTTCTTTCTTCATTCAGAGCTAGTGCAAATAAATTTTTGAACAGTTGCTTATTTTTCAAAGACATCAATAGTCTCCAAAAAAAACCAGCTGGCATTTCACATTTGACTGAATTATTCAAAATTCACAGTCTGTTGAGTAGTATCAGGAGTGCTCCACTACAAGAAACAGATAGATGTAACACAGGTAACCCAGGCAACTAGCCAATACAGCACAGTGTTAGAGTCTGGACATCAAGCAATACTATTTGACAGCTATTCATGCAGGAACATTACTGAGTAGAAATGCAAGGAGATTTCTGAACAACAAATAAATCTCATGATGAGCTTCTGAATAGATCAAAAGCAGAAAAGAAGTAAAATTCAATAGCTAAGTCTCATTATAGACAATTCACCTACCTCCAACAAAGGCAGTGACCCTATTCACAGCCAACAGCATTTCTAAATAAGAAAACAAAGTTTAATTTTTCAGAGTTGCCTTCTTAAACTATTTTGTTTAGTCTGCCACTTTGAAATGCATTTAGGCTTAGTGAAATGAGGTTTCCTTTGGGGATTTCAAAGTGAATATATTTAACAATATTATCCTTTTTTCCTCATCTGACTGCTTTGCATTCAGACCTTTCACTAAGGGTGAATGCTCGGAACAATCTCTTTATAAACAGACATTTGGGTAGATGTGGTGCCGCTCATTAGAGCACTGGGGTATAGATACACACCAGCCTTCGCATTTCTGTTGACAGCCACAGAACTCAGCATCACCACATGCAAATTCCTCCAATGCAGAGGCTTGACATACTCAGAGAAAGCACGGCCTACAGTGAGCACAAGGGGACTCAAGCCCATGTGAATACTTTGAAATTATGTTTCTTTATTCAGGAGTTACTGGAGAAAAACTCATAGTGGTAAACCAAATGAAATTATCATCATGAGTTTGTAAGGAAGCAAAAGTGTACCTCAAGCAACACAATGCTACAACAGTGTCAGTAAGGAGGTAACTCTATACCTCCAACACTGGGGAGCCCAGACAAGACAAGACAATGTCTATGGCAGCTGCCAACCTTGCAGGTGCAATACAACTTCTGAAATAAGATCCGGAGGACAGCCCTACTAACCATATTGTGTCTCCTGAGAGAATGTGTCTTTCTATTGTTCATTCTCGCATGAAGGAGGCCCTCTTGCTACTCTGAAGAGCAAGCAGAGAGAGCAGAGGAATGAAGCATTTTTGGGATTTTTCTGCTGTTCCAAAAAGTTACATCCCACACAGTTGAAGCCACTGGATATCCCACTCCATGTTTGAATTACTTCAAAATAATCTGAATTTAGGTTTGCTCTGCACAAAGATGATGTCTGTCCAGCCTTCTCATTTTATCTCAGTTGAAAACCTTGGAAACCTTTGGAGGTGCAAAATCAGGAACTTCAACACTTACACAGAAAGTCTTTCTGTACAAAAAGCTGTGTTTCCTGGCAAGGTAGCAAATTCCTTTCCACCAAAGCTAGCTGTCACAGAGGTGATGCAAAAAATGAATGCCCCAAAAAGCACACTTGCCTCAACTTGTTCAACATGGCCAGAGAAAGAACTTCTAGCTTTTCCAACATAACTAATAGTGCTGAAGCTTAATATGCAGCTAAGGAGACAAGACCACTTAAACTGTAAACTGTTGCTTAGGTCATTTGTTAAACATAAGGCCTAATGCTTTGTTAAACATGAAGCCCTAATGCTTTGCCCTTCCTATTTCCCCTTCTCTATCTCATTTGACTCTTATCTTGAACAACTTCAACTTCTAAAACCTCGGGGTTTAAGGTTTATTAATTTCAAGTGGAGTTACGAAGAAAAAATGATGTGCACTAATAACCCATTCCACTTTATTTTACTACAGATAACATGAATTCACATTCAGCACTCCCTACATTTTAGCTGAGTATTTGCTCATTTCTTTTTCAAGCTATTGCTTCAAATTTCAGCCATGCAGAGATTTCACACAGGTATTGTAACAGGGACAGTGAGGTCATTTGACATGATAGTTGAGACTCCAAGAGATGGGGTACTCTGAAAGTCAAACCATAAAAAAAAAAAAAAAAAGTTGAGTAAACACGTCACTGCTGTCCAACCACAGTCTTCAGTCTGCGCTGCTTATGTGACACACTTAGTTTGTTACAATCCTTCACAATTCACAGGCTGCAAGCAGGCATTGTCTTTACAGCTTTGCCATTCCTGTTTTCCAGATCTTTGTCCTGCTACTCTTACAAGTGAGGAATTGGCATAAACACAACCTATCAAAGCAAGAAAAGTCCTGATTTTATAGGCTACAGGGACAAGGGCTGGCACCTCGTAAGTGTTCTCCTCAGCCTTGTAACTTATGCTACAGCTTGGAGAGTATGACTCCTCCAGCATGGGCCGGGAACTTGAACACTGACGTGTGGACATGGAGGCATGACCAAAGCGAGAGCAAAATTTGAAACAAATAAACACACAAGAGATCATTTGTCTGTCCTCTGCCTGACAGCATGCTCATTTTATGGGTCACTGACCCTAGGAATGTTGCCCCACACTGAATTGCATTGCTTAGGAAAACACTCAGAGAACAGACAGGACAGAGAACAGACAGGAACAAACTCACTTTTCTTCCTACAGCATCCAGAGCCAGAATCTCTACAGAAGCCTAGCCCAGTCGTCAGGATCCATTTATCACAGTTACCTGCAGACTTCAGCACTGGTCCAACATTGTTTGTCCTTCTCTAAAAAGACCAACTTCTACTCCCCAGCAAGCACGCTAAGAAGGACACTCAGAAGAAAAGGCATAAAGTTGTAACACTCCATGAAATACCAACATCTTCAGGCTAGGGAGGCAGAGTTCATTCTTTTGAACAAGCTGCAATGCCAGAAGGAAAGCTTATGGGGAAAACTGGTAATGCCACAAGGAAACCGAGTAAGGGGAAAACTGACACAGGATTCTCTTCCACTTATCCTGGGACAAGCTTTTGACAGAATGGTAAAGTAAATCCACAGCTTATCAAGAAGCAAAGGTGCAGCAATTAATCACAGTACAGGCAATCCTCATTTTATAAGCAGAGAGTTTACTGAATCACTGCCCTATGCCAGTCCACTGTCAGAATTGATTACTGCAAGACACAAGGTCTCTTTAGTAACTACCCTTGGCCAGCCCAGAGAAAGACCCCAGTGTCCTCCTTTACCAGAATTCCCATGGGGAAGGCACCAGGCTCATGTGGTGCTTCCCACAATGCCATTCCCTGGAGCAGGTTGTGCCTCCTCTAACTGACAGGCCAGTTACTGTAGATGACACTTGCACTGCAGGGAGTGATGCAGGAGAGCCACTGAGCCTCCCACAACATTTTAGCCAAGGAGGACTATGAGGTTCTTGTATACACGATCAGCTCTAAAAGTCCTAATGTACCTACTAATGAGGGAAAGTCATATCTTCAGAAAGGGGAGAAGTCTCCTGGGGCTGAAAGGATCTCAGAACTTTTGCAAGCCCTGAACCTGTGCGGGCAAAAAACACATTGAAGAGACAAGAACAACTGGCCAGTGAAGTTTCAGAATTCTTATTTCAAGGAGAAAAAACGCACTATTTCTTCACAGTCGTATCAATTTCAAATTTATTTCTGAAGAGAAAAAAAGGGTAGGACTTCATTCCAAAATTACCAGCATCCACACTTATTTTCTAAATATTTTAAAAGAAAATTAAGTTCTTGCATCTATTTACTGAAAACTGATTTAATAGCTAAGACTTGTTTTCAAACATCACAGTTTCTAACAGCAACACTGCATTTAGACTCAATGTTCTTTTAATCACATAAATGCCAAGGGACTCCCAAAAGCTTTTGTGACTCTTAATGCATTAGCTCAACCTGCTTTGCAAAAAAGAAGCAAAAAAAGATAGCAGGCATAAGTACAAAAGTGTTAGTTCTATTCATGTCAAGCTGACAGACAGATCAAAGAAGAAAAGTAGCTCTGGGAATTTTAAATATCTATTAATTTTGCTACTAAAAATATATTCAAATTGAACATGTTTTTCACAGCCCCAAACAAAATCTTTCTCAAGTGCAGTTGAGCATCTCCTTGCAGCACCCTGATTTTCAGCAGTTAGGACATGTGAAATGAATCTATCATAACCACAGAATAGTCAACTGAGTACCACTGAGTTACTTGCCAAAAGTGTGTAAATTCAAAGTGAATCACATTCAGCAATACATGGAAAAAAGTTATACTGAGCAAGTACCCGTGAGCAGAGAGATCACAGTTCTTCACTGTACCGAAGTCAAAGGAATTTCCAGTGGCTGTGGTCCAGGAATAACTTACCAAATGTGAAGATCACTCTGAAATGGTCACTAGTGATCAGCAAGAATTCTGTGCTTGTATAGGTCCTAAATTCATTGCAGATGTATAGTATGGATCTGTACGTAAGCTAATATGCTTACTCAAAGTCAAAAAATTAATCCTACAAAGGTGTTTACATTCTAGAAATGTAAAATGTCTTGTTAAACTATAATCTTAGCCACTTTTATGCAGTCAAACTATATAATTATTACAATTACAGCCTACTGATTCAAGGGAGGGAAGAAAAATCTTCAGGGAAAAAAGAGTAGTATGTTTTATGGGGGAAAAAATTGTAATATGTGAGTGCCCATTCTTTTCAGCATGTCTTGAAAAAGTTCTGAGCTCAAACTGCTTTATCTAGCACTATGAGCAGATGCCATCTTTATGAATGTCATAGTGATGATCTATGGAAAGTTCTCTGTAAGTTACAGAATATATAAAACTTACAGCTAACAACTGAAACAAGGTTACCCAGTCTAAACTGATGCTTTGTCTGATGCAAAAGCAACCTAACAAACAGAATGAGGAAGTGGAGGGGTTGTTCAAAGTGTGTCTGAAAGGGTGCCACGTTTATGTTCTGTTGACCTTGACAACTTCAGCAACATCTGGAATCAAACCAAAACAGCCAAAATTAACAGTCACAAGGAGGCTGTAACCTTCTCTGTAACCTTTTCTTTGACTTCAACAATGCCCTCAGGCTTAGAGTATTTGCTTTAACTTCCCAAAATCATCAATAAATCAAACAAAAACCTTTACACAATAACTTCATAAGGCCTACTATGTCTAAGGAGTAACTAACAATTTTGTTGCATGCTGTACCACACAAAGCTGGACAAAGTTTGAGTTTGGACAAAGGAAGAGACACAACGGCAAAATCATGTGTCCTTCAGAGTTAATTCTTTTTCCACCAAAATCCATATTCCTAAATAACCAGTTGGGCAACCAAATGATAAACATTAATTTTACAGCAACAAATTCTCTTTTGTTTGCCTGTGTACAGCTCTATGAGCTTTTAGGAAACAGTACACATAGAAATGAGGTTAGTATTTCGCCCACGGACCTAAACTCATTGAAAGAAACAGCAAAGCCCCCCCCGGTGCTCTGTAGCATCAGCATTGGACCTATAAATATATAATTAAGATATACTTACAAAATTATTATGGTAGATCATCCAAAAACATCTCAATTAAAAATTTATGGGACCACATTCCATCCAGCACTTTGATGCCATTTGATAGAAAGATGATGACAGGCACAAGAACCACTTCCAAAGTTGCAGCATTAAGTAATTAAGCCCTAGGCATACTTAGCTATTTATGGATACCAGCCATATTTTGTCTTACTTCCATACTTTAATCTCTGCATACAACAAAAATACCCAAGAATATGCTGGATGAAAGAATTAGACTGAACGCATGAGTCAAGTCCAGTCCTTGAACCAATATTTAAACAATTTAGGTGGTTTGCGTGGTTGTGAACATTGTTAGGATTTTTCCATCTCCGTACAGATATGTATTTGAAGACTCTTTCCATAAGGTAGTATTTGGGTTATGCATAGTAGCTACATGTATGAATGTCCCCTTTTGGAAGCAAAATTATTTACTGAAATATTCCAGACAATAAAAGGAATAGTGCACGGTTTGAGGACTTCAGTGAGGCTGCATCTGGAGTACTGTGTCCAGTTCTGGGCTCCTCCATACAAGGGAGACACAGAGCTCCTGGACAGGGTCCAGTGAAAGACTACAAAGATGATTAAGGGACTGGAGCATCTCTCTAATGAGCACAGGCTGAGAGAGTTAGATCTGTTCAGCCTCAAGAAGAGACAAATGAGAGGGGACCTCATCAACATCTCTAAGTATCTGCAGGGAGGGTGTCAAGAGCATGGACCTATTGCTCTGCTTGGTGGTGCCAGGCAATAGGACAAGAGGCAGTGGGCAGAAACTTATGACAAGAAGTTCTATCTGAATATGAGGAAGAATTTCTTTCCTGTGTGGGTGACCACGCACTGAAATAGATTGCCCAGAGAGCTGGTGGAGTTTCCCTCATCAGAGATATTCCAGAACCATCACAACACAATCCTGTGCAATGTGCTCTGGGATCATCCTGCTTTAACAGGGAGGCTGGACCAAATGACCCACTGTAGGCCTTTTCAGCCTTACCCATTCTTTTGACTCTGTGGTTACACATAACTGGTTTAGTTTCTGCTTGAATGCAGAATCTCCTGGCTTTCTTCTCCTGATGTGGTCGCCGACCCCCAAAAGAAGGGTGGGGGGTGCAGGATGGCAGCCATGGTTGCACCACACAGCACAGCAGAATGCACACATCCCTGAGCACAGGGAACCTGGAGCTAGTCCACCCCAGTACCACTGTAAGTCCCAGTCAGCTAACCAGGTACCTGCATTCAGGGAGCTGCTCCCAAGAGAACCCCACCTGCAGTCATCAAAGCTATTTTTCCACAGAACTGCTCAGCTGCTATGGCTCCATGGAAAGCATGGGGAAAGCCAACTCCTCCACCTGCACACCCACAGCACAGACATTCTCTTGGCCCTAAGCAAGACCTAGAAATGGCTGAAATGCACCACCACATGCTGAAGTCCTTTACTTCCCCATATACCTGTGTGCTGCTGCCAGAGGACGTCCATGTCTTGTACAAATGATTCAAATAATGTGTCAGTATGAGTGATACCAACACAGAGCCCAGGATTATCTTCTTTCCTTCTACATACACGTGCAGTTGGGAACAGCAGTAGCGATATATTCCAAACCTTTCCTCTATTGCTTTTTTCCCCCATTATTTAAACCTTTATTCGTGTAATTTATGAGCACTTTGTTTATAGTTGTCACCCGAAACGTTTGTCCTATTGTTTTTCACTGGAGGCTTATGCTGAGTACTTTCTTTTGTCCCAGTTACATATGTTGTATAAAAGACACTTTATGCCTTTTTGCTAAAACATTATCTACTCTAGGTCAAAAGCAAAAACAAATACGCAAAAAACCCTATCAAAATTCATAGACTCCTTTCACCTATTCCTCAACCTATCTCAACTGGATCCCACACCAAATCAGCAGATGTTTGCCACTTGCATGCACTCCTAAATTCCACAATTTTTTTCAAAGCTGTTTTTCAGGCTCACTTTCATTACTGTTGTAGCAGAGCAAACATTCGGAGTGTGAGCTATTGAACTACCAGCAAAGATTACTATTGCAGAATCTGCAATTTCTTAATGAAAATGAAGTTGCTTCCGAAAATAAACAAACATAATTAGTAAGCCAGTGCTGTGTGAAATTTGCACCATTCTCTTGTTAACCTATATGTCAAAATGTATACTTGTGTGCATGCAAATTTACATTCGCAGTTCAGTAACCTCACAGATTAGATCTAACCACTTTCGGAAACAAAATGCTACAAGAAGTAAAAGCAAATCCAGTGTCTGGCTGCAATTTGTTATTTTAATAGAGCCTTTTTCTTTAGCGTTTCTAAGTGCTTAGGGCTTGATCTTCATAAATCACATCCTGTATAAAAGGAGCTATATTATTTCTACAGCAAAATTTCTAATTTCTTCCCTGATCCCAATTAAGTCAAATTAGTTCTCTCTTGCATTGAGCTCCCTCATTACAGGGCTGGGCCCAAGCATACAAACTTACAAGCACATTATAGAACAACACTATTTCTAGCTACTTGTGAGCACAAAATTTTGTCTCTTAAGGCAACCTGAGATCCTTTCAAGAAGCAGGTTACTGACCTGACCAACTGGGCACCCTCACAGCAATCCCCCTTCACCTCCTTAACTTTGAGTGACACAGTACAAAGCACAAGATGTTTATTTTTCATATTAATACATCCTGCGTTGACCTATCCTTTGTACCTTCTGCTGATTAGAAACTGAAGGGACTCATATCCTTGAATAGCAATGGATCCACTGAATCCTACTTCTCTCCTGCATGCAGCCTATTTCTCCCATCTCTAAACTGCAAAACATGTCAGCCCTACAACATCAGGTTCACTTTTCCTACCACACGAAAGGTTCCCACTTCTACAGCAAGCACATCCAAAACTGGCTTAAGTCCACAGTATTACTCCTAACAAAAACTCAGATTAGGGTTCAAACTGCTCATTTACCCTGCTCCACAGACCGGTGACTGAGATATCCTCCCTCTTTTCCAGTTCTAGCTGGAAAGGTGGAAAGGGTTCAGGGAAGAAATAACATCTCAATAGCATGAGGAATAACTAAACAAACTATTGGTTTTCAATCCAGAAAAGGCAAGAACTAAGCAAGCAAATGTGTTCTGTAAAGTCATGATGGCATACAGAAAGCCTACAGGGATGATTTGATCATTCTCTCCTCAAATACAAAAAAACCTAGCAGGAATCAAGTTAAAAACAACAAAAGGAGAGAGTTCACCAGATAGTGAATAGTTGAACCACAGAGCTCGTTGCCAAAGTTACCACAGGTACTAAAAATCTACGTGTCTTCAAACATAAAGAGCTGTTTCTGGACAGAAATCCTTTCAGGTTAATTACATACATAGAAACTACATTTGGTTTCCAAGTTTCTGAATGGTCACAAGCTTGGAAAAACTTTGAAAATAATCAGAGATGGTCATCCTGTTCCTACATCTCCCCTAAGTAGCTATTTATGACTTGGATACAAGGCATCAACCATGGGCCTGACCAGCACAGTAAATCTTACAGATTTCAAACCTGGAAACAGACTCTTCAAACACAGAAGAAAGGCCTCAGTAGACTATCACAATTCCTGCAGAAAACATTGTGCATTTGCTCCCATTCTAGCAACAAAACTCTTCAAATTCTCCTTGTAGTAACTTCTCTGGAGTGCTAGCTTATTTTTATGTAATACACAGCCACCTGGTTTTGAGCTACAAAGCTGGTTAGATATTTCTGCTAAGATTGTTTTTTCCCTTGTGCCACGAATCCCTGATGTGATGACTGTGAAAATGCACTGCAGGAGAACACTGCAGTATTCTAAAATATTAAATACTGATCCCTGGAATCTACAAATTTGTTTTTTCCCCCTTTAGTCCTGTTCTGTGATATATGTACTATCTTTTCTGCCCATCTGCTTGATTATGCATACTGTAGAAAGGACTTCACATCAGTGCTTCAGCTACTTTATCAAAAAGTATTGCTGAAAGAAACCCTTAAAAATGGACACCATTACTTTTTATTAATTCTGTTGTAACATTTTGCAGAGCAAATCCACAAATTTTGGAATGGTTTTAGAGCAGCAGTCAGTGAGCCCAATAACACCTCACCAATCAAAGGAAAGTAATCCATCAGTAAGTAATCTTTCTCTCCTGATTCAAACACACCTGTGTGACTTTGTAATGGTTAAGAGAGCCACAAAGTTTCATCAGGTTCCTCTTCTGCTTCTGTAAGTTTCAGGTTTTCCACTCGGGCAATTTCCAAATACATCTGCATATGAATGGTTTTGCTTGGTGAAAGTCAGGAACAGAAACATAGTCCAGGCCATCTACTGATGAACAATACAGATCATAGTATTTTGAGTCTCAAGCTGAGTAGCAGGACAATGTCTGGCTATAGTAATCCATCATACCTGATTGCACATTTATAGTTCTAGCTTTTACCCTGGGAATTGATTCATCTTCCCTAAGGGACACACAGCCAAAATCAGAGTAATTTCATATGTCTCCTGTAAGCCCATCAAAATTTACTCAAGCAGTTTTTAAGTCATATTCACTCCCAGCTCTTCGTGCTGCAGCTCCTTTATTCACTAACTACAAGTGTAGCTGGAAGTAACTCTTTTGCAAGAAACTCAATTATGTCACCCCTGGTACTCACTCTGGGATCTGTCACACATACATGGCATGCTACTGGGATACAGCGGAGATTTGAATGTTAAACTTCAATATGCTCAGTGACTGCCACAGCTCTTGAGCTGTAACACCAGGTTTCAGTTGGCCAATACCTAAGTATTTTTATATGTCAGAATAGCTTCAGCAGGGGAACTGGTCACAGACCTACAATGGTGGTTAGTTCTCTATCTATCATTTCGCAACTATAAATGAGAAACACACGAGTAGTTCTGATTTGTCAGACATACAGTTGGAATGTTCAAAATCTCACCCACTTTCATACTTTTCTTCTCAGCTCCATTTGCTCATCCATGGAGGAAGACAGTAATCCAGTTCACAAGCTGTACTTATGGCCTAGCACTACCAGTTAGCCCCTCCGGGAAATCTAATCTTATGTTTGTGAAGATGAGAGACTGCAACAGTCAGTTCTGTCTAGTGACCTAACCACGAATGCTGTATCTTCCCAAAGTTACCAAATGCAATTCAGTCTTTATCCACAATGCTCCTGTTTCTTCCATTCTGGTTATCTCCTCAACAAACATAACAGAGAATTATCCTGAATTATGTGCCAGTTGTTCAGCATGGGAAAAGGACTAGAATGAAGCAAACAAGACCAGATAACACAGATCCTGAGGAAAGACAGGTAAGTAAACTCACAGGAATTACCACCACCCAGAGGCAGCTCTGAATGTTGGTTTTATCCCATCACATAATTTTAAAATATTTTGTTTCTGATACATACACAGCTTTAGAAGTGAACAAGTCAGCTTTAGAAATGAACCATTGGCCTCAGTCACCATGCAGCCCAGATAAAACACTCGGATCCATAAAAAGCCTGAAATGCATTTAAAAGATCTCATCACACACAATTCCTTCAAATTCAGAAGCAACTGTTGTGGTTTTCCACATAAAGGATAACAAGTACAAGACTAATTTCTTGATTTCTACTGTCCCGTGCTGTTAAAATACAGGAACTAATATTAACAAGAAAGATGAAAAAGTGACAGTTTTACAGCTCTAAAGAACTTAATGTTTAAATGTAACTTCCAGTGAGAAATAATTTGAAAAAAACTTGCTGCAATTAATTAGGCCCTAATGACCAAATTCTTGGGTGGAAAGATTTGGTGATAAACTGCACACAAAGACACTCTCTTTTCTGAACACAGTTACTGTGCCCCACTGAATTTTATCTATACAAACACATCCTATTCATATAGCATCTCAAAGAGGCAACCTGAGCTGTGCTGAAACAACTTAGCAGGACTCAGGTATCATTTCTGCCATTAGCAAGAGAGGCAGGTTCCTGCTTATCAACTTGCAGCTTCACAGAGATAGCTGCTCTCTGGCTCCCAAGTCCACAAATTACAAGGTAACACTGAAATGTAAACCAAGATGTACTTTTTGTACAATTTTCCTGACAAAACCTTATGTTATGTGCTGTTAAATGTGTTGTAAATTATATACTATATAAATTAGTTGAAACACCTCATGTCAAGTCCTCTCTACAGCTTATGGTTTGATAGGTAAGCAGAAAAGACAGCCTTTTTTATTTTTGTACTATGTGAAAATAGAAAGACCAGGCATGCTTGAAAAAGCAGCTCAAAAGTGGTTTTAGAAAATCAAAGAGAACAGCATGAGTAATGAGGATGATAATAATTAGCACCCAGACGTGCACAGCAAAATTGTGTTCCTCAAACAGTAACTGCATTATACCACGCTACAAGCAAAAAAGTGGATTGTACAAATATTTTGTTCTGTTTCAGTAACATATTTCTCAGTTACTTTTTCCTTTATGTTTTTCCTCTTTCTTACTGTCCTAAAACATCATAAAGGAAATGGAATCTCTCAACAAACCTCTACAAAGACAGCCTTTCGGCTCTTTCAATATTCCACTCTCATGATAAAGCAAAAGCAATTCCTTTCTCCTTTTCCCTATCTACCAGACTCCAAGAAGATGAAGGGACTTGCATACTTTCTTTTCAGCCCTCGTCCCCTGCAGTCATCCTTCTCCCTCCAGCCGGCCAGCACCAGGGCCTCTGCAGTGCTCTCCCATTTAATTCTTGCCCTCAGTGGGGCTGCACAGACGTAACCAATTGCAATTTACCAAACACTTCTAGTCTGCCCAAGGCACCAGACTCCAGCTTGTTCTACATCTAGTGTGTCAACCCTGTGGGGACAAAAACATCAGACATTTCCTTTGCAGCTCAGGACTGATGGGGACAAAGAGCAGATCTATCAAAGCTGATACACAGTGTCTTTTTGAGACCAGAATGGAACAAAAGATTATGAAATCACCTATAATAATTCTTCTCTTTCTGGTTTGAATTCCTAGGAGGTGTTTTCCTGTCTTCCTAAAGCCATTGTCCTCCCTGTAATGGCTCAGCTGTTAATGTCACTGTCTTTTGAAATAGGTCACCCTAATGGCAAGCTTGCTTTAGGCATATTGATTCAAGCTCATTAATATGCATGCTCTCTCTCCATTCATTTGTTTCTCTATTTACTTTGAAGTTGCTTAGTTGGAACCTGCACTGCTTTTCTGTGTTAAGACTCTTGGCTGGCATTTCTCAGCTTGCTGCATCTCTGTTTTTTATCCAGAACGGAAATGGGACCGAATGTTGCAAAAGCTACTAAATGGCACCTCAAGTGACATTTGGTGCCCAGCTGAATGAATTTCTTGGCCTCCTCACCCTCACCACTGATAGATATTTTTTCTACTTGCTCTCAAGTTGGCTGTTTACATTGCACATTTTAGGGCAAGTAATATCTCTGTATTTGTTAAGCATCTGCCCCAGGAGAGTACAGCTCCTCACTGTGCTTCTACAAAAAATAACACCACCTGGGTTACCTTAAGTCTCTTTCTAGATGTTTCTTCCACCTGAAAGAGCTATTTCCAGGCATGAGAGGAGAAATCAACTTTGACTCAGATATAAAATTCTCAGTGTGATAAGGGAAAGTGATTCAGCTGTCTTCTTTTATTTTTGGTTTTGTGATTCAGGAGCAGCTCATTGTTCAGATGACACAGTCAGTCATAACTCGAAACTTCTGTGAGGGGGAGGAGTAAAAGCATTTATATAATATTAAGAGGCCACTTTATATTAAGATCTCTACACAAACAGATCAGTATCAACTTTGTCCTCAGCAACAGGCCTATGTCATCCAAGGTTATTTTGGGGTAAAATATTTGGACATGCCATTTTCCTCGAAGTACCTACAGGAATGGTCAGTTAGGTAGTTTCTCTTGAGACTGCATGTCATGTCAACACAGGTCTGCTTACTACTAAGTCCTTTCCTAGCAAATGTGGAAATAGCCACACAACCTTCATGATTCCCTCCTACAAACACCACTTTCTTCTCCATAGCCATCTATTATAAACACTCTGAAGTATGTGAGAGGAGATGGCCATGAGCAAGACACTGAGCGTATCTAACTAAGGAGTGAAGCCAGTTTGAATAACTAAATTTAGTGGCCTTTTCTAGAAGGCTGCAAGATTCAAATCAAATAGGTACAAACACCTTTTTTGGCAGATGGGACTCATAGTCTCCACTAAGCCAGTGCACCAAAACTTCTGCAGTTTAAATGAAACTGCTTTGACTCCACTCCAGCTTCAGCACAGTTGTTCCCAACCCTTTAAATCCCACTGCATTTCTTGTGGAGAAAAGCAGTAGTAAGCTGGATAACGTTTAAAGTAAACAATTCTTCTGCTTGATCTCACAGAATTTTTCAGGAGATAAAATATTTACATATGGAGTGGATTTTTAATTTAATATAGTTCATTAAATTATTTACAGCATTAGTTTTAACAGGATCCACAAAAGGAAGCATATAGTAAATTAACACAACCAAACAGAGCGAGCAGTATAGAGCAGGAGTCACTAACCTATGTCATAATGCAAAGGGCTGTGTATGAGTTACTGGAATATGGCAAGACACCAGGGCTGACAGGTGGTCACGAGCTGAGAGTCCTGACAGTTTGACAGGGTCCCTCACACAAGGGCCGAGAAGGCTCCAGTTACAATAGCATCTAACAGCTTTAACACACAACCTCTTCCAGTTCACACTGTTTACTGGCTTGTGCCTCACTTGATGTAATGCAGAATCCATCTCCCAGCTGCTGGCTGAAGTACTTGATCTTGGTCTAGATCTACTGCTGCACAGCCTTGGCTTATTAACTACATATTCTCCAACAGGAGCAGTAGCAAGGATGCAATGTCATCTGAAAATCCATCACACACTGCAATACAATGAAGGGCTGCAAAACACAACAGCAAGTACAGAAATACCAGTGCTATGAGCCAAAGTGGCCACCTGTGGAGGAACGAACAGTGTAGAGATGAAAGCACACACCAAAATGTTTCAGGTTAATTTTTTTTTCCAGGTTAGCTTCCCTACTTATTTTCAGCACCTTAAAGTATACAAAATCCATCTCGGCTAGCCCTGAAAATTGCTGGTTATTGCACTTAAAAAGTAAAACTCACTACCTAGTGTGACCAGCTTTTGTCTTATTAGAAACAATGGAAAAACACCTAAAGCTCTGTGATTGTCATGTCATAGTCACCTGGAACCTGAAAATGTAGTCAGCTCTAATAAGACAATGCCCATCACTTCATCAACCAAAGAGGAGGACAGATGAGAGAGCATGCCACAAAAAGATTTTGACTCACTGTGGCTAATTTCTGAACATCTTCATCGGATGCTCCCAGTGAAGCAAGTCCTATCTCTTGTGAAAACTGTGCAAACTTGGGATCAGCAAGTAGAGGCACATGTCCCAAGAGTTCATGGCACGTATCCCTAAAGAAATGGAAATGAAAAGAATGTCATTACAGAAATTAATACCATAATAATTCCATAATTAATTTAACATAAGCCATTTTACATGGGTCTGACCCCTACTTTAAAAGTCTTAAAATGAAACACGGTTTTTAGTGTAGTAGTTCTTCCCTGTGAATGGTTTCTGCGTGTATGTAGAAACACACACATTTGCTTCTGTTAAATAAGTTATATGTGATTTAACCCTACCTGTTCTGTGATTTTCCCATCATTTCCTCATTGAGTGGGAGAGCCTGAGCACTACTGACTTGCAGACTTAGTGACATGAAGACTGAACTGCCCAAAGGCAAGAAAGCCAGCTGTTTCACAAGTATAATTTTCAGCATTTCTTTCCATACGAATCAAGTTCAAAATCCAACATATTCCCTCTTCCTCTTCTCCATTCCCCTTTCCATACCTGGGTAGATCTCCACACCAACATTTTGCCACTTGGCCCTAGAAATTTGGAGCAATATTCACAGAGGTTTCTGTGTGCTTAGTTTCTCATTTAGTCATGAGATCCTACTGCAATTACTGTGTACTTTTGTTATGCAGTCCACTTCTCAGCAAACGGATTTAAGAAAAAGCAGGAAACCCAAATCATTTCAGAAAGAACAGCTGTTCACATCTGTATGTGCATTATTAGTCATGACAAAGTGCAGACATAAGTGCACAAAAAACTCCTAACAAAAGTGCACATGCATCATCTACAAAAGCTCTCAAACAATTCTGAAAGTTTTGGTGTTTTGTTCACAAGAAATAATGGACTTGATAGTAAAGTTCACTTTAAAAATCCAATCTGACATTTCCTTTGCTTTTGTCTCTTCAAAGACATTTCTCTTTTTTTTTTATCCTAAGCTGTAAACAAGCATTTTAAAGGCAAAGAGAAAACATCAAGTTTTCTGCCTTCTACCCAAAATCATCCAATTTGTGTTTTATAAACTATTTTTGTTTGAAAAGTCACAGAACCTGACACTTCAGTTAAATAATGAACAGAAAAACAACCTCTATGTAATTTTAAATCATCTTACTCAGTATCTTCACCAAAAAGTCTGCACCAACCATGCGTAAGTAGAGAGCAGTAGACATAGTTTCTAAATATGCAAATGAAGATTAAAATTTTTGGTATTCCTTGTCTGCCTCGCCCAAAGCTTATCAAATATAGTTCCAGTGCTGGAGGGTCACATACAAGCTTCCTTATCAGTCCAAATGGCCTCACTGACAGATGTGTAGCATCATTTGCTCATGTTATAGTCACACTTTTTGGTGAGACAAGCATCTGCCTGAAGTTGTGTGTGACAAGTTTGAGCCAACATCATTTATGAGTAATTCATTCAACGAGATCCATAGCTTAGACAGGAGTCCCTTTCTCACTGGACCTCAGACTTGAAAAATTGGTTAGCTCCGCTGGTATCCATTTCTTTGTTCCCAAGGTGGTTTGCATCACCTGAGCAGATAATCATTAAAGGTTAATGACCCTTTTTTAATTAATTTAGTTCCAGTCACAACAATTTCTTCTATCATCTTCTGCAAGACTTAGTTTACTAACAATACAAAGGACCGCTGGAAAATGTAGTTTGAAGTCTGACAGATACGCCCCAAGAATTCTCAGTACCAAGTAAACCTCAGTTCACTGGAGGAACATGACTTCTTCAACCATCATCTTTCAACACAGAAATGGGTCAAAAAGCCCATTCTCTGGAAGCCCAGAGCTCCAACTCCAATTCTTGCCATCACTGAAGAATCAACAGTAATTGCTGAGCACCCGTGCTACACTGCATCAGTCCAGATATATTTAGCTTTGTATCAGTAGTTCAAACAACAAAAGCAAAGACGATCCAGTGGGACTGGCTTCAAGTTCCTGGCTTCAGGTAAGCATGCCTGTCTGCAGGCAGGCTTCTGCAGCAGCAGTACTGCTACTGATACCTGAGCGAGTGCCTACATCTCTGTTTTCCAGTGCTGAAGCCGTAACTCCCAGAAACAAATAAGCAAAGATGTGTTATTCCCAGTTCTGCCCTGGGACACATGGTCTTTGTTGCATCCACCTTTGCGGACAAAATGAGAACAGACAAAGCCTAATCCTATTAATTTGTCTCTCTTGGCAAGAGGAAGAGAATGAGGAGGCAGAAGATATTTCTCTCGTGCTTTTAGCTCATATATTCTTCCATTAAAACTAGGCAAAGTGGTATTTTGCTTGTGCAGTTATAAAGAGGAGAGCTTGAAGCAAAAAGAGTATGAACAAAAAAACCAAACCCAGAAAGTCTTTCAGACAGAAACACGAACCAGCATTTCGGATTGTCATTAGAGACTCTTAGACTTCCTGCCAGTCTGGTCCTTTATAGATAGTCTAAACAATATAATTCTTTGCCTAACTACCAAAGCTTGATTCTTTTGTTTTGTTTTATTCAGAAAATAATTAAGTTCCTTTAATTTATTCACACACATTGCTCTGAGAAAATAAGACTTTTGTAATGCACTTTTTACAGCAAAAGATTTTTCTTGGAGTAAATTAGCTGAGCAGAGAAAATCTACATAGCCTTGTGAATGTAGTAGAAACATAATGAAAACCAGGAAGGAATGTTTTAAAATGCATACAGTAGTGATACAGATCAAACCAAATGAACTCTCCAATTTGTATCTATAGCCTGGGTGTTAAATCTGATGGAAAGCCCGCTGAAGTCAAAGGGAGTCTTTTCACCAGGTTTATATCATTGAAATGCAATATTCACCAGCCAAGGACCTGCAGCAAACCTCATTATGACCCCATATATCAACCAGCAGATCTCAGGGCATTGCAGCTACTGCAGAAGATGAAGAGCTGTCCCCACTCAAATCAATTTAGTTTTGCCATTGATTTAAAAAAACAGCCAGGATTTCACTCTACATTTCTGGTAACACTTACTATTTGCTCTATGCTATCAAAAAAACCTAAACATTTTAAAAGGGATTTTCAAATTTTCCCTGTGGAGCTCCTGATAGTTAGTCTACTTTACTTAACTAACGTGAACAAGTAAGTCTAGAAGAAGAGAGTATAACGTCATTAGAAAATGACAGCTTAATTCCTCTGTTAGTCATATTTAACACTGTTAAGACCATAACCTGGATTTTTAAGTTCAGCCCAAATAAGGAATAAAAATCTTCATTCTAACAGAACTATTGTTCAGACTTTCCAGACATCTAGACCAGAAAGGTTACAAAAAAAAGTAGCTGCCATTACTACTGGGGATCAGCTATGATCCACTGCATAATTCTGAATGTAAGTAGCATCCTGAAAACTACAGGGCTCTCAAATGCACAAATCAATGAACCAGAGAACATCAGCAAAAGCACAGACACACTTAATTGTTTCTTGGAAAATATTTCTTCCTTTCCTTCTGTTGGAGTTATGCACCTAAATCTCCTATCAGTAGATGAAAACATTCTTCTAGTTTGTACTAAGTTAATAAATGTCATCATCCTTTTACTGAACATTGGTACATGCTGCAGTCTGAAACTGGCTTCCCACAGGAGAAGAAATCATTGGTGCAAAACCTGGTACTTCCTAAGTATCATTTATTCTTTCGAAATATCTACAGATATTTTTAGATGGACTGGAAGAGGTTCAGCATCACATATCCAAGCCCTTCTTTCAGGATTTTATGTTGTAGCAATTTGTCTACAAATTTAAGAGATTAAAGTTTAATTACAAAGGTTATAGAAGTGAATGAATTCCTTCAGGGATCACCATCTCCTCCCCAAAAGAAACACGTATACAAAACTAGCCTCAGAGCATTTCAGCAAATACTTTGCCCAGTTCAGATGCTGACGAAAAAGGTAGATAAGTGTCTAACAGCACCACCTGGTGACTCCTGCCAGAATAATACTAGCACATTTTTAGATACAGCTTAATATGCAGTTCCATTAAACCTTTTATATACAAAAATATTACTCCGTGGTTTTGCTGACAATTCATGAAATCCAAGTCAGGCATGAGTCCAAATATTTACAGAATTGGAGTTGAATATATATGTATAAATCCTTTGTGTAAATTTGGGCAAAAATCAAATACACTCAAGTAGTCCGAGCTGTTTAAACCACAGCTACAATTTCATGCTAACTGCCTGATGACTGATTCACTGCAAAAATGTCAGTCCTGTGGTTACAAGATCAGCAGATGCCTTTGGTAAAACTACCTCCACATTATCTAACTGACATGTATTGTTCTGCTACTAGTGCACAGAACACACAAGACAAGAACTATAGTCACTTTGATCTTCTTCCCCACTTTTCATCAAAAGATCTTATGCCAAAATATTTCATACAAACTCACAATATTCTGTTTTGGAAAAGCTGCAATGCTGTCCCATGAAAGTTGTAATTAAAACGTTTCTTATTTCTATCATGTTCCCTGTAACAGGTTTCATATCTAATATTCTCTCTTGGTGAGAGACCAGTGCCTCATGACTTGCTTGCATTGTGTTATAGGAGAGAAACAAAGTTCAGCTGTGAAGCCTGGCCCAAAAAGAGAAAAATGGGAACACGGAAGTCCAAATTATAATTCTAAAACCAATGTTTTTTCAGGAGATTCAGGGCTTTTTTTCACAACTTCTTTCTAGTTGTCCAAGAGAAAATAAAACTTTATACATTTTTCTCAAAACTTCCAGTTGAAAATTCTATTTTCCACTGAAATATAATCCAAATAGGATTTTTGACGCACCACAATATAACCCAGTTATTCAAGATCATTGTAAAAAGTCACCAAAAAAAGTCTTTGAATTCAATTTTGGTTCACCAACATAAAGTATTTTGTCATCAAATCCTTCATCAATGCCATCATGGTGTAAGAAGATTTTCACATTTGTAGGAAGGTTCCTCTTTTCAATCTTGGCAAATTCAGTTGGGTCTTTTAAGAATCTAGTGAGTGTATTTTTTCAGTACTAAAGCAAATGCAGCAACTTACGGTTCCGGTGTGTAGAGAGGATCTGAGCCATGTCGTATATACTGAGTACAGTGAAAAACTCTATATGCTAAGCCAGCTAAAAAATCCCGGGGAGACAGGTATCCAGCAACTGGTCTCACTGTGAAGCCAGACCTTTCTGAAGTGAAGGACATAATAAAAGACCACATTATACATATATCACTATATCAGCTTCTGGTGACAGATCTGTTGTTAATTATTCTACCAGAAGCATGACATGAAGAATCTTGGCTGAAGATCACCGCATATCATTTTCAATTATTATGTACAAGAAGCATTTTGCATTGCTAGCATATGTATAATGAAAACAGCTTGAGGTATTTCAAAGTTGGTTTGAATACCCCTGTCTGGAAAAAAAATGCTAAGGTGCCATAAGTGATGTTCTTAATATTTTTATATCTAGTACCAAATGGGAGAGAAGTTTCCATACCAGAAGATGGCCTCTGTAAAATATATTTAAAAACTAACAGAACAGAATAGGATTATAACAAATTTGTCATTATTTTTACAGATAAAATATTGCTTGTGACAATCAAATACTGATTTTTATAGTTGAGATCCTCATTTAAACATTTAAAAGTGTTCCTTTGTCAGATCAGTCACAGAGGAGAACAGCTTCAGATTCAGTGACTTTAAAAAGCATGTTTCTCTCAAAAATTAATTCTTCACTCTTTCAAAGTTTTTACAGGAGAATGTTTCAAGTTTTTCTGCAACAGATACTACTACTGCTATATGTAGTCTGAAAACATAGTTCTGAAAGAAGTATGAGATCTTGAATTTCTAGCTAGGGAGAAAGAATTTAGCATCATTCCTTAGAGACCATAATACAATATATGACAGACCCAGAAAGACACAGTCAAATTCAAAGAATGATGAATCAGCTATTAGTAAATGCAGGTGTTCACAAAAAAGATTTATGGATGAAGCACGGACTGAGGAAAGTTACCCTGTCATTACAAATTTCATTATTTCTTTTAGCTAAGGATTTTCCACATATATTTGGGACAAAATGCTCTGCTAATTATTCTCTTAACAGCACATAATTTTTTTTTTCAAACACCCATCTCTATAATATTTTAGTTCCTGAGCAAGAGGATTAAGGAACAAATATATGTATCTGAGGGGACCTTTGAGAAGAAATTAAAATCTTAAATTAACTCTTTGGTGGCTTTTTCTCTAGAGCTAAACCCAACAAGTCTGTGTCTGCCACATCTTCCATATGGGATACATTTCCACTACAGATGAAAAATAAGACTATTTTCAAACTTAAATATGTAATATACTGATCCTTTAAAAAATAAAATGAAAGAGAAGTATCAGATCATCTAAAGTAATATATTTTTTTCAACATACAAATATAACAACTAGCTGCATGAGGTCTTAAGCACTCAGGAAAGCTTCATATTCATCAGGCTGTAAAACAATACGCCAAACCTGCTTCCCTCTTTAAATTCAGTTATCTTGGCATGTGATTCCCTCTTTTACTTTCCTGGATATTCAGGGGATGCCCACTGCACTTATGAGAACTCCCAACCTGTGGCAATGAGAGAACACAGCTAACTCAGCTCTTTCTTTTCATTATGGGCTTTTTTCATTATGGGCTTTTCTCCCCATGCAAGATAATCATAGAATCATAGAATCAGCCAGGTTGGAAAAGACCTCCAAGATCATCAAGTCCGACCCTTGATCCAACACTGCCGTGGTTACTAGACCATGGCACTAAGTGCCACATCCAGTCTCAGCTTAAAAACCTCCAGGGACAGAGAATCCACCACTTGCCTGGGCAGCCCATTCCAATGTCTGTTACTCTCTCTGTAAAGAATTTCTTCCTAATATCCAACCTAAACCTCCCCTGGCACAGTTTAAGACCATGCCCTCTTGTCTTACAGATAGCTGCCTGGGAGAAGAGACCAACCCCCACCTGGCTACAACCTCCTTTCAGGGAGTTGTAGAGAGTGATGAGGTCTCCCCTGAGCCTCCTCTTCTCCAGGCTGAACAACCTCAGCTCCCTCAGCCTCTCCTCACAGGACTTGTGCTCGAGTCCCTTCACCAGCCTCGTTGCTCTTCTCTGGACCTGTTCCAGCACCTCAATATCCTTCCTGAACTGAGGGGCCCAGAACTGGACACAGTACTCCAGGTGTGGCCTCATATCATGCTTTACATGTTCAGCTGTTTAACTTCTCTCAATTTCATACATGCAATACATACATAAAACTGTCTTGACTCAAAAAACTCCCTGCCATGGAGAACATCAAAACCAGAATATTTCAGGCTAAACCAAAGACCACTGACAATGCTGAGAATCTTTTCGTTTAATGTGCTTTGCATTCCATACTAAGAAAAAAGAGTGTTTTCATTGAACTATATCTACTGATAAACCAAATATGAATCTTACCTTTAAGAAAAATAGAAACATCTTCCAACTGAGGCACATTATCCTCTCTGTATCCACAGTACTTGGTCAGCAGAGGAAAGTTTTTTAAATATTCACGACAGGCATGGGTGGGATAGAGTTTACTGAGTTCCCTAAATACCACCCCCCACGTTTTAACTTCTTCAGCTGTGTACTCCACTCTAGGAATGGGTTGACCACTGTAAAAAAAAATTAAATACAAAATACATCTGAATACAACTAGGTTCTAGACAGATTATGGAGAGCAACATTTCTGCAAAAAGTATTATTTAAATAAAGGCAAAGACTACTAAAACTATTTAAACTATTTTAAATTGACAAGTAGATGCTTTTTTCTCAGAATTATTTCTTGATGTTATGATGTACATATTCTACCATTTTCTTAAGAACTGTATTTCTTTTTAAACAATCACATTGTTTCTTAATCTTTGTACATATCATAGTAGAAAGATGCATTTCCTATGTGCCATATTCCTATATCATGCTAGTATTTCTCCACTTATTGCCAATGATGCCTTTGCAAGTTGACAGCTGAAGATCCCAATTCAGTCTAATGTGTAGTTTCAGTAAGACAGCAGACTGCATGCTCTATACATTCTTTAAAATACACAATATTCACACAGCATCATTACCTAGCATTTTGTGAAGATTAGGCAATTACATAGATGCTTAGAAATGTATCGATCCAATTTAAAAATATATATTCATTGTTTAGACTGTTGCTTACATGTGAAGATATGTTTGGAACCCCAAATTCATCATCAGGAAGCTCACCTCAGAGCCAGTTTCACCTGCCTAGCTGAAATTAAGTCTGTAAATACATCTCTCCTTTTCTTTTTAATTCTGCACTGTTCCTCTGCCCTCTCCCATTTACAAAGATGTACAGAAATTGCAAAGCAGGAGCCTTCCAGGGTACCTGCTAAACTGTTTCTGACATTCAAGATTTGCCTTGAGTAGTTACAGCTAATTCAAAACTGACTGATAGTGTGAACAGTGCGAAGAGTTCCTTCCAACTTGCACTGCCTTGTATTTAGCTGTAAGGAATTTTCCATGTCACGGTCATGGGGCATCATCTCATGTCATTAATTCCCTCTAGAATGTTATAATCTTTCTCTGGATTTAATATTCGCAATCTGTAATATGTAATCTCTGCCATCTGCCTTCTCAGGTATCTTCTTTTGCTGCACTGTAATGATGATGTACAGACTGGCAAAGGGATTCATATGATCCTCCTCCCTTTCATCAATTCTTATGTCCCATCCTCGTGCCAGGGCTGGACAGGTGGGCACTTCCAGCCCAGTACTGCGGCTTCCACAGTATCCCAGACAGCAGCTGAACAGGTATACTGGGCATGGGGAACCCCACTGCAGCAGAAGAACTGCAGTGCTGGGATTTTGCTAGAGGTTGTTGCCCAGTTCATAATCCTGTCTCCACTGTACAAGGTAACAAGGAACGAGCCCTCATGTCACATTTGATTGCTGCTATGCAGTCCCTTCATGCACACGAGAGGATCACCTGCCCTACATCCATTGTGGTTGTCCCCTCATCTTTACTAAAAACTTACCATTTAATCCCCCTGCCTTTTGCTATATCAAAGGATTTTCATCCATGGCAGTTATCTGTCAGTCAAATGTATGAGGTACTTGTACTTGTTAAGGTCTCACTGAATACCCAATACATTCGCTAGTGTCCTGTCAGCCACTCTTGCAGACGTGACAAGAATTGCAACACATTTAGTGAAGTATTTCTCATCCACAGAAGCTGCACTGGGTTCGTGCCCATCCTGCAGTGGGAGTCAGTCCTACAGGTCTAGTATCTGTCTTCCCCCTTAACACTTCATCAGTCTTAAACTGCCTGCCAGCTCATGGAAAGCATAGCACAACTATTCTAAATTGTACTGCACACGACAAGCAAAAGTAGGTTGCTACTCCATCCACTTGGTGTGCCAGAATACCCAGCCTCATCCCTTTTCCTTAGGCCTGACCTCTACGATGGATACTGCGGTATGGGTCAGCACTGGCCCATCAAGAAGTAAGATACACATGCACCAGGGGAAAAACTCATGTTTCTATTGTCACGAGAAAGGTATAAACACAATCAAGGATCTGAAGCTTGTCCACTGCTCACTAAAAGGTTTATAACTTAGTTATTGTTTCAATTAATTCATTAGTACTAAAGTAAGGTTCATGGAACATTAATTCCTTAATAGAATTTATGCATAGGAGAGCTGATCTTATTTCCAGCTTATCATGATACTGCTTTCTTTATCAAGAGAATCAAGGCAGCCAGACTTGAGGGAGGATCTACGCCTTTTTCCCTCAGCCCTGCAAACCTCATTTTTCTTACCCTCATATTTCAACAAGCAGGACCCACCTTGCACTCAAACATTTCAATAAATCACAGAAAAAGCCAGCCTGCATAGCCAGCTTCCTCGTGGCTAAGATGACTCTACAAGCTAACCAAATCTGAATTTTTATTTCTCCTTATTAAAATAGGGTCTTTCCATTTTGCCATGGGCATGAGCTCTCAACTCATATTATAAATTCCGTCTTAAACATCATATGTTTCCTCCACATTTAATTTTTTCAACACTTTTCCAATCCCTAATCAGTCTCAAATGACTAATTAGGAAGATTAATGCATTTTCACTATCTTTAGGATAGAAGCTAAGTGAAGGAGGGAGAAATATGGGGGTTTATGGGTTTTTTGGTCCATTTATTTCATACAGCTGATCTTCACTCCTCTGCTCTATTAACATGTCTTCCCCTTTAACACCCAGCTCCAGCAAATATCTGCTTCTCCAACCTCACTTCTTAGTGTTTTTCTCTTTCTCTCTCCATTACAGATGCCACTTTATGTTCAAACAAAGCAGAGCATCTACCACTATAGAACAGTCACAATTCATAAAGAAAACGCTGATCTGGGCTTTTCAACTCAACAACCTTTTACGGAGCCAATTCCTTGCAGTCAAACATCTTTGTTATTTTTTTTAAGGAAACAAGTGTGGTTAGGGGTTTTTTTACGCTGGAAAATGAAAGGTAGAAACACATCAAGCTTCAGTAAGTGATTAGGAAGGTCACTTACCTGGAAGACACTGACAGGTGTTTATCCCCAAGGAAGCAGCCCTTATAACAGAGCTGGTCATTTTGCATAAATAAGTAAACAGACACTAGACCACAGAGGTGAGTGTGATGAGACTGCAGTGCAGTGTCAAGACACCTATAACTCTAGGCTCCACAGCAGGGGTAGCAGAAACAGCTCAGCTGTAGCAGCACAGAGTCCTCCCTGAGCTGATTTGCCTTTCCTCAGTATGGCTTAGGCTGTGCTGCAGCAGAATGCCAAGCGTGTCTCCCTGGGCCGTCTCTACAGACATACCCAGACACATCCTGACTGTACATACCAGCACATATGGCACATCCCTGGGGTTAAGGATAACCACTGCAGGAGACCTGAACTATGAATGAGATTTTGACACATTAGGTAACTGCCCTAACCACTGGTCTGCCAGTTATTGTGGTCCTGGCTAAGAATATTTTAAGCCTCCTGTTTTCTCTCTGCTCGCAATAAAAGGACAAGTTTGAAATCTTTTAAAGGTTTGGAAAGAGCAGTGAAATAAAGGAGTACATCTGAGCAACTCTGCTGAAGTACAAGATCTGGCCCCTAAATAATCTCTAGTTATTTTATTTTTGTAATGTGCCCGCAAAATGGTTCTTAAGCCTTCAAAATCCAAAGAAGGAAAAGATTTTTCCTTTCTTTTATCTGTTGTTTTGGGGTTTTTTTCTGGGAATATGTAGCATTACTTTATGCGATTTTGTGACACAATGTTTCTCACTAGTTTCTGGGTGAAAAAAACCTCACATTTTGAAGCAGAAGACCAACTACACCTTAGTATGCCAGCTGCATGACCTTTCCAGCACTAAGCTGAGAGGAAGAAGGGAGGAAGATATTTCCAGCAAGTGAGCAGGTGTGAAATGCATGGCACTACTGCTACTATCGTGGGTAAATGGAGAACTATCCAACATACTGAAGGAGCCTAGGAGCACACACAGCCTGCCCTCATCCACAGGTATCCACTTGACATTTATCACTGCACTAAATGCTAGCACTAACTTCACTGCAAGCATTAGATTGAAAAATAAACCTAATAAATCAATCAGCTGAAAACAAATATACAAACAAAAAAACTGTCTCGATTTACATTTGAAAGCTGCCTAAACTCAGGACTTACCTGGGCAGCCTAGAGAGCTTCTCTACCAAGCAACACTGTCCCAGCAGGCAGCAGCTCAGTGTGCTGGGTGGATGTCATGAGCATCCAGCTAAACAAATGCCACTGTGAGCAGAAAGGGGAACGAACACTAGCACCTACACATTTGTAAGATTGGTAATAGCTTAATGACAGGAATGGGACAAAAGTAAAGGAGACTTATAATCAGAATTATATGGTCACAAAGCAGAGTTAATACTTCTGTCCCCTCAGCCTTCTGCAGGCCCTATACTAGCCTTATAATGAAAAACCTTCCAAAATCCAGTTCTGAATGCTTCCTGACAGGACGCGCCTTCTATAAAGGGCGTGTTTCATCTTCTTTAAACAACGTAGGTAGAAATCTCAAAGGAGGAAAATGAAAAACCTGAACAAGTGTGGTAAAATGAAAAAGATCATGAAATTAGTATGTTCTTTCCCTTGAGAATGAGTGCTTAAGCCTGTTGCAAATAAAACCTAGAGTAGGATTAGAATTAGTTGAATGCTTCTGTGACAAGAAAATTGCAACACAGTAGGTGTTTGTAGGTAGAACAGAAAGTTTCTTAACTTCCAGGGACTGTAGAAATTGAAAATACTGACTTGAAATGGGAAAAAAAAATCAAAATGAAAAAACACATGCAGTGCATTTATGCACAGGCACCAGCTGCACTGCAGAGAAATGCACTGACTAAATTCTAAGAAATTTGGAGCTGTGTAGGCAAAATTGATAAATGGCACTTTGCAGCATCCAGTATCATCATAGAATTATTAAGGCTGGAAAAGAACTCTACAGTCATCAAGTTCAACTGTTAACCCAGCACTGCCATATTTACCACTAAACCTTGTCCCCAAGTGCCACATCCACCCATCTTTTGAACACTTCCTGCAATGGTGATTCCACCACTTCCCTGAAGAGTCTACTCCAATATCTGACCACCCTTTCAGTGAAGAAATTTTTCCTAATATTCAATCTAAACCTCCTCTGGTGCAACCTGAGGTCATTTCCTCTCATCCTGTCACTTGTTACCTGGGAAAAGAGACCAACTCCCAACTCAGTGCAATCTCCTTTCAGGTAGCTGTAGAGAGTGGTAAGGTCCCCCTAAGCCTCCTTTCTTCCAGGCTAAATAACCCCAGCTCCCTCAGCTGCTCCTAAACCCTTCTCTCTACCCCTTCACTAACTCCACTGCCCTTCTCTGGACATGTTCCAGCACCTCAATGTCCTTCTTGTAGTGAGAGGCCCAAAACTGGACACACAGCTCAAGGTATGGCCTCACAAGTACAGAAGGATAATTACTGCCCTGGTCCTGCTGGCTACACTATTTCTGATACAGGCCAGGATGCCACTGGCCTTCTTGGCCACCTGGGTACACTGCTGGCTCCTTCAGATGCTGTTGAACAGCACCCCCAGGTCCTTTTCCACCAGGCATCTTTCCAGTCACTCTTCCCCCAGCCTGTAGCTCTGCATGGGATTGTTGCAACCCAACCTGCCACTTGGCCTTGTTGAACCTCACACAACTGGCCTCAGCCCAGTATAGTACATGCATCAAAAAAAGAAATAATAATTTTGGTTTTTAGTGAGCTCTTTCAACTACACTGGGATGCTAGATATGTGTACTCAGAAGTGTGTCAGTGAGACATGCAAACATTTGTAAAATATTTCCTTAAGTCTAAGCATCTGTGAATAAAATGCTGAAGAGAAAGTGCTTGCCTTTCAAATGTTTTACTTGCCTGTATCTGTATCAAAAATGTAACAGGATTCAAGCATCAGGTTTGTAATTTATAGCCCACACTAAACTAGTCCAAGTTTAAAAGATGACTTTGTCTACCGTTAAACTTTATTCTACAGAACTAAATAGAGCATGAATTCTAATTAGTCAGCAGCATAGGGAAAAATTAAGGCAGTACTTACTATTTATAGCTCATGGCAAGATCCACAAAGTACT
Organism: Lepidothrix coronata; assembly: GCF_001604755.1. Taxonomy (NCBI): domain Eukaryota; kingdom Metazoa; phylum Chordata; class Aves; order Passeriformes; family Pipridae; genus Lepidothrix; species Lepidothrix coronata. The sequence goes on from NW_016690386.1 coordinate 886,362, forward strand.
TTCTTCTCTGTCGATAGACATTGTCTTTAAATCCCTTAAGCAAGGAAGAAGAGAGTCATTTACAATAAGGACATAAAATTAGCTGTGAGAATTATAAAATAAATCATTACAGTGTTTATTTAGTACTTAGTTGCATTGTATTTTGATTAACACTGTCTACTGGACTGCAATAGAAAAAAAGGATTTCTTCATTTTTTTCTTCACTGAAGTCCCACAGGAGACCATTCAAGACAGTTTTGTGCATAGGTACAGTCATTCATCCAAAATGTTGATAAGGGAAACTTTTTCTTGTCATTTCATCTCATTCGAGTTTTCCTTGATCTGAACGGAGATCTACATGCAGGCACATAGCAGAAGAATTTACCTATCCTTAATACATCTTTCTTCACTAGAATCAAGCGTCTAGAGATCATAAGCAACTCATTTTGAAGATTCTTATTTCAGCAGTTGCCATCCTAACCAACACATTAGAGACTGAACCATCAACATCCAGCACTAAATAGGCATATTGCTTCAGTCTGAGTTACAAAGGAAGGGCTCTACCTCATGGGCTACAGTAAGCTCATACCTTTTCTATATTAAGTGCAAAAGAGTTGTATAGCACATACACACTGGCCATTTACAGCTCTTTGTGCTATTCAAAATTAGAACAAGATCTCTTCTACACATATAAAATATGCAGACACTTCAGGTTTTGCATTACAAGAAGAGTTAACTTTTTTCAAGGTAGAACTGTCAATGTCTTGAAGATAAAAAGGATAAAAACTTAGATAAGTTCCCCAGTTAGTGGCCCACAAAGTGCATTTAAGTTTCCCTTATTCAAAGCTGAAAATTAAAATGACTTTTTTCCTTATTGCTCACATACACAAACGCAGTCACTGAACGGAATGAAAAGATAACATGGCTAGATTTGAAATATTTGTATGAGGTTCCATAAAACTCAGAAGACATTTCACTGCCCCATAACCAAAGCTGTGCTGCTGGGGGAGAGTAAGTGAGGATTTCAGAGGACTGCAGAAAACCTTCCTACACAAAGAAGCTTGTTTGCTGTAATCTGGGGGAGTCTCCTTGTCTCCTTAATACCTTTTGACATAAATGATGAGTTACTCAGGTGAAGACCATTCAAGACCTGGAAAGTCATGGAAGACAGCACAGGGGACTTAAATGCCTGTCAAGTGTAGTGAAACTGAGACTGAAATCTTTAGCCAGTACGGAGTGGGTTAGGGCTATGCTGCTGAAGCAGTACTATCCTTACAGGTTCTGTACTAGGATAATTCTCTTTGGTCCTCCAGCACCAAATGCCACCGCTAAGGAAAAGGGCAGATATTTTAAAAGCAAGTCACAGATTTACAGGTTTTTACCCTATTTCTAACACCTAGCATACTGTATGGTGTGTAAATTATGTTTGTAAGAGTTCCTCCAAGGGTAAAATATATATTCATATAATGCAAATGTCTTTTTTTCATTTTCTGTAAAACTGAAGGCAAATTTTCAGCAGAGTGCTACAGTATTTAATGAAGGTACCAGCTCAAAGTATAAACAGTATCCAATAGTCTGTCACAGTCATAAAGTTGGAATGAGCTGTCACTACAACCTCTGTTTGAACCAAATTATGGTTAATGGATGAAGATAATCAACAGGCTTTTCCCTTCTGAGAAAATGTGAAGCAAATCCCAGATTGTCATCAAGAAGCACATGGTAGAAACCAGGATCCTCAAACATGCTCCCTGACTGTGGGCCCACAATGTGGGAAGGGCTCACACATGGCAGAAGTAGCTGTGAATGAAGCAAGATGATGATTATTACTGTGTTTGATACATGGGCAAGTGACACCAGACAGGGAAATGGAGCTACCAGGAGACATTGTGATGGCATTCTCCTGGTATGAGTGCAAAGGTGTGAGAATCTGTGCCTAAACTCCCACTGGACCACAGACTGTGTGCAACAAAAAACAAAGCAGACTATCACCTACAGCTGCAGTTCTGACTGTATTACAAAACAGTCTTATGGTCAGATATCTTAGTTTGCCGCCTACTTCCTTTCATCTGGAAGTTTCCTACAATACTAGTTTAATCCAGTCTATTTTAGGAATTAATACAACTAGCTACCACCAGTATCTTTCAGTCAAGTCATGCAGAGGTAGAAACTGGGATTTATAAAAAGGGAAAATACTTTAACACAAATGCTTTCAATCATCTGCCATGTAAAAACTCAGAGGCTAAGCGTTTATGGAAATTAGCTGAAAGAAATAAAACAAAAACAAAACCATTTTTCTGTCTTTTGCACTGAGCGTTTGGCAACACTGCAAACACAGCTTGTGTGAAATGCAGGCTCATCTCCTGCCACCAAAGTCAGGAAACAATGTGAGACACCTTCCCACCTGCTGCATTCATCAGAAGCAGGAACATATTGCTCTGTTTTATTTTGTAGTTACCTCCTGAGTGACAAACTATTCCTTCATAATTCTTTCCTTCATATTTCCTTCATTATTCCTTCATAATTCTTTCTTCTCTGACACCTATCGACAATATCAGTTCTTACCTAAGAGCTACTCGTGGCATAACTGAAGGTTGCATTGATCTAAACTCTTTAAAGTTTGAAACCTTTCTATCAACTAGTTAATTTAAAAAAAACAAGCAAACAAGCATTACAAAAGGGGACATACTTGTTAAACAAAGAATAAGTTTTCTAGAGGACCTCCATCTTGTGTATCCTTCTACAGAAAAGGAAAATTAATTCACTGAAACCACTGAAGAGAGAGTAGTCCCCACGTTCTGAAAACAATCAGCAGTCAACAGACTTTTTATCTGACTGGCAAATAACCTGAACAAATTATCTACAGGATAATTTTGTGTTACACTTACAGGGTGATCTGCATCCAGCTCAGATCCATACATCAAAACTCTCTGGGAGCATTTGTCCAATTCAGATATCTTCCTGGGGAACCAAGGGACACAGTCAAGATCTGCAGAAGACAGAATGCAAGTTGAACGTCCCGGAGTGTAAGATTATGGAGATACTTGTGCAAAACGTTTGTCAGTGCCTAAACCAAGTGATACAAAAACAGCCTTGCCTTCTTCGTCAGTCCAGATGTTTTCTGGTGGATTGAGAGATACGATATTAGTTTGAAACTTGAGCAACTGGATTAGTTCATTAAATTCTTTCTTACTGCAGTCACAGTCCACAAAAATTTCCACCTCCGAATTCCTTCTCTTTGATTTTCGTGATTCAATATGAACCATACTCACATGTTTTTCCTGTGGAAAGATGAAATAACAGATGAAATACAGACATACCAGCAGAAGGGCAATATTGATAGCACATTCTTCAGGAAAGTTTTTCCAGTTATTAAAAGACTGTTTTATTGAAAGTAGTCCCTTTTTGTATTTATAGAATCAGTTAGTGACACAAAAGAAATACTGATGAAAAAAAATCTGTACAGAAAGTAAAAATAAAATTATTATATAGTTAATGAAGAAAACAAACTAATGATTTCATTTTATCTACAAAGACAGTCTCTTACAGAGGACAATATAACATAATTTTTTTAACAATGCAATTTTATATTATTACTTTTATATTGCTATATTAAATTCTAATGCAATTTTACTAGGCAATGTGCATAATAATAATGTTAATTTAAATAGACTTGAGTGTGCTTCTTTAAATAGATGCTATTAAACATGTATGACTTTAGTCCCTCTTATAAACATGCGAGGAAGAAAATATTTTTGTGAGAATGTGTATCAGCCTCACCTATCTATTGTGCAGCAATTATTGATAGCAAGAAGCATTAACAGTAATAAAATTGTACTAAAATTAAAATGTAATTCAATTTATTTTCTATTATAATGTCCCCAGCGAACACAAATCATGCATCAAAGATGAGAGTGTAAGTACTTCTAGGATGAAAACTTTCCTTTGGGGTGCCTCTCAACACAACTACTGGTCTGCCAAGGGTGTAATACAATGACAGATAACCATAATGTGCTATGGCTGTCCTGATCTAGTGCTGTGACAGCCTTGATTCTAAACAAAAGTTGGATTAGATGACTGCTTTCAAACAATACTTCTATTAACTCTGATTTTTTCCTTTTTTTTTGTCAGACAGAAACTATCTGTTATTTTTCACAACTATCCTTTCACTTACTCAGTGAAGCCAATAAAACATTTTTTGATATCCAAATGGGACGAACTTTGTTCTTGTACTTCCACTTGCCTGCTGTATTTTGCATAAATGGTTAATACAATTTTACATAAATTTACATAAATACCATTTCAGGTGAAGATCTCCTCTGGTACCACCAACTAGCAGTCTCTGCTTTTACACCTCTGGCTGTACATACATAATTCTTTCACTGGCATGCTCCATAACATATGCATACAGTGTAGCTAATTCAACCATATAACAAATTCACTCTTATCTACCCTAGGTTAAGTGGAGAACAAAACCCCACACTCCCCCCTGCAATACTCAAATTGTTGTGACTACATGAATGGGGGTGATATCTCTGCTACGTCTTCCAACCATATTTTGAGAGACCAGAGTGACTTATACACCTGTTCCCAAGAAGGGGTAGTTGATGTGCAAATCCAAAATTTCAGATATAAACTCACACAAGCAATTAAGCCAGAGCTGCAGTCAGACATTTAACCCTTGGAGAGAAACTGCATTGAAAACGTGACTCCTTCTGAAACTTCTCCTTAGGCTTCTCCTCTTCCTATGAAACACCCTGCTTCCTGGCAGCCTCCCTCCTGTGGGTCTAACTCACCTCTTTTCCCAGGCTGGGGAATGTAAGTATCTAATCTACATCAGCCTTGGCAATCTGCTCCCAGAGACAGCAACTCTGAGTGAGGACTGGCAACATCCGGTGCCCCTACACTTACATCCTCTGATGGTTTGGCCTTAGAGGCAGGCTCCAGATCACCTCCTAACTTTCTCTTCATTACACTGCACAGATTGAACAACCTAAGACTTATCATACTGCTTTAACTATGCTCAGACGTGCTTCCAAGCCCTCTTCCATTCATTAAGGTGGCAAGCAGACTACATGCAGTACTAGCAAGCAGTCTGACTGAAAAGCATCAACTGCTTTGAGATCTGTGGGGAAACAATACTTCACAATTTACCTTCCAGTTAGACACATACGTCCCCTACCCTGCACGTACTTAAAGGTCTCTTTAACTTTGTGACCAAATACTGTCCTGCAGCAAGGCTGCCGCCACCACCACCTGACTGCGTAATTTAGGTTTCAAAGTGCTCTCTGCAAGTGCCTCCTTTCATTGTGGCCTGCACAGACTGCAAATCTAATTCCCGGTGTTCAGAGTCACACATCGGAAACCTAAAGGGAACGGTGTAAACATCAGCATCACTGTTAAAACTTCATTCCAGAAAACCCTTCATGAGCCCAAAATGCTTTGGTGAATGGTCCATAAAATTTTAAGTTACTTTCATTCAGTTCTGCAGAGTGAGCGTAACTGCACTCTATTCCTTCCGCCACAGTCCATTAGATTTATACCAACAAAGAGCCTGACCTCAGTAGCCTTCATCGGTTCAGTCAGTGTAGAGATTTGTAAGCTTTACCTGGAAGAGTCGGAGAGCTTTCACCAATCCACCAACTTCATTCTTCAGGGAAAACACCACAGCTGTCTTTCCACCTTCAGAAACAGATTCATTTTTCCCATTTCCCTTATTCCCTTTCTTTTCCTCATTTTTCCCAGAACTCGATCTGTTTAGCTACAAATGGATAAGGAACATGATCATTTCAGACAAAATTGGGCATTTCCCGCAAAGAGAAATTTTTGTTAGAAAACAACTGAACAGAACTCATCCAGACTTTACTTATTCAAAAGGTAGTGTGTTTACTTAAAATCAGAATCACAGATCAAAGGCAGTTGCTAGAGACGATTGTGTAAGAGGCCATTCCGTTAAAAAAAAAGCTTAAGGAAAAGCATATAAATAGGATACAAATACGATGGTATTACTAGGGCAATACTATCATTAGTAATAAATATGAAGCAAACGAAGACACTCTAAATTACTGGAAAAGCCAGCAGCTCTGTTATTCTAACCTGACTATTGCTGCAAAATTGCAGGGATGCTATTTTAACCTGTACCAGTCAATTTACGAAGATTTGCATTGGTCTGTACATTTGTATTAACCATTAAATTTAAAACATAAACTTTACGGTCTCTGTTGCAGTACAATTTGCTGTCATGTAACTTTTCCTGAGAAAACAAAACCTCTGTTCATTATACAAACAAGGTGGAAATACAAGCTCAGACTGCACCACAGAATATCAAGTTGGACAGGACCTCAAGGATCATCTGGTCCAACCTTTCACAGCAAAAGCACGATCTAGACAAGAAGCCCCCAGCACCCCACCCAGCTGAATCTTAAAATTGTCCAATGTGGGGGATCCACCACTCCCTTGGGAAGATTATTTCAATAGCTGACTGTTCTCACTGTGAAAAACTGTACATCCCATAAAAGAGGAGTTAGCTGAGGAACTCAAAAAAAAAATACAGAAAATTACACCATCCTTGGTGAGTCCTACATTCTTTTCACAATTTGGGAGTCAAAGACTGCTTTAAGCCAAACTTCAGCCAGCATTTTCAAAAAAAAATGCAATTTTATCAGCTTAGATCTTGTCGAGATGCCAACAGTACAGCTTTTATAGACAATTTTTATAAGATGATTTTCAAAAAAACAGCCTGCATTTTCCAATACTGTCACAACTTCAGAAGTTTTGACTCCTGAAGAAATTAAATCTCCAGTGAGATGCTGCTTTTTCATAATCCATAATACAGTCACTAAAAATACAAAGATAGAAATTTAAAATCATATACAACTATTTAACATGTATTGAACTGTCTTTTACTAATTTATAAAGCAGTTTACAGAAAATAACCTGAAAATGAAGCTTTTCAAACAGGTCTTAGAACACCCTTTAAATGGCACAGGTTAAACCAACCACATTTAAACTAGTTACAGGACATGCTAAGAAGCCTCAATGGTCTTTTATCACCATTTATTAGACTACATGGAAACAACCTGGAAAAGCAATTAAGTTTGCAGAATGATATATGAGTGGTTTCACACATGTTTATTTTTTAGCAATTGAGCTTATATGATTCTGCTCAGTAGGAGATTTGCCCAGGGACAGTTATGGGGAAGGTCACTTTCAACTTCAGTAATATTTGGGATTTGGCTAAGTCTTTTTCGTATACATCAGGCACACAACACCCACATGAAGCGACAAAGGTGCCATTTTTAGAGCATCTGTGTTTTTTCCATGTGTGCTGCTTTCTAGAAGCTACATACAGATGATCATGGAGTCAACTGAGTGTCTGAGAATCTCAATATCACCGATTCCTCTGGAAAACAAGGGTACTTGGCACCTTCCAAGACTGTCACAGGTTCCCTAATACTCTGATGAAATCATTAACTAAAGTGATGACAAAACCCTCTCGAGCATTTGAAACCTATAACACCTATTTGTTATGAGCCCAGTAGAAGAGGCTGAACTCAAATCTTATTAGCCCTGCTAATCAGCACATTTCATAATTAAATAACAAGTAAAAGATCAGCTTTCCTAATGAAAATTAATTATCTGGGGCAAGGGCAAGTACTCAGGAAAAAAAGTCATCTATAGTGGAACTCAGTGAAGAAAGTAACTCAAATATAAAGACAGTAAAACAGATTTATTCCATTTAATTCAATACTTCCAATAGAAGTAAAGCATGTACAAATAGCAATATTTCACATTTCAATGTAAAGACAATATGCCAGTTCACAACTGGTAGAAACTGGTGCATTCCGTTGGTTCTACTCAATTGACCCAAATCTTCATATGTTGCAAAATTCTATAGGAGGCAAAATCTTCATAATCCTAAATATTTCACATATTCAGATCAGGTTGCCTTATTAGCCCCTATTAACATTCTTTATTCTTATTTAGGCATACATACATTTATTTACCTGTAAGCATACAGAAATTTATCCCATGCTTGAAATGACCCAAGCATCTGTTGCAGCCATACCATCACCTTACAGAGAACTATTTCTACCTCCTGACAGGCTTTTCAGCAGTTTCTGCGCGATGCTCCCAGTTGTCCCTGCACCCCTGCCAGCAGGCAGAGGCTGGGAACACAGCAGCACAGCCATCGGCACCAATGCAGTGTGAGTGCAGGCGACTTCTATTTTACCAAAAAAGCTTTATATATCGTCCTGTGAGGTTTACGAGTGCCTTGAAAAGGCAGGTTCTGCTGATGCAAATAGCCCGCAGGATTTACCACAGACTTCCAAAATCCAAGCATTTAAAACCCTCTGAATGGGACCCTGCTGCTTTTCTGTTGTTCCAGTAGCAATATGGTTCCTTTCTGTAGTAAGGCTTGTATTACTAATGAAACTTTTTCCGTTATTTACAGACACTTTTAAGGCAGCCTTCTGAACGAGGCAAAGTTAATTTCACCGGGCCCTGCAACTGCTGAAAAACTACCGACTGGACCACGAAAAGAAGCGGACGGGGGACGCACGGCGCCCGGCATCGGGTCCCAGAGGCGCCAGCGGACCCGACCTCGACCCACTCGGCGGCTCCCTCCCGTCCCCGCCGGGGTCGGGGCTGCCCCGTTCCCAGCCCCGCCACTTACGGTGAGGCTGCCGGCGACGGGGCGCTCCTCCGGCAGCGCCGAGTCCAGCGAGAAGCCCCTCCGCGCCCAGTACTTACTGGAGAACATCATCATGGCGGGCTGCATGGGGCCGGCGGGCGGGACGGGGGCAGCGCCGCGCTCTGCCCGCCTCGCCCGCGGCCGCTCCTTTTATACGCCCCCGCCGCGGCTGATGGAGACACGATTAGGGGACACCCGTCTCCGGGTGACGAGAGCCGCTGGCAGGCGGACGCCCACGGTCCCCGCTTACCTCCGCCGCCGGGACGGGACGGGACGGGACAGCACAGCGCGGGGAGCGAAGTAGCTTCGGGCGCTGCCCGGCCCCGCCGCCCCACGCCGGCGGGAGCCCCCGGGGGAAGCCGTGCCCACAGCAGCCGCGGAGGTCCCGCTGCGGAGCGGCTGCCCCCGCCCGCCCCCGGGTCTGCCCTGGGCGGTGCCTTCCTTTCCCCTCACACCGATGCCCGGCGCGGCTGCAGCGCTCCGAGCCCAGCCCGAGCAGCGGCGCCGGCCCGCCCTGTGCCCCTGGGCAGCGGGGCAGGGCCGCGCAGCGCTCACAGCATGGGGGCGCTGGGACAGGGCCCAGCAGGGCAGAGCGCTGCGGGAGCTGAGCTTCTGCACAGGGAAGTTGTGCAGAGATAGTGATGTGAGAAATTCTTCGATGCAGAAATTCATCTCTCTCCATTTTATAGAGTAATGCTTTGAAAGATATATTAAGGGATAGAAATTAGATCTCGTAAGGAGGACTTTACGTGCCTTATATATCGACGGTAGGTAAAGTCTGACTGCAAGGAGTACTTCCTCTGAAAAAGCACTTCACTGGAGAAAGCTGTTTGACCGAGGCAGCAATGGCTGTGGTTTATGCCTGAGCTGTGCAAGGGCCAGATGCTGATCATGAGACTCTCTTCTAACCACAACATCAGTAAAACAATTAATTACTTGTGAAGGTAAAACAATCCCATAGCACTCCTGAAGGTCTTTTATATATATGACAACTTTACTTGTCTCTAAAATACTCACGTCTTGCAAATCAATAATTTTTGTTATGCTAGCCCACAAAGTTTTACTTCATTTTCCCAGTCAGAGAAAAGCATGTCTTCATGTATTATTAGCTCTGTGTCGTATCCTAAGTTATCGAGATACATTCTCTGTCCTGTTTTTTCATTACTTTTGATGATAGGAAAGCAAGTTGGAGTGTTTGGATTTTGATATTCCTACCTGCTATGCATGAGATACATAGACACCGTTCCAGCAGTTGAACAATTTATGAGAGTAAGATTGCTTAGCACTCTTCAAATGCTCCACTGACAAAACTGAGCACTACTGAGCTGACTTTTCACCTACTGGCATGACAGAGCATGATTTTATCTACTCTTAGATGCTGGCTCTGCAGCTGGGACATCACACAACTCAACGACCCTACTACTCTGTAGCCTTGCTACTATCACAGCTTTGTGCAGTAACCGGAGCACAACAAAGGTTTTCTGTCTCTCTCAACCCCTTCAGGATGACTCATGAATGCAAAACAAACAAAAGGTACATTGTGTCAGCAGGTGCTATGTAACAGGCAGGGAAGACTCAAGTGCTTCAACTATTTTAACCATGCTGTCTGCCCATGTATCCCACAGGGAGATTGCTTCTCCCTGGAGAAGTATTGCAAGTATTTTATAGGTGTGATATATTTCCATATCAGTGTCACATCAAAGAACATTTATGGACTGAGAGTTTATTTCTTCTTTGTTCTAGCTGCTGTACAATAGAGCTGGTATATGGCTCTGGGAATACTGCTAAACTACAGATTTTGTTTAGAGCTCAACTCCTTTTTCTATAGTTAACAGTGCTGTATATGTAAAACAAATGAGCACTCAAAATCACAAAACAAAACACAAAAAATTAGAAGTGTATTGAAGCAATTCAAAAATATGTGTTCTAGAACATGTCAGGGTGGCACACAGCAATGTTTTGTCACCTTGGGAAATATAGCTAATGTTGGTAATAAGAAAGAGATAAGCTTACTTTTATTACTAAAAGACACCTTATTCGCCTGTAATAAGAATTCAGAAACTGCAAGGTCCTCTTTACACACATATTTTCCTATCCTCTCACAAACAGTAGAGTCACTGTTGCCTGAAATCCTTAGCTATGCACTTTTTAAGCTTAAAAAATTGCTGAATTCTCAAGTGAAAATTTAAATCTAAAGCAAACCTATGAGATGTTTTCAATGTTTGAGTCATTTCCCCCTGCTGGAGATACTGGTGACCCATTTCAGCATAGTTTTCCTTAAAACTATTTGTAGCATTTACTGTAGTTTAACAGGAGGATTAAATTTGCAGTGCAGAGCAGCTAGTATTGACCAGGAAACTATCTGAATTTACCTCTGGCTCTCCCAAACCACCACCAAGTCTTTGTCCAGAGGCACTACAGCAGGAAGGAGAACTCTAAAGTCATCATGTGGCAGGACAGAGAAAGAAACAAAGCTATGAAAACATATAAAAAAAAATCATAAAGAAAGATGGACTCCACAAGGATCTTAAGTGAAAACAACAACATTATTCAATGTAAGGTCAAAAAGACAAGGTGGAGAACAGATGGGCTTATTATTAATGTAAGAGATGCTAACACAAGCAGAAAATAGAAGTCTCAATACCTAATCAAACCATAACTTAGTTGGCAAAACGACAACTTTGTGAAACAATTGACAAGTAGACTAGCCAAAGGAGCTTTTTCAATAAGGAAAGTTATACAATCTGTTCCTGTTTATCAAACATACCCACATCAACTCCAAAGTCCATTTCTCTGAGTGATGTACACCTGGTGAAAAATCTGTGATAAGAATGTACACTTAATTTTTAAGTCATGAAGATATGGGAAGCACAGGTTTTCAAGCAGCCAGCAAAACCATCCCAAGCTCTAGTAGCACTAAGGGGATTTTAATCAATTAACAACTACTGGGAAAGGATATCTACCAAATGATAGACTGGCTAGGAAGACCTGGAAATACAGGTGATATGAAGAACATAAAGTGGATTCACAATCTTTGGATAAAGAAAGGTTCTGAGAAGGAAGCAAAAACTGACAATTTCAGAAAAAAAGAACTTCAATAAATTCAGCTATTACAAGTCTCAAGGAAATGAAACCTAGAGCAGAAAGACAGTTCTTTCCTTGCTTCAGGAAAAAAAGCAGTTTCATCAGGAAACTATTTCATTATAGAGGAGTTGTGGTCTTCCAATACACTTTTACTAGTAGTATCGAAAGTCATTAGTTGTCATTACGTTCAGTTCAAAAGAGGTACTTACAGGAGATGAAAACTAGGACCAAGCTAGTAAATGCAGGCAGCGCAACACATATACAAAGGCTGTAGTACAAAATTCAAAGTAATTAGTACAGGACATCAAAAACAACTATTTAAAAAAAATATAAATACAGCAGCAGTCAGAAGAATTGAACTATCAGACAACTACTGAACACAAATAAAGGACAAAACAGAAAATAAACTTGAAATTAATTAAGTATTTAATGCACTCTTTTTACATCATTCTTTGCTAAAGAATCATCTGTGACCAGCTGTCTATCCTAATTAATAGCAATGGCAGAGAGGTAAGCTCTTTTAACAAGGTGAAGCAATGTTGGAGAATACTTGGGATAAGTCTGACCATAGTAAATGACAGCACAGTAACCACACTTCCAGAGTAGGCTCACTCAACCTCTGCCATCAATAACTATTTTAAGAACTCAGGGGATGGACAAGTGACGAAAGACTGGGAAAAGGCTAAAATAATGTCACTTTCCAAGAAGATATGGGAAGAAAGAAGGGATGAAGATTTATGGACCAGTCTAATTTCATTTGTTTGAGAAAACAGAAGTACCAAAATTATTTGTAAAGATCCAGAAGATAACAGATGATTAAACAGTCAAGACAGATTTGCTGGGAACAAATTGAGTCAAGCAAATCTCATTTCCTCCTATGACAGTCCTGTGGACCAAGGCAAAACAATACAAATCATTCATCTTGATGGTAGGGAAGCATTTGGCATGGTCTGTCATAACATTCTCACAAGAGATAAAAGGAAACCAGGTACAGATGAAACAAATAGATTGTACAATTTTGCAGCTCCTTTATGTTGTTCACCATTCGCTGCACGAATTAACCATAACAGCATAAAAGGTGTAGCAGCCCAGGGCAGAGTCCATAGAACCAGGACTGCCACTTTTGGTCGCAGTAGTTGTACTGTTTTGTAGCTTGAGAAATTATCAAGTCCTTGAACCCAAATACTTGTGCCTTAAGGATTTTCTTGGTGTCTTGCATGAGTTACTCTAACAGTAAAACCAGAAGAGTGTGTGGAAGATCTCCAAGACCAATGCCCAAAGGCAGCATGCCCTCATGTGACTGAAAAGTCATCTGGACCAACGCATACACCTGAGAGTGTTTTAGAAAAGTTTCTGGTGTTGCATCTCATTGAGTTACGGCAAGCAAAGCAGAACATCTGAATACCAGTTGCTTACACGTAATGCAACTATTTTTTGCACCAGGTCTAGATGGGCACTTAAAATGTGTCATCTTCAATACAGGAAGGATTTTTTTCCTACTATGATCTCAGACATCATCAAGAATGGCTGTCATCATGCCAAACTGGGTCAGTCTGCGATGAAGTTCACTTTCTGCATAGTAGGACATATGGTGATGTGCTTTGGAGTTTGTGCCTAGATCAGTGTTGATACCACACCAGGGTTTTGGCTGTTGCTGAAGAGCCTGCACAGCATTGAGGCTTCTCTTGCTGCTTCCCCTGGGGGTGGGCATGAGGCTGAGAGCAAACACAGCCAGGACAGCTGACCTAAACTGACCAAAGTGATACTCCATACTTGTGGGAACAAGCTGAGTTCAGTTAATTAGAATCAAAAAGGAGTCTTTCAACCTTGACAGGTGTTTTGACAAAGAGAGTGCCGTGTTCTCAAAGTGAAAAACCACGTAATGGTCTGCATAAGAGCATGCATGGTTTTTTCCCGTGGCTGAAAACAGTCACGACATGATACGAGTGTGAATGTGTGGAATCAAAACACCAGTTTAGCAAGATCCTGGGAATTCTAGTTAACTGAATGACACTACCAGGTGCTGTTTACTAAAGAACTCTAATAAAACAGAAATGCAGAGAGAGATCTGCGGAGAATCCCAAAAACTGAATGGTGTGTGTGCAGCCTCGTTTTTTCATTGCCCATACCATACCATGTGCCATTGTGCTCAGCCATAAAAGCTCACAGAAGGGAGGAGGAAGAAGCAGGGACATTCATGGTCATGGTGTTTATCTTTCCAAGTAAACCTGTGGTGAGGTCTTGCTTTCCAGGAAGTGCCTGGACACCTGCCTGCCGATGGGCAGTAGTGGATGAAATCCTTTGTGCTTTGCTTCTGGGACCAGCATTTGCTTTCCCTGTGAAACTGTCATTGCCTCAATCCATAAACCTTCCTGCCTTCCTGCTATTTTCTCCCCATCCCATGGGAGAGGGGAATGGGTGAGGGGCTGGGTGGGTGCTTGGCTGCTGGCCAGTGTCAACTACAGCATACCAAGAGGAAACTGCCTTTTGCTGGACTGCCAGAGCCTGGGCAGCAGTTTAAACTCTAAACAATGGGGCTCTGCAGTTAGTTGGTTAATAACAAGATACATCTGTAGAAACAGTCTAAGAACTAATGTTAAGGTAGGGTATACGTGAGCCTGTATAATCAAAAATATGTACTATAATTGAATTCTTTCAAAACAAAACCCATCTAGAAGACTTCATTTATTTGAATTACACAGACAGTTTGAAATATATATTTGATTCAACTGTGAAATTCATTTTGGATGAGGCAAAAAAGTGACATCCTACAATATATTTTTTGTTTGCCATTCATCAGAAAATTCAATATGTGCCAAAGATATTCTCATTTAACATGAAAAAATAGCACACATTCTCTAAAAAATGTTTAAGAATAAAATCCTCACTTGAACAAGAAATAAATTCAAGCTTAATTTATACAAGGCCTGCACTGCAATAATATCATTTAATTGAATAGCACATTTTCAAGTCCCACTAAACATGAAGCACAACTCATCTTTTAAAACCATAAAAAAACCACTTGAAAGCATCTTTAAATCAAAAACAGTATCACACATATATGAAATCTGTCTGTTAAGTCCTCAGTTATGTATCTGTGTCTTATCACCTTATCAATGCTCATATTACATCAACTATTGAGCCAGACATAGGTACGTAATTGCACAGAGAGAACCAAGGGTTAGGATTTTCTGCATTAATCCCAGCCACCATAGGGCAGCTCACGGAATTTTTCTTTTAAGAACAAGCACTGATCTCTCTGCCATACTTCTGTCATACAGAGATGGCATCAGCCACCAAACAAATGTTCAGAAAACAGGCAATAGATTTGAAAAATATATTTTAAAGTATTTTGACAGGCACACATAGAATTATTGTTACTAACCACTCTTCTGCAGCCCACAGACCAAAATTCAGTTTTAATACAGTCCATTTAATAACTTCTTTTGAATCCTGTAATGCAGATGCATTTTTAAAGTATCACTAACCTCTTCAGCACTGTCATTTCTGTTGTCCAGCAGGGAACGGTTTGAGGAGAACATAGCTTCTACGTACAGAAATTCAATCCCATACTTGGTAAGGCTTCATCTGCACCACAGTAGGATGCACAAATCATGCTAGCAATACCAAAACTAGTTCACAATCCAAATTCTGAATGATAAATCATTCCCCATAAAATCTTTTTTTCAAGTTAGGCAAGTGTCTTGGAACAGAAAATTATCTAGAAAAGCAAGGAAAAAGTGCCTCACCTATTTTGAACAAAAACATTACTTCAAAAACTGGAAGCTAGAAGAATACTTTTTATGGGTTTCTGAAAAGTTTCATCAACAGTTTTAATTTGGTGCTTAAGAATATATTTGAAAGTAATGAGGAATCTGGTTCCTCATTGTTTTGGCTAAAGGGGGACAAAGAATTTTTTCGATTAATATGTCAGGAAAAACTGGAGAAAATTATTTATGAGGCACCATCAGCATCTTAAAATTGTCCACTAGAATAATTCAAAGATTTTAGGAAAAATCTTGTTAGCACCAAAATTGGGCTTTGTTGAACATCAATGCCTTAATTGTAATTAATCTACAGATCAAAACAAACACATTGCTAATACAATAAGCATCACAGTATCTCTACATCTGATTCTGAAAGCAATCAGGACCCATTGTGACATATATATATATAACATATATAGTCTTAAATTCCTTAGGAAGATTACCCACAACAACCAACACAAAACCTCCACACCCAACATGGGTTTGAAGGCCACTGGCTCTGACATTCACTCTGTGCAAACACAGTCACTGTAAGTGAGCAGGACTGGCACTACTCAACGTAACTGAAGTCCTAAGTGATTACTGTGGGTAACTTAGAATCATCTTTTTATAGTTTTCAACCTCCCAGTATCAAAACCATTCCATAAACATTAATATTAGTCTAAACTTGCAAAAACCTCCACCTATTCACCTTTTTGTAAGCTATCATCTTGCCCGCAAGCAGAAGAAAACATCAAGAGTGTATTTTCAAAACAAATAAAATTGTCCAAACAGACAAAAGAAAAAGGTCTGTCTTAAAAAGAACTTACATAAATGTTATTTTCCCCTTGGAACTGATAACACTGGAAAACTGTTATGCCTGAAAAGTATTAAATTTTAAATACTTGCCCCCAAAAGATAATTATCTTGAAGTCAAGCATTAAAAAGCAAAACAGGTTTGCAGGAACTATACAAGTATCCCCTCTTTTATAGCCTGACAACTGTAACAAAAACTGTGTTCAGAATTGGTTCATATGTAATAATTGTAATCTAGATCATTCACATACAAAAGAAATTTGCACATCCTGAACCTTCCTGAACCCATGGCATTTCAGCCATCATGATCCTCATTAAGGCCTCTCACAGCATTTGTAGTCTCCACTTAGACTAAATCCATCCCTAACAATCAGGAATAATTTGGTGGACAATGAGGTTCCTTTTGCAACTCCTGGCAAGGCTGCTTGTCAGCAGGAAGAAAACTACAGATAAGGAATGCTGCGAGGGGCACTGAATCTTATTGTTGGGAAGCAGAACAAGCCTACCTACCCAAGCCTTTCACAGCAGCTGCTGCTCACTCTTAATTCAGGAGCAACCTTCTCATCTTGACATCAGAGTGCTTAATACAAAGGGAAAAGATCAACAATTATACCCCAAAAAGAAAGGCAACCTTTACTTTAGGGGCTGATAGTCTTTCTTAGCAGCCATAGCTGTAATTCTAACAAATGACAGAGTTCCACTTAAATAAGCTTTTCCTAAACATTTGAGTATTCATGTTCAGTCAATTATGGTTTTCTTCAAGACCTTAGTGTCTTGCATATAGTTTTTTATAGCTGCATATCCTGAATAAGAAAGAACCATGCATAATTAGCTGACAGGCTTGCCCACTGCATTTCTGTTGTAGACATTTCCCTCCTCCTTCCATAGTTTCGTTTAACATAATTTTTGATAAAAACGTTTTGCAACTACACTTCAAAGTGAACTAGGTGCTCCAAAAAATACTGAAACTAACTTGCTTGCTGTATTTGAACCAAAGTGTTGAATATCCAGGTTCTAATGCCTTTCTGTATTGTATGCCATATTAAATTTAACTGCCAAGAAGTACAATGCTTACCAGTGAACAAAGGCATGATGCTTCACAGTAATTTCCTGAACAGGAAATGAAAGGCTACAGATAATGCTGAGCTGTGAATCCCTGACTTTCACTGCATAAGATTCAAGTTCTTATTAACTGATGAGAGATAGCACATTGACAATATTAAAACCAAAATCTATACCGATTCAGCTGTCCAGTTTGTTCACAACTGGTAAGAGAAGTTTAATCAGCTCCCAAATTATTGTAACAAGTTGATTTATCTATTAAAGCCTTTTTGTATTACTAATATTTGCTTAAGATGGCACAAATAACATTTGTAAAAGTAAACTGCTTCAGAAGAAAAGAAAGCTCCGCCATGTCCCACACATCAACCGCCTAGAGAGGAAAGGTGTGTTCCGCTCCGTAATATACTCCCACTGCCCTTCATTACTAACAAAATATATAATATCCATGGACTAACCATTAGCTCTCCCCTCTATCTCATGTTCTTATACAACAACCAGACAACTAGATTTTTTTCTCTAAATATGATTTAATTAAAAACACTAAATCAGCTTTGACTTTTATTTTATATATGTACAACAGTTACCAAATAATGAATACACTTAATCAATTATGTTAAATTTCACATAACATCAAAGGACATCAGCATGGCATGGAATAAGCTCAATGCCTTTTGCAGATACAAAAAAAAAAGCATTAATGTTAATTGTGATTATTATTTTGGTTTGTGGTTTGTTGGGGTTTTTTTTATAACCTGCTTATTAATTCTCCAAATTATGTTGCCATACAAAACAGTGTAAGTATTTAATTGATCAGTTAATATATTAGCAAATATGAACATTTGTAAAGTTTGCAAGAAATCAATTGCAAAATTACCTCAAGTGTAGAACTAAATGTATTCACGTGAAAGTTACCTGCAGTTAGAAAAATTTTGAAAAAGAGCCCAGGTTGGAGCTGTGCATTAATTTGGTCAAACTGATTCATATGAATGAACAGTCAAGTTTATTCTGATATTGAAAATATTACTATCCTTTTTATTATTCACAAACATTTGTGTATATAGTGTGTGTATGTGTGTAAATATATATAGGTATATATAAAGTGAAGATATGTTAATGTAAAAATATACTGTTCATCCGCTCCCAATTACACAAAATTCAGTATTTGGACATTAAACTGTGTAAGTATGAATGTCCATTTCAAATCTACATTCAACCAGCAACAAATACTTAGAAGTATTTTTGTAAACATTTGAGATAGGGAAAATCCATTTACAAAACAATCTTCCTTTAGCGCATCAGCATCTCTTCAGCTTGAAAATTTTGTACAGCAGCTTCAGATGGCATATTGTGAATCTGCTCAAATCAAAGAGCTCACACTGTCTTAGATCAGTGTGTGAAAGCTCAGCAAATGCAGAATTTTCAAATCCATTCTTAATCACCATCCATTTCCAGTTTTCCAGCAAAAACAAAATGCACTTGGCTACAAAAATATTAAGGAATGTTATTGAAAACAAAAGGCTATCTTGGTAGAAGAAACTACAAAAATAGTTAAGTTGAGTCATGTTGTAAAGCTTTAATGCAAGAGCATTACAGTACAGATTTTCTTTACAACCTTAAAGCTTAATCAACACCAAATTTAAATATCCATCTCTCAAGTGCTTGAAAAAATGTGCTCAGTGAAAGTCTTTCTTCAATGTAACCAACTGAAGTTACGCAGGTGTCAGGCTTTGCGTCTCAGACATCTGCTGAGCGCTGTCTTGTGTTCCATTGGCAGCAATTACAGGTGTTGAGATACTCTGATATAACGACGTTGGACAACTCAGATCAGCTCCACTTTCATCCTCTCCAGTATCTGAATCCGGTGTTACAGAACTGCTTTCTATCCCCAGAATCTCACTAACTGCTTGAGGCAATTCCTGGAAAGGAGGAGGCAGGAGAAAATATTAAAAATCACTGTAATAAAATGGAAAAAAGTTAATAACTACAAGGTCCCCCTCTGTCCGTCCTGCAGACCCAGTAACTAATCATTCATCTCAATTTAGCTGTACTGAAAGCTACTCTCTCAGCATTACTTGCATTACAGTTACCATCTTCCGTAGCTGCTTTTCAAAAAGACAGCAAAGGGAACAGGCTCAAGAATCAATTCCCACTTAACAGTATTATCTTCATTACAAAAATAAAAATCTAATCAACTATTATAATTACACTTCATGTTATTGAAATTAGTTTTATCAGGTTACCCATTAGTTTCTGCCTAATAAGTCTGGTATGCCTAATAAGTCAGCAATGCACCTTTGAACTCGTTTGAGCACACTGAACATCAAATTTCTTGCAATGAGGTTATCTAGTGAGAGTTGAGAAATCACAACCAAAATGCACAATCCAGCTTTCCACCAGTGAACAGTATTAGTCTATAAAATCAATCACTCTTGCTTACAGACTTTCAGAATATAGGTGCTGCATAGCTACAGAACATCCTTTATTTAGGCATTTAGTTATTTCACAAGTCATACATGAACACTTACAGCTAACTACATACTTTTACTGTCTATAAATATTCACAGTAGATATATTCAAAATATCTTTACCTTGCAATTCATCATCTGCATGGAAATTGCTTCTGCTTTGCAGAGTATATATTCCACATCGATTTTCATTGACAGTTCATTGATATGCTAAAAATTCATTCACAAAGGATAGTGAGATAAATGGTAAGTATGCTTTACTGCAAAATACACTGCATAGATCTGGATCCCTTTCCCCATAGAAGTATCACCTTATAAGCCTGCCCTTAAGCTATGAAATGCTAGACATAGTCTATTTGCTTTAAGAAATGGCTACTGAAAGATATAGTCTGCAACAGCTGGCTTTCACCAGTATCCAAGATCTGCAAGAGGAATCCATGGTACTTCTAAATGTGACAAACTATCTAGGCCTCCTACGTACTTCCCCAGCTCACATTTTCAGAGATAAATTAGATGACAGAAGAAAAAGCAAAAGTTAAGATTAAACATACTAAGCAGTAGTCTGAGGGGAAGAACCATTTAATGATCTCATCACTAAACAGACATCCAATAAACCATTTTGAAAGCATGGAGGATAGACAATCAATTGACATTCAACCCCTTGGAAAATAGTATGCATCTTTTCCTCCCCCAATATAAATCATAATCATACTGCATTAACTGCAAAATGTTAATTAATATTTAACTTAATATTCGAAACACAGCCCCATACTAGCCACTAGTAAGACAATTAACGCTACCCCAGCCAAAACCAGCACGATAATGCATAAGAATTCAGTACCTTTAATATGTCATTAAAGTCATAATGCTTGTCCATTATTTGCTGTTTTTCAGATTCTAAGATAGCACAACAAAGGAGAAGATGAAAATTTTGACAAGGCAATTCTGTCCACATGACCTGTTGAAATAAACAAAACACATCTGAAATGCTTATACTTCTCCTGTGAAAAGCAGTTCTTAGAAAATAAATAAGTCCTCAAGCCGAGTTGCTTAGCTAACAATAAACTGTTTTTGAAAGCAATTAAGCATTTGTACAATTATTTGGAATTTTTGTTTTGGCCCATTAGTGATAACTGCAAGTCTGAGTAACCAAATGCTTATCTGGTTCTTTAAGACTTCTGTGTCTACCACATTGTCCACTATAATGCTATTAAGCTGCTTGAGCTTGTGGTCTTGTGAATGTGTGTTCTGCCTCAGCTCATGTGAAACAGAAGTAATTAAAACTAAAAAATTATTAGTGTCTGCAGGTGTGAATTAGTAGAAGTGTGTCATGCTCAGCAATGCCTTAAAAAAGTTCCTATGGGTTATAAATAAGGTGATAAAGTTGTTCCCAATCCCCCCACTAGAAGAACCTAAAGATATGTACATGCAGGTATTTGGGGGTGGGTGGGTGTTACTTTCTGACTGCAGACACACTAGCTTTTGGTCCCATGAAGGACACAATTAACCATTCTTGAGTTCACTGGGACTAAAATGTGCAACCTCAGTACTAATACCCTATTTTAGCAAATTCAGGAAAATCTTTTTTAAAAAGTATTTGAAGAGAATGTGTGTGATGGGCAGAAAGCTGGAAAACAGTTTTGACAACAAAACCAGAAAGAAGCAAAAATCTGTTTGCACAAATCGCTCTGACAAACAGATGCAGGATTTAAGACAATGGATTTAGTCTCAAAAAAGGCAGATAAGAAAGTAGACTCATGAGGATTCAGTTTTACTTAATTAGTAAAAATCTTTTTTCATCATTATTGATGGAGTACAGCCTTAAAGCTGAGCAAGAGCTTACTTCTACTTGAACTATGTAGCCTGTAAACAGAACTGCATCAATATGAAAGATATCCAAACCAGGTTCACCCAAAACAAGGTGCAATTAATCTTGAATGTTTCAATTAAGATTCAGTTCCTCCGGTCCAGAATTAAATTTTCCATCTTTTTCAGACATCCAATATTCTCTTAAAGCATTCTCACTCCAGCAAAAAGACTGGAATGCAAATAGGCTGATTAACAGTAAAAACTGAACAAAAATGCCTATAGTCTACCAACCTCAGCCTGTCTACACACTACTGTGTTGGGGTTTTTTAACTTCTACTTCATAAGGAAATATTGACAGGTGTACATTGATTTGGTTCAACATGAAATTGCTGCCAAAAAAAATCCATACTTTTTGCTACCATTTTTGATAAACCTTTTGAAGTCTGGTGCAGAGCATGCACTTAAGTATATAAATATGTAACAGCAGCATTACAGTGTGCTGAAAGAATGGAAGAAAAGCAGCATTTAAATTATAAATATAAAATAATATCAAAACATACCACTTAAGAGTGATAACTCTTTTCTTATTATTTCTTTCTGATAAAGCTGTACAAGTAAGGATGCATTTGTTCTAGAGCTACCTCAGTATCCATGAATATTTGTAATCAATACTAGCACATAAGTAAAGTAACTCAGCATCAGGCCATTCTGGCTTTATACTATGTGAGCAGTACTAGAATAACACTGGAGGTAGGTGTGAGCTAGCTGAGTCATTCTGTTACAGAATTTTTCTTTTGGGATTCTTCTTTTTCCACCCAGCCTTCCTGCACCATCTTGAGAATGAAGCAACCCCCTGTGCAATCTGAAGACTTAAGAGCTGGCTGGAATTACCAGGTGATATTGCCTGCCTCTCCAGTGTCAAGGAGGGACTGAACTGCTCTCAGTCTTGGGACATCTAAGCAGCAGGTCAGTATGCTGTCTATCTGGGCTGAGTTTCAGAGACAATGCTAAAATGTAAACCCACCCACGGACACAGCAGTTTAACCCACCTTCATATTTCTGTAAGAAGGCATTGCACATAACATTGCAAATAACTGCAGTCACGTAACATGTCGCAGCTTACCCACACCAGGTAGAATGCCACCTCTCTATCGCGTGCAACTCTGTCACAGAGCGCTGGTACAACCACCCACATTTCCTACCACAATCTGATTATGGCTCTTGCTCATCAAGCGGGAGAGCTTGGATTTAGCCTCTACTCCAGCTGATGAGGACTGGTATCTCCCATCTCCAGGGTGAACGTCTAATAACCAGTCTAGTGAAGAATCTTTTTCATTCATTTTTGAGATAAAACACTGGAAGTCATGAAGCCAGTGGGAACAGGGAAAAACTGTCCAATGTGGACATACGAGTCAGAGGACAGAAACAGAGATCCACAAGAACACCCTGAAATTACCAGATTAAACAGAAAAAGCCCCAGAAGTTCTAGAACCTCAGATGGTACCTCTCCTTCCCATTCTACCCTCTGCAAGTGAGTACGTCACAGGATAATATCGCCTTTAAATGGATTCCCTCAATACACGTGCTATTACAAAAGAGTACATGAGTTTTGCTCAGACTGAGATATCAAAAAAATACTGAGATACCTACTGATTACAATGCGAAAATGTCTCCTGTGCCTATAGCTTGCATATATCCCACTTATACATATCCCTGATACCAGTGAAGCTGCATGGCTACGCACAGGAAAAAAACAACCCACTGTAAGCTGGACTTCAACTGTGATAAAGGTGACACTAGCTTTTACATAAAAACATCAACATAATGTCTTAATTAGTTTGCTTTAAAAAGGAAAACAAGATATTCCCCTTCCCATTCTATATCTCCTAGCAAAGAAATTTAACACTTGTAGTAAACATGATGTGCAGGAAGGAACCTACAAGACTATCATATCAATAGGTTTCCATCATCTTCCTGAGAGGAAAAAAAATGCTTGAGAGAGAAATATAGTGTGTTTCTTTTCTCTATGCACACATATACACACAATAAAACAGAGGTGATAAAAACAAACCAACCTAGGACTGTAAACTGTAAATAAAAATACTATTGTCATCAACTTAAAAAGACAAATTACTGTTTAAAAAAATACTGAGAAGATAACATAATACTGGGGATAAGAGATGACTAAATTTCCCCACCGAATCATTATCCTTTATACCTTGGCATAAGAGAATTCTTTTGGTACATATTGGTTTCCTTATTTATGAATGTTATTCGTAAACTTTTCCACCATCTGGTTAAAATACCACCTCAATAGTCTATGATAGTAAATTCCACCAACTAATGATAAAAACCTAAAAAAATATTTACTTTAGACAGTTTTAAATACTGGTCCTCCTCTTTATGTGACTCCTTTTTCATTAGTGGAAAAAGTGAATAAAAGCATCAACATTATTTCTCATCCCACCGGAAACATTTTTCATTATATTACAAACTTTATGCATCTGAGCCCTGTTCTTTTCATTACCCTTCTGTTCTCCAACACGTGTGATGTTATGTCCTAGAAAATACTCCTTCCACTCATCTGAACATTTATTCTCTTGTTTGAGTTTTCAGTGGATGCAGTGCCCTTGCTAAATGCATCTTAGACAATAAACCTGTACTGCTGACAAGACTTCTCAATTTTCTTGGAACAAAGAATTAAAAAGTGTTCAACAAAAATATTAGTTCATCTTAATTATTCCATCCTATCCCAATATTGCCTAAATCAAAAAGGATCTCAGTAACCTGGATTTATTGGAACTTCAACATTTTCATGTTTTACATCATGTTTTTTGGCATCATAGGGCCTTATCATCAAGATGACCTAGATCTTCTGACATCATCCTCCTTATGGTTTTGGCTAACACAAACTACCCTGACAGTGCTTTACTCCACTTAATCTAATGAAGTTCTACCAATACCAAGGAATTAATCAAACACACATACACAAATGCTCTTTCTTCTAGCATGAACTGTTTTCCATTAACAGTGAACTGGTACTCTCCACTTACTACTTACACTCAAGAGTCTGATGTGAAGGATCCTGTCCAAACCTTTTTGAAAAAGCCAATTTATCCCCACCAGCTCCAATAAGTATTTTTTTTATTAAGTTCCCAAGTTGTTCTTTTGGTTAAAAAGTCATAAAGTATGCTCATTTGTCCTCAGATCATTGCACTAAATATTTGAATTTTTTTTAAATCTAACAGAGTATTAACACTTTTTGTTCTAAAGTCAAAAAACTGCTGGAGTTTATGTGATGAAATATCTCCTTACCTCCCAGAGTCGAAGAATATCTTGAAAGCTAAATTCCCTTTTGAATCTGATGAGAAGCCACCGGAAGCAAAAATAAAGGTAGCCTGAGTCTTGAGATTCTAGGAATAAGAGTGTTACATTTCATAAGCACCAAATTTGGTAAGACAGCAGGTGAAAAAAAAAATAAACAAAAACCCCTCCCACTTTACAGGTATTCATACCACTTATTTTAAAGATGGTAGCCCCTTTTCAAAATCAAAGATTTTTGCTGGAGGATGGCATATTTTTAAAATTGACCCTGTTTTTCAATAGGCATGGAGCTATAAATTGTGCTATCAATGCACACAGAATGCAGTAAGCTGTTTCAGTTATTGTGCATGAATAATACACCTACCTAAATAACTGCAAAATCCACTGTCTAGCAAACGAAGCAAAGTACTCAGTTGAATTAGTTGTGTCTTCATACCCTGCATCTGTTCTTCAAAATTCTGATGCTGTATGGAATAAAATATTAGCACTGTCATTTTTATTAACTCTTTGCAGCTATTTTTAAATTTTAAAAAAGTTTTGTTATTGCAACAGTGATTCTCATCCTTTTGGTATTTAACATACGGATATTTAACCACACTTCTATCTAATGAAATGTCTGCCTTTTACTCAGAAGTTTAACTAAAGCAATGAATGCTGTTTCTTTGCTAGCACTTTTGTATGTAATAAATGTTAGTTTAAATCAGTCCAAGCTCTGTACTTCCAAGCAGCATGACTGCACTCAAACCAAAAAGACAACTTGTTTTTTTACAGTCACATTGTTTTGCCACATGCACATATAAGCTTCAGTTTGTGGAAAGTCTAAATTGCATCTAATAAATACCAAAAGGCAGGTATGACAGGGAACAATTATCCTGAACAAAATCCTGCTTAAGACTCCCGATAAATACAACTTTGTCTGTGATGACTCTGAGTTACTTCAGAACTCTTAAGGAGACAAGTTTGTCTGTACTGGACAGCAATAGTATTGCAAACCCACTGCAATCTAACAATCAGAAAAAGTATGTTGACTCCAAACATAAAAATGACTGCTTTAAAAGAATTCCAAAAACCGAATGCAATTTATAAATTACAATTAACTCCAAATGCTATCTGTAGCTTATCTGTTTACGTGGACTAAAAAAGCCTTATTTTACCATTTGATCCATATATGATACGAAGCACCAAAAGGCATCTACTTCATTCTCCATAACATACAAGACAGGTGACAGCAAGTCGCTCATCCCCTGCACATAACCTTGATGGAGAAAAAGGAGGAGGAAAAAGCAGATAGGAATTTAAAATCAGCAGTTAGATAGTAATTTTTCAAGTGTGATGAATGACTGCTAAGCATTCCAAGTTTGTACAGATACTGTAATTCTACAATTAAACAATGATTTTGTAATCCAGAAGATCTAATAAGATTTATTAGCCATTTCTGCCAATATAAAAAGAACATGAAGCAAACACATTGTTCTAGTAGTAGTTAAAATATGTACAAGCTGAGCTGACATCACAATAGATTTTTAGCAAATTCCCATTTAGAACTCAGGAACATATATTGATATTTTTAAGAAGATTAAATATATACCTTTCACCATCACAAATACAAACTTGTAAATACTTTCCTTTCTATCTGTAATTGATTGCCTTCTTCAAGACATTTAAAACTTTCTACTGTCTTCCCACTCCTCCACCCATTCCCAACTGAAGATTTTCATCTCAAATTAATTTAAAGAGATGTTGAGTTTCAATTCCAGGAATACATAATGCAACAGTTTTTATGAAGAAAATTTCACACTTTACACCTTTTTTTTTTTTGGCACTGAATATGCTTTAAGGATTCCTTTATTTAGGGAAGTAGGGACTGTTCTGCTTGGATGGTACTTTACACCCAAGCCTAAGACCATTTGTGTAACCAAGTAGACAACAACAAAGACTACTACGTATCAAAGCAAGGAAGGGAATTAATAGCAAAGTATTGTTTGCAAGAAGCACAAAATATATCTAGACCTGAATCAAGGATGTGCTTTTACGTTTCTATGCCTAGAAGTGGTCAATCAAGTTCATACCCCCTAAAAAGCACTTGCACACCTTATAAGAAAAGCTTCCACTTAACAGGAGAAGGAAATGCCCAATAAAGCATATAATTTTTGCAAACACCTGTAACATTTTAGTTGTATTCACGGTTTTATAGCTTTTTAGTGCCTCTTCCAGCTTTCTTGTTTTGAATTAACCGTCCAATTAAGACCAGGAGAAGACAATGATTTTTACAGATCATTTTTCCCCTTCTTCATGACTCTTCCAATTACCTTATCACTGATGCTAGTGTCAGCTTATCTACTGCCTTACTGCTGACCTCCCTAAGTAAGAGAAGACAATTAATGTGTATGCCTATCATCAGTGGTTGGTTCAACGTGACATTTCTCAGTTGGCTGACTCCATTTCTTAATGAAGTAATGGTAACTGAATAACTGAAAAGAGGATTAGAGTTAATGACTGAAAATATGGAGCAGGTGTGAGAAGAACAAGTGTGAGAATAGAACAAGTAACAGCAAAAAGATAAATAACTGAAAGGTCAAAATTTCAAAAAGTTTTATTCCCCACACATTTCATACTATGGCCAACTAAAATAAATTCAGAGAAAATTCTGTTCAAGACAGTTGAAAAGTCTCTTACATAATAAAAACAATTTAATTAATGCAGACTTAAGGAATTTATTCAGAAAAATATTGTATCAAAAGCTGTTCTGTCCCCTCCCCTATCTGGCACAGTTTGTGGCATTATATAGATCTCTCTACATCTGCTGTCGAAAGATTAAGTGCAGTACTGCACCAGCACTTGAGTAGCTTAGAAGCCTTGGACAGTTACTATGTCAAATTTACTATATTTCCATTATTATTATTCTTGCTTGCTTATGAAACAAAATACTTACCCACATTTAAGCTGTTTTTAATAGAGTGGGTGGTGAATCTGCTTTAATTTCACTTAAAATGTCACTGTGCATTAATGCAGGTTGAAATGTGGAAAGATGTGGAACAGAGATACATGTTTAAACCATCTCAATCAGTTTTGGTTTTCTCCTTTTTCCAGCCAAAGATCAAGGCACTCTAAAGACTTTCAGAAAGGACAAAAGCTAACAAGAACTAAAGCTCTGCAGCATGTTTACTAGCAGTTAAAGATTTATTCCTACTTTCTGTCTTCAAAATCTGGCACAAAGTGGGCTTTTTGAACACCAAAACTTTTCTGAGACAGAATACCAAAAAAACCTCCCAAGTATACAATAGCAAAATGTCATGCCATGATTGAAGGGGGAACCAGCTAGAAGTATGTTTTCCCTCCCTCCCAAGACAGTTAACAAAAAGCAAGATTTAGGTATCACATGAACACTATGATTAAAGCAAGATGTTATATGCTCTTCCCTCTGTAACAGATGCATGCACTAAAGTGTAATTTTTGACAGATTGCTAAGTGCAATCCTCAAGAACCAACTTTTAAAATATTCACAATGACACCATGTTTACAAACAGCTGGTTCAGCATGCTGAGCTTTAATTACAGCAGTGGCAGCTTGTTTATAATTTTTACTGATATATCAGTCTTAAAAATGAATATAACACTCAAGTTCCAAAGACCCAAACTCATTTAAAAGTCTGAAAAAAAGAAATAAGGAAAAAAACCCAAGCAAAACCAACAAAACCAACAAACCCCCCCCCAACAGTAGGTCTATGGTGAAGACAAACTGCCACTTAATTTCCAATCCCATTTCAGCTGATGAATTCAGATATCTGCAATAAGCATCAAATGGAAGAGAGGAAGAAAAGCTGAACAAAGTTATCTACATTATTAAATACAACTCTTGGAATTTACAAAAAAACACTGTAATCAATACAAGTCCAATTTTATTAGGAGGACTTAACATAAGCAAAGTTGCCCATCAGAAATCAAAAAGGCTTTTACATTCAGATGGACACAACTTACCTAAGTCAAAGTCATACATGCAATAGGTCATCAAAATATCGTGAAGTAAAATCAGTCCTGGGTTATCTTCACCTTCATAGAATTTATTTGTTCGATCTGTCCTGTTCACATCTTTTTCTAAGAAAACAGTCCAGATTTAAAAACATTTTCAAAACCAGTTCTACAAAGCCAGTACCAAATGAATTCAGAATGTTTAAGCTGCTGATTTCTTCCTCAAAGTGTTGCAAAGCTTTGAAGTGTTTGAGACAACTGCATAACTGATTATCATTGCAAAATAAAGAATATTTTAAAAGAAAGAAAATCCTTCCTATCTGCAATAAAAGGATTTGCTTATAAACATATTTTAAAGCTTTCTGCCTTTATTTTTGTTAATACATTTTGTGGCAAAATTCCTGATTATAATTCAGCAAAAATGTTTTACATTTATGAGGATTAATAAAAATTTGATGTCAGCTAGCTATACAATGCCAATTATGAATACTTAATGCGATGCAGCATAAACCATAGTTGGAAAACTACCATATGATCAGCTCGAAGACACTGTGATAGTTCATGACAGCACGTTAACAAATCCTGTTTAACAAGTGCCTATAACTCACAGCGAGATGAAACTGCTCTTTCATCAGGCAGTTTTGATGCCTCAAACATACCAAGCACACAGCATACTCTTTAATAATCTGAAATTCAAAACTGCTGTCATGAAATCAGCAAAATTTTGAATGCACTTTGATAAAAGAAGTATTTTGTAGTTTGGGATCTATTTTACAATATAAGCCTAATATTATCACCTACATTTCAAATACTTAAAAAGCAAAAAAATTGCTTCAACAGAAACAAGCAACTGGCCTTTTTTTACTCTGAATATTATTTTTTTCTGTTATAACTCTCTAAAAATGTAGTTTACTAACCTACCAAGACTCTGACCCTTTCAGCTTGCCTGTTGAATAACTGCCTGAAATAAATTTGGTCTATATCTCAGAATAACACAAAAATCTTGTCCTGCCTCCTGAAGTAACTATTTAGTAATCCTAAACATTGGTGCCCAGATGTCACTACCAAAGAGAACTGAGGATACAAACCGCTATTAGTCAGCATAATTTCATGAAATTTTTAAAAGTAGATATAAAACTCTGCAAGTCAGAATGCACATACACAAATCCCTGTAAGAATTTATAAAATATGGACAGACACATTTTCACTGTCTTATTGGATGTCATTATTTTAACAACATTTCTGTTAAAAACAAATCATGACATAACAGAAAATGAAGAGTCTTTTGTTATCAAGTAAAGGAAGTTTAAAAATCCAGCCATTTTGTAACACCAATGTGTAAGGCTCTGAATTACTCTAGTTAAAAAATATTTAGTATTAAGTATATAACAAAGTTGGGAAAACTCTGGAAAGAGAAACATGTTAGTTTTTAGTGTTTCTACATACAGGTTCCTCAAAAGGGTACATTTTTTCAACTTCATATTAAACTGTAGAAGTGTGTGAATTTGTCCAGTTAGATATATTTGCAAATCTAAATTTACCTATAAGACTTCGGTAATCTCTTAATCTTGAATTTCTCTTTTCCTGTTCCTCACTGACAGATTTCCACTGCAGTTTCATCCTGAAATATTCATCCCTGAAGAAGAAAGATAATTTTGAAACCAAAACATTCTCAATTACTACATTTCTTTGATTTTTTTAATTTAAGCATTCATTCCATTTGTTCTTTGACATAAATGGAATAACATCACCCTGGTTGTATAATATTTTTACTTTAATATAACAATAATTCTTAAGAAAGTCTCACATGCTTCTTGCATTCAACAATTTTAGCAGCTTCTTTCAACATTCCAAAAAGCTTTTTATCTTAAGAAAAGATGCAGCTTTTAAATTTATTTTGTA
The DNA here is from genome assembly GCF_001604755.1 of Lepidothrix coronata. Taxonomy (NCBI): domain Eukaryota; kingdom Metazoa; phylum Chordata; class Aves; order Passeriformes; family Pipridae; genus Lepidothrix; species Lepidothrix coronata. Next base: position 917,209 of record NW_016690386.1, read on the forward strand.
ACAAAAAAATCACTGTACTCACGTTTTCCTTTTCTGCAGATTTGCTCTCTCTTCTTTAGAGCTATTCCAAGGAAAATACCCCAAGAGAAATTTCCATGCCTCCTTTCTTAAAGTATGGCAGAGACCCTAGGGGAAAATGGATATGAAATATAAACAAAAGACTATTTTTATATTGTGAGGAAAAGTTCCTAAAGCTATACAACACTTCTCAAAGTAACAACTTCATAGAATTTTTATATGTTGGTTTCTTCTTACAGTGTAGCCAAATCTCATGTGCTAACTAGGTATCACATCTGGAGAAAACAGACAGAAGAGAGTATGATTAAGCAAAAACTGTAGAAGCACTGGATTCATACTCAGATAAGAAAGCAACCTTAGAAAATAATTTTCTCCTTATGTTTTTGCTTCGCTGATAGGAATAAAAAACTTACAGGCATCACAGACTTTAAAAAGAAAAAAAAAAAGTACCTTTAAAATGTGTATATTTAAGTATCACACTGCTTAACTGCCAAATTTCTGGTCTTGCCACAAACTGATCATGAGGACTAGGCTTCCATATATTTATTTTTTTAAATAAATATTTTCACTTAACAAGACATGGCCAACCTTCAGACCAATCTTCCATTTAAAGCTACCAATGTCCACTCAAGAACAGTGTTTGTCGGGAATCTCTCCAAGTAATGCTCAACATCTGTAGATGACAAAGCTGTAGATGTACTGGCTAATCACAGCCTGCTCTCATCAAAGGAGTTTCTTTCAACTCCTGTAGTACAGTTGTAAGAATGAGGTACTTTTGCTATGAGAGAACCCAGTTTACCAGACCCAGGCCGGCTTGATTCCTCACTATATTTCTTCATTTACCAATAGCATCATCCAATACAAAACTAAGTAGAAACTAGAACTTTTCCAGTAGCAGACCAACAGTTTAAGAGATGCATTTTAACTTCTTTCATTTCTTTTTTCTTTAGTCAGGATGTGCACTTAATGTACTGGAAGTTATTGCGATCTTAAGTCACAAATAAAATAGAGCACTCACTCCTCTGGCAAGGGCAGAGATAATGGGAAAATGGGCTACAGGAAGAACAGACTTGTAGTAATTCTCATGATTGTGGAAGAGCCTTAACTGGGCACCTCAGGCACATGAATATTAAGAAACAGTCACAGAAACCAAAAAGGGCCTCCTTTTCACTCTACCCCCTTTACAGTACATTACTTAATATATATAGGTCCTTTAAAAACCTGTAATATCAACACTATCATTCTCTACTTCTGTTCAAACAGACTGCATGCTTGCAAATATGCATCAACACACACACAATGAATGCACTAAGGTAGCTGGATTCCCACCAAAAATTAGAAATATTAAAGTAACATTAGGTAGAAAAGCCACAGGACATAACTACGGTGTTCAAAATTTCCATCACTGAGACTAAATTCACATTCATATTGCAAAACCCTCAGTTCAATTAAAAATATCAGCAAAAGTGTTTAGGACCGCTCTGATGAGGGTCAAATTCAGGCACACTCCTGAGCAAAAAGAGAAGTTTTTGCTGGAGAAGGGTAAGAAAAAAAAAAATATTTAAAAGAAAAGAATAAACCCAATATCCTAGCACTAAAGCACTGGTCTTTTCCGGAAAGCCACTTTGCTTTCTTTTCTTTATCACTTAAGCCTCTGTGTTTTCAAGTCACTCACTTCAGCTAGCCACAAGATCCCTCTCCTCGTAGAGCACTTTGTATGTCTGCAAGACTGCTGAGGTATAGGTTAGCATGAAATCATGCTTTACGAAGTCTCTAACAATACTGACCGGGTCATGCTCAAAGTCCTGCATAAAGCATTACAAGTATAATGAAAACGGCATAACCATGGTTTGGGAAGGAAAGTTAAAGGAGCCAGAATCATAACATAGGTCTTTCTGAAATTTAGAACAACAAGTTACCCCTTTGAATATTGATCGCTTTATGTAGTCCACATCTAAAATTCTTCCTTCAGAATCCATATTCTTAGCCCACTCTTCAGCTGACACAGGCTCTCTTCTACTAACTTCAGGCTGTTTTCCTAGATCGATCTGAAACACAAACGCATTTTATTAATCCCAGCAACGTGCTTCAGTAGTTACAAACAACTGCACAAAACTGCCCAAATAGCACTAAGCTTGTCCATTTCTTATATTCAGTGCAACAACATTTTCACATGCACATACCTCAGTAGCAACTCTAAGGATTTAAGGCTGTGTCCACATGAGCAGGAGTGTGGACCAACACAAACAGATCTTTAGAGTAAGATACTCTGTACTGAAGACTTGGCTATACATGTTAATATTTCAGATTTTGGAGGATGTATGTGTGTTTTAAATAACCTTCTATCCCCAAAAACCTCTGAGCTAGCTTCTCATAAACTAAAAGCCTCTATGCAACTGGAAATGTATTAGGTATGTGCAACTCAGCAAACAAGGACAATAGAGAACTTCACTTCAAAACCACATTCCTGATACACACTAGTGCATCTTGAGAGAACTGAAAAACAACTTGTGCTCAGAGACGCTATCCCCACACAGACTGCACAGTGTGACTGAGAGATCCATTTCAGTACACTTAAAGGCCTCTTGAGAAACCGCAAGACTGTATGTACTTCAGAACTTCTAACACCCATCCAAAGTTTCAGTTTGTGGTTAGTCTCTCTCAGATCCCAAATTGCATGTTTAAGCACAGCAGAATTCAGCAGACAGTAATTCCTTACTTCCTACAAATACTTTTATGACAGCAAGCCCCAAATGAATTTGTGTTTCAACTCTTTCTTCATTTGTCAGATTAAGACATATAGGTCATTGTTATTTTCCATATGCAACATTCCTTATACTTTTTCTCATGGATAAATTAACTGATTAAGTGCTAGACAGCAACTTCCTAGAATTACCTAGTTCAAACAGCTACTGCTAAGATATTAACACTACCTTGAACTCAAGAAAAAAAAAAGCATAAAACAGATAATGCTTTGAAAACATGTAAGCCACTTAAATAGTAATCACAAGCACTTAAAAATAAACCTTTTCCACCTATCTGTAAAAGACACCAACAGGAGCCCACAGTGATTCATGATCCAATTATAAGTTCATTCCAGCTTTGGTTCCAATCATATATAAATCTGTAATTATACACCCTAGACATTAATCATCCAATTAAATACTTTGTTTTAATCTTAGTCCTCTTAAAAGAAACTGAAATGTTAAAAGTGATTAGGCAAAAAAGTTAGTTATTAATCTGCATTCCCCAATCTTATTTAACCTAGCTCTGACATCAGAGTAAATATGAAACATAAAATCAGACACTTTTTAAGGGAGTGACTCTAAGATAACTATAGTCACCATTTCCTTAGTTACAAATCTCCTTTCAAAGCAAAACTTGGACTTGCATGAATAAAAATGACGTATTCAGAAGTAACTGATGATGATCCTGTACCACAGTTGCATAAACAGTATAACTCACCATGCTTCAAGTCCTACTATTCCTTTAAAGGAGTGCATAAAAACAATCAATGCCTCTGTATCATGCATTTATACACTCACTCGGGTAATGACTTCAAATCCTGGTTCTTCCTGCTGATTTATCTTCAGCCCTGGAATAGTATCATGGATAAGGTCTGCCATCTCTGATGGTGGTCGCCTTTGATTTGATGGGTCACTTAGGCGGAAACTGTCAAAAATATAGTTTGTGACTTTGGAAAATCTTCCCATTGTTACGGTGTATGGATCTCTCTTCAGTTTCTGTGTTATAACAAAAAAAAAAACCAAGCAAAACACAAAAAGCCTCAGACTATTTGTAATTCTTGCACTCAAAGCAAAGCATCAGGGAAAGTCCCATAGGTCTCAAAGTTACTGAAGTTTTGTGTATCAGCAGTAACAGAGAGCAGTCATCACATGATTAAAAAAATATATCTTAAGTATGAAGATTAGATACCAGTGTTCTTGGTAAGCCTGAGCTATGTACAGGACTGGATCAGATCTCCTGTTTACCTTCCAGTGATTAATGGCACAAAACATCATCCTTACGCCCAGTCTCCCTACCTTCATGGAAAAAACACCTTGAGCCATCATGTACTCTGCTAGGAATCTCACATAAAATTTGATTTGACAACTAAATCCAGAAAGTAATGTGATTCGCTCATGAAGATTTTCTTTAACTAAATAGGTCAATGGGTCAAAACTCTGGCCTCATTGAAGTCACTGAAAGTTCTGCTGCTGACTTTCAGAAGTCCATAGACCCCACCAAATGATAAGCAGTTTTAGCATTAAAAAAAGCCTTTTTTTAGGCAATATTGTCCTCTTTGCTGCTGTATTTCCAGCATCCTTTCAAAAGTGTCAGAAAATATCAATGAAAAATATTTAGTCAAAGAAAACTTAAAAGTTATAATTAATATGTTTTGGTAACAACTAAAATTTTTCCTTTTTCCTCTAAAATTTTCTCTACACAAGTGTACAGAATCACAGAGAACATGAATAGGTTTGAAATAGTGCCAGAGGGAAATAAGAAATTATTAGATCATAGAAAACAACTTATAATTAAGTGTACTTTCTATAGTAGGCATTTGGTTTAGGATACAGTCAATGCTTCTACAATGTCATTATTATTGGCAATAATTAATAACAATGCCATAAATGGCATTGTTACTTCAATGATGGCATTAAATCATTATTCAGGGAATATTTCTGTGACATGGTAGGGTGGATTTTTTTAATGCATCTTCAGAATAAAAAATTGCAAGATAATACATACTTGTAATAAACCATACGACGGTTCATCAAGGAGATTTTCAAAAGACTGAGACAGTGACTTCTGAGTCTTCACAAGAAGAACCTGTTCATGATCTGGAGATCTGCAATAAAATTAAAAAACGTTGTCTGGGCACCACCTTTATTTTCTGAATATATTTTTAGAACATTTACTGGTTTTTGAAGTCACATTTCAGGCTTTGTGCAAAAAAAAAAAAAAAAAGGCAGATTTCATGCAAGATCACTCTTAGTCCTTAGCACAGGTTAACAAGCTAACGCTACACAGAACAGGACTTCAATTTTTCAAAAGATTAGTCTTTGCCATATTCATTATGAATTGTACTTTTTTGTTCTTTTAATAATTAAGCTTTTAAAAGCTTTTGAGAAATTACTCTGGAAGATAACTCCATTTACCTGCAAGTGACAGAAGTTTTCTTCAATGATAGTTTTCTATTTTTGACAATGGACAAAAAGAAGATGTGACACAGGAAATACAGTGAGACACAGTCAGCCTCAACACAATATATGCTGAAACTCCTTTAACGTAACAGAGGAAGTGAAAAGAGCCTATGTCACCCTATACAGTTAAGGAATTCTTTCTAATAGTTAGTAAATCTTACATTAAGGAATTACATTACATCAAGGAATACAAACTGCTTTTCAATGTATGGAAACACATCTATGCATTTCTAACCAAAAGTAGTACAACAGACACTGTCAGAATAATTCTAAGATTCATACTGATAGGAGCTTAAAAAACACCAGAGCCACTGTATTGTGAAACAGAACCATTTCAGTACAAATGTATTTCTGTGTAGACTCCAAAAGCTAAAGGAACACAAACCTGATTTGGCCTAACACTGTATTTGCTCACTCTCATTCAATACAACATTTACTTCTCAACAGGCTTGCACAGGCAGATGAAAACAAGAACAAAGACAGTGGAACCATGCTGCTCCTAGTATTTAATCTGTTCTTTTGTTCTCACACCCTCTCTCAGTGCAATATTCTATTTTGTCTCCTTCTGCACAGGCACCCCATCACTTCCTCAACCAGCTCCTCAATCACAAATTTATTGCTCAATAGGTGACAGAAGACAGAACAGCTGAGAAAGCAGGCTGACATTCAAGCCTTGGAGTTTGAAGTCAGACAGGAGAAAGCCAAGCACTTTGCCATCTGACTCTAATCCATCACACAGACTTACATTTATAAAATACCTCTCTACTGCTCTCTCCCAAAGTTTAAATCCACTACTTCTAGTCTTTGAAAGAAAAATTACTTTTCTTTTTATTAGCACCTGCATCATCTACCATGTTATTAAAGTCAAAGATAAGAACTTTAATAAGCCTTATCTCTATCCTGTTCCAACAGGACAGGACACTGTTAACACTGACGGATATGAAATGCAACAAGAGATCTCATTTTGAGACAGTCAGACATCATAGTCATAGTTCTGAGGCAGCAATGGTTAATGAAGCTGAACTGGCTTTTGCTAAAAAGCAGCACAGGGGCAAGGACAAGTCATGTATTATGTTTGCCTTAACTAAAAGAATGAAAACTTTGTACCATATCTCCTTTTTAATTAAACGCTCTTTCTGGACAGTCAGGTGGGCATCAACAGCTACTTTGGTAATGTTCAAAAATTTGTGAGCTAGACACTTTCTTTAACTTACTCATAATCCTGTGAGTTAGAAAATGTCACCCATACACATAGTGTTTTCTCAATATTAGACCAGTGCAACCAAATTAGGAGGCACATAATCCTTAAAGCAACAAATTACAAATATTTTGTGTGAGTTTAGCTACTTCATAACCACTGATTTCATCAATGATGTGACATTTTATAAGGAATGGTGTTAGAGAAGGGCAAAAACTTTTGAGGTAATAGGAACATAAGAAAATACCTATGAGAGAAAGATAATTTAGAGATAAGCTAAAATTTTGGCCTTAATATCAATATCCCTCATACTGTAAACTAGAAATTGGGATAACAAGTAATTATGCTGCCAAGTATTTGCTTGTGGCATCCAAGAAGCTGAGCAAACATCTTTTCCTAAATGAGATTGTGAGCTTAGATGTATTATGTACTAAAGAATGAATAAACATTAGGAAACAACAGAAACATGCAGATTAAGTTTGTTATTATCACAACTTGGATGGCATATTTGTTCTTTTCTCCTTTCTCAGAAAAAATTATCATCATAATTCATGACTAGATCCCAGAAAAGAACTTGGTGCCAGAAGGAGACTTTAACTGGATAAGAAAACTAAAACTGGAAGTTCCTGCTCAGCTCAATGCTGAAGTTCATCTATTTTCCATACTGCCATTGCTTTCTGCTTTAAAGTTCCTGAAGTATCTGCTCTTGCATTCATTAATGCTTAGAACTGTTCAAGGTGACAATACTAAACTAAGCAGCTCAGCACACCCTGCAAGCTTGAATAACACCAAGTTTCCCTGTCTCATTTTAGCAATTGGGTTAGAAAAATTGAAATATGTTGCTGCAGTACATAGGCAACAGATCACACAGATCTGATATAAAGCTTTCAGTGACTCACCATACAACACAGGTGTTTTTCAAGTGGTTGTTACACCACTTGCCTCAAAAACCTGCCCCAGCCTACCAGCTACTGGTCAGAAGGTATCCACAAATAAGTAAACACAGAGCAGTCTGCTCAAAAAGGAACAATTTCCTCTGGGGGAAAGGGAGAGAGGTGAGGGGTGGCACAACGACAGTATTTCCCTGTGCCTGCAAAGCTGTGAAATTATGAAACTAAGTGAAAGGAGGCTTAAGGAAGAATTAATTTGGAACCTAGAGAAAAACTCAGGATTTAAAATGAAGTTGTCATCCTGGATTTTTTAATCTACAGCTGTACAGAGAATATTCTTATTTACAAGTTCATCCTGCCGCCCTAGTAGCCTCTCCTTTGGTCTTCTTGACTTGTCCCCTTAAAAAGCTCACATACATTGCTACGGCCAGTACCATTTCACCAGCCGTTCACACTGACCACTGACAGCTTCTGATCATCAGCAGCTCCAAAACCATGTCTTGAGACTGTCGAAGTGTTTCACAAATCAGTTCAATAAATATACAACACTCGTGTCCCTATTGGCTTGCTGTCCATCCTAGCAGTATTACTTGGCAACAACCTTCCCTACTTGCTGAAGGCAACTCTGACCTCGGTGGTGCTACTAATGTGAGCAGAGCCCCCTCTGTAAGGATTCCGACAGTCATTTCACTATCCACCTTCAAATCTATCAGACTACTATGTTGCAAGTGACAATAGCAAAACACTTTTGAAAACAGAATATCTGTTACACTGATGTTACACCTGTTATAGGTGTACATGTTACACCTCATTTGCTTCTTCATGCTCTAGCTAGTCTTATTTACCCTACTACCTTCTTAAATTATATTTATGTCTACATGGTGAGACCAGAACATTTTATTTTATTCTGCACTTACGCAGAATCAAAAAGGCTTTTATCCAAGTGATAAACTTGGAGGTAACACAGTATAAATACACAACAATCCCCAAGTATTTAACACTGTGATAGGGTCTAACTATGTTTAAACTCAGAAAGTTGATTCACAGAGTAAAGATCAAGCGTGAAATATCCACCATGCAAGAAATTACAGAGAAACAGAATTCCAGGGGAAAACATTTATATACAATTTGATTTAGTTGACAGTGCTGTAAGTTACTCCCACACTCATGTAAATACTCATATATATTTCCCGCAAAGGAGATGATCTCAAATTTTAACACAAATTACTCCATTTAACACAAGTGATTCATGAAGGATTTAACTTTTACAATGAATGTTCATGAGCAGCTTCTGCACCCACTAGAGGGAGCTACCAAGGCATTCGAAACTAGTAACACTTCAACAGATTCTAAAATATTTCATAAATCAATCCAACAATTTTAAAACTTCAGTTTACATTCCAAATGTATATGTGAAATCACAGTTTTAGTCACCTTGAAAATTGATTCTACTTATCTTAAATTCATTACAAGATTTAAGTAAACCAATAATCTGTATTTTACAGAACTAAATTGTCTGATACTTACTCATCCAGCGCAACATGCTTTTCAAGGCATTTAATCAATAGTTTGCTATCTCCACGATGAAAGTGAAGAGCCGGAAGCTTCACATCATCCTTCAGACAGAACACCAAATAGGACCATCCCATGCCTTTTTTGTTTTGTTTGATTGATTTCAGATCTGTCAAACTGAACAGGAATGACCACTTGCTTTCTCCATTTGCATGAGTTGTAGCATCTTAAAAACAAAATTACCACATGATTTCAGTTTGACTTCCAGTGTTAGCAAATACAAATGCATCATATCTGTCACTGTTCCTAAAAAACAAACCCAAAATATAAACCCCAGCATTGGTTCTACTAATAAAATGCACACTAACTGCTATTTCTGAAGTTAGTCTTCTACAGACTTCTAAAATAATGAGCAAGTCCATCAGACTGCTCCCCTAAAGCTGTACTTATAGCTTATAGGAAAAGGTTTTTCACCCAGAGGATGGTCAGGCACTGGAACAGGCTCCCCAGGGAAGCAGTCACCAAGCCTGACAGAGTTCAAGAAGCGTTTGGACAACGCTCTCAGGCACGTGGTATGATTCCTGGGGTTGTCTGTGCAAGGCCAGGAGTTGGACTTTGATGATCCCTGTGGGTCCCTTACAACTCAGGATATTCTACAATTCTATGACAGAGGTGATCCAGCAGTTAAACATACAACTGCCATATCAAACACCAGCAGCAATCTAAATCCAACCAGTACCTCCACCATGTAGTGCATGATATACATTACAATACTGATGCCCACAGTTATTAGCCATGTGTTGTGTAAGACTGCTACCAAAGGAAGGGTGAAGGAACTGAAAACCTTCCCCTCACCCCTCTCTCCTGTACTGTGGAAGCATGTATACACTCTGTGCAAGACTGTATACATTTACAGAGAAGGAATTAAATTTTACTTTAGTAGAGGACACAAAATTGCCAGCATGCCTAGAAGGAATTTGGCACACACCCCGGCCTACCATCAAATTACAGCAACTGGAAACAAGTAAGAAGTAGCAAAGAGCAAAATTCAAGTCAGTAGTGCTCAGTGACACTCACTGGGGATGAAGACATGCTCTGGTGCCTGAAGATGAAAAATCAGTACAAACTAGTGATGCAATAAACCCTCTATACTCAACAGAGATGCTGGGTTTAGCTATATAGAGATAAATCTCTCTCTCTACATATATAGATAGATAGATATCGCTAGAACGGAAAGCTTCTCTCAAACAGAGTATTTAAGGAGCAAGGACTGTGCTTTACCCAAAAACATTCATAATCTGAAGTCCAAACCCTGCACACATACATAACATAGGTGACATTTAAAACCATCATAAAGATGGTGAAACAAGCAAAATAATCCCCAGTTATAGGCTGTGAAATAATACATGGAAAACAAGTAGTATAAAAAAAACACAATGGGAGAATCAGAAAAAAAAAGATTACTTGAGAATCACCGTCCTTTCTCCACAACTTGTTTTTCAGCATCTCTACCGAGACACTACAACAAAAATTGTGTAGCTACAAAATTATTCTGCCAAAGTAAAAAAAGACCACATAAAAGACCCATGAACACATAACTGCACATTCCATCTCCCCCTGCTGCTGCAGTATGGAAAGGCATTTGAGTAGTAAACCACTTATTTTCTATTTTTATTTCTAACATGACCTAGTTCGAATTCCATTTGTTTCAAAGAATGCAAGAGTCCAATGCAGATAAAATTGCCACTTCATCTAATGCTTGTCACAGCAAGAAGTCTGGTTTAATGTTCATTTTCAATACAATTCTCTAGCAATTCAAAAGAAAAAATAGATTGGAGGTAGATGACAGCTATTCTATTTGTGAATTTTTTTCCACATCCAGAGATTCACCTCTTACCACAAATGAATCCTAGCTTTTCAAGTTCTAATAAAATCCATTTTACTGTGTCTAAAAGGCAATTCTTCAGTTACAAGTTACAATAATGAAAAAAAAAACAGAACACCCTACAAACAAAAAAACCCTCCCCACTTATTTTTAAGTACCTCCATTTGAATGAGGTTTCTTCTTAAAAGAGACTGTGGTGACCATGTCCCATTCTGCTTCATAACTACTTGGACGGTCTGCTCCTCGGGAACATTTTTCTTTAGGAGTTTGAGTCCACTCCACAACAGAACTAGAATCCTGAGAAAAACAACAAAAGCAACTATCAAAAACCACAAGGCATGAAAACTAAGCTAGTTTCCCAGATCCAACATGAAGAACCAGCATCTTCATTTCATATATTAAAACAAAATCCTCAGAAACATGATACAGTTCAACACAGGAAATTTGGACTTATGACTAAGTGGATTTACTTAACGAATTCAACATACTAAAATATCCTTGCCTCTCTTGCAAACTTTATCAACATAAACTTTTTATTTAAATGTAAAACTTAAATCTTTCATCTTCAGTCACATCCTCTTAATACCACTTAAATACCACATACCATTGCATCTTGCAACCCCCCTGACTTCTATTTTTATTTTGCATTAGAACAGCACCTCTCAGTTTTGTGTCTAACTATGAAGAGTGATTCACCAGACTACAACATAGTAGATGCAGAGGAACTGGTGACTGTGATATACTTACACTCACTTCGTCTTTGCTATTCATATGGTTAGTCTCCTCTATTTTATTTGTGAGCCAAGTAAAAACTAAATGCAGTCAACCTACACATGTATCCTAATAACCTGGGCTGCAGTACATAAATAAGATTCCTACATGAAGCTATTAATATCAATGATAAAGAAGTTTTGCTTCCAGTTACAAGATCACCTATGCATTAGTTAACACAAAATAAAATCTCTGGAGAAACAGAAAGAAGAACACAGATAACTAAAAAACATACCTTTCCAGCACAGAGAATATTAGAAGTATCCAAAGTCTCATCCAGTGGTCTCCAGTCTACTACTACTTCATTTTCCTACAATACAAACAATCATAAAACATTCAACACTACACAACAAAGTACCTATCACACTATTTATTCATGGTATGATTATGGCACGACTTACATATACATATAAATGATGCAGACAATGTCAAACATTATGTGACATTTGTTCATTTACAAAATCCTAAATGCCTTTTTAAGTAAAGGGCTTGCCAACAAATATACAAAGTTTCCATAACTGTATTATGCAAATACCTTCTCTATGACACGTAGTATTCCTGCTATTAAGCTGTCCTGGTCATCATTTTTTCCACAGGATGAATGAATGAAAACTCCATCTTGCTCATACACAACCTATAACAAAATGGGTAATGAAAAAAAAAAACAAAGGTTTTAAAATGTTTATAATTGTTTCTCTCTCCTGTGGTTCTCATTATCCTTTTGACTCGCCTACAGAAGTTGAAATGAACACCTCTACCTTGTTAGGGGTTTTGTTACAAAGGTAACCCACCTCCAAGATCTAAGTATTTCACTTACTTAAATCAAGAAACCATAGAAAATGGAACTTGTCAAACTTCCTCTCTAAGCAACATACTGTTACTACTTTGTCAGTAAACCGCAAGAAAACACACTCCATACCTAGCACTTTTTAAATCAGTAGGCAGAAGTTCATATGGAAACACTATACAGCTTTTAAAACATTAGAAGGCTTTCTTATATAGTTGCCCTTCCCCCAGATGCTGTTAAGCATGTTGAAATTATAACCTTAATCTAAATTTAAAATGGACCACCTGGTTTACGAAAGATGAACTCCATAGATCTAAAAAATTGCAGTCTGAGATTAAATGCCTAGTCCTACATTCAGGGCCAGTGGCAAAGATTCCATCTGAAAGGCAGAATACACGACGGATAAGAAAGGTTTGTGGGAGCACACACTGCCCATGTAACTTTTGCATTTAAGCATTTACAAAACTCCTCCCAGCATTCTGATCATGCTCTTACAAAAAACAAACAAACGAAAATTCAGAACTCTTGTCTGTCAAAATTCAGCAGGCTCTATAACAATGCAAATGGGTTCTGTTTTACACAACTCTAAAAGAAGAGTGAAAAGTCCCTTCAATTTTGTGGAAGTGAAATACATCAAATAGTAACAATAATTGTTTTAGAACCACGTTCATTTTCAACCCAAGTTGTGAACACTGATTTAAGAAATACATATTTTTCAAGGCAAAGCCTAGTAATTCTCAACTGATCAGAAACAGATACTGTATTCCACTGGTACTAAAATATCAGTATCTCTTTTTCTCACTTTCTTATTTGTCAAGTTTTTAAAATCATCACATTTGCAGTCAGGCCAGTAAACTAAAACGTTAAGTGTGTAAGCTTAACTAGCCAGATGACAAAACATGGCTTAAAAATAGCAGTAAAATTCACTTAAATCACCCTTTCTGGTTTAGTTTTTGTTCTTAAACTTCCCTTCCTTTTACACAAGCAAGAAATTTCTGAAGTGTCCTGTTTAAATCACTTGGAAGAAACCTCTAAAGGCCACTTAGTATATTGCCCTCTTGAAGGATTATTATTACCTTTCACATACTGGAAGCCTTCTTTCCTTTTCTCTATTAGCGCTTTTTCTCTTTTCTATCCAAAAAAATCCTCCTTCTATTTCTACCAACTATCTGTTTTCAAATTCAGTTCCTGTTTAAACAAGGCAACCTTGAAATTTATTTAAATTTTACCTTCTAGTTATTTGGGCCTGATCTATCATGACAACTAGTTGGAAATATGAACCAGTTATCTATCACTGAGATAGCTGCTCCAGAAAAAAACCCTATTAGTATTAGAGTTATACTGGTAGAAAAGCACTTTTGCCAATAATATATCACAAGGTATACCTTCTCAGTCTAGAAAGTATGTAATCTAATAATTGTTTTTATTATTTTCAATTCATTAATCTCTCAGAAGCACAAATGATTCCTTTCATGGGAAAAGAAAATGTGTTCCCAATGCCACAGCTCTCATGCAACTAAAAAATCTTCATAACAGCATCAGCTCCCTGCCCTGCCCTCCACCAAAACAGGTGATAAAACCAAAGAACACGCTCAGAAGTTTGGAGGGTATTTGTAAAACAGAGGACTTCTTACAATGCAGCTTATTTCCCTCCTACTATTACTTAAGAAAAAAACTCCCAGTTTGAAAGGCTAGAAGGCCAAGCTGTTGAGATTTTTCTTATCCAATAACAAGTGCAAACTTGTATTTATTTTTTTCCAACTGTTGACTGGAGTCTAGAAGACACAATAACATAACTAATTTGAAGAAAGAGATGGCATTAATTATACAAAAGAATATCTAGAAAGTGCTTTTTCACAGTTAATCCCAATGCAAAACATTTTAGAAGTTACCATCCTTTAATTTTTGCAAATACTGAGCTGCTCTGTTCAGCAGTACTTGTAAGATTAACTCCATAACTGTGTTTGAACAAATAGATTTTGAAAATATGATTCTACAGTAGTAGCACCTGAAGATTAGCTAGACTGGGCAACTGTATTTCACACAATGTCCTTAGCAAGCTTAAAATTCAAAAATGCTACTAAATATTGTTACAGCACCTTACAGTAAAATGTAGTTTGCAACACATTCTTTTTTTTATGGTATTGCAACACTGGCAAGCTATTCAAAGAGGAAAAGTAATGCTAAATTACACATACAAGTAATTAGTAATACCGAAAGTATAAAATAAAAAGAATGCCAATAGTTAGGTTTGAATAAAACCCCATCCAACAGTAGACAACTGGAATTACACTGTGTAGCTCAATCCCACACATGGTCCACAAAGCTCCACAAAGGTCCATTTGCTCAGTGCCTCTGCAGCACAACAATCAGGGAAATGCCTGGTCAGCCAGCACACCTGGACCTCTTCAGTAGCCAGGAGAACAGACATTTCAAAACTAGGCAATAGCATCATACACTGCCTCTTGCCTAAAGAGTAGGTTACTGCAGAACATGAAAGATGAATGTCTTGAAATAACATGTGAGAGAAAAGACAGAAAACGTTGGAGGACAATCAGAAGCATCATTAAAATACGAAGGACTTGTGTAAAGTGTGCATGCAAAATCTATGTAGAGAGATCCTGGTACATATGGAGACACTAGAAGGAACTACATACAAACAGGGCAGGATAATGAGACCACTGCCCCCTTATTAGCAGTTGGAATAACTATAATCCCTCCAAACCTGACCTAAATCTGCCTCAGTATTACCTCTCAACACCCTCTGTGCAGAAAAGCAACCCAATCTCTTTACATCTTTATAACTTTTTGCCTTTAGTGATGGACATTTGTGAACTACGAAGGCCTCATTACCCACTGTGTGAAAGAATTAAAGAGTTTTAAAGGATGTCGTCAGTTCAGTTAGTCCATTATACTTCCTATATCACGAGACAGCAAAACACACCACTGGCTCACCTTCATTTTGTACTATTCGTTATTTTACATATTTTATCATAGTCTCTTTTTCAAAGGTGAGAAGCAGGTAGAGCCAAGCTCAATCTTTCATTTGCTTTTTTATATTATTAGAGCCATCACTCTTCCTCTAAGTCTACACAAAATCAATAAGCACATCATGAAAAAAAAGACAAGTTCATGTCAATAAGTGCACACCACAGGTGATAAGTTAACACGTCCCTTGGGTTTTAATCAAAACCCAAAGGTATCCCTCACCCCAGTATCACGGCCCTTCAACCCATCCACCTAATCAGAATTCTGTGCTCTGCACAGTCAATCCACTGGTTGCAGAAATAGAAGCCCAGGGAAGAAAAGCAGCATCTGTTACTCAGATGCTCAGGGCCAAAACAGCTGTCCAGCAATGAAAGGCCAAACTACACATTTAAACAATGACGATTTTTTTTTTTCTTCCATACCTGTTTGCAAACATCTGTTGAACTGTCCGAGAGATGCATGTTTCTCAGGTTTAGATGTTATTACATAAATGAAAGCCAGACCCTGCTGGTCCCACAAAAAAAACACAAATGAAAAAAGAAGTGTTTGTCAAAGGCACACACCAACACATCCAAAGCAAATGAACATCTAATGTGACAGGAGCTGAACAACTTTGAAAATTACTTGATTTCAAACAAATTTTAATTATACCTGGTAGCTGTACATGTATCAGAATTACTGAAAGGTTTTCAGGCATTTAAGACATTTGAGACATTTCATTCATTAAAGCTAGCTCTATGCAGAACAGTTTCCAGATTTATCCATCCCTGGTATCCTAAAGTTCCTAGAATGCTTCAAATCATAAGCATGACTACCTAAGGCAACTTATGACTGTGAAAGCATTCAGTTGGCAATGTTTTTCTATGAGAAAATTATGGAGAAGGTAGGAAAAAGGATTATTAAAGTATTACTTTTTAATAATCCTAAAATTTCAAGTTTGAAATACTGTGTACCCAGGAAGCTTACATTCATCGGTCTTTCCTGCTTGTTGAGCAAGTCCACGCTGTCAGTCAGCAAGCATGACTCACACCATATTTATTTTTCCAGTTCTACAGAATAAAAACTAGACCCATTGCCTGTTTCAGAATCCTACCAAAAGCTAAAAATGGATGCAAGAGTTTTCAAAAGCTGGTAAGCCACCTTGACCTGATTGTTTGGGGTTTTTTTTTTTCTATAGGTGCTACAGAAGTCAAAGGTGAATTCACAATTCATTCTAAGCAGTCATAGAAAGCATAGTGCCACACAGAGATAACAGCTATTCCAACTCATACGCTGACTGAGGGTCTGTATAAACAGGGAACCACAAGAGAAAATTCAGGAAAGCTGCACAAAGCAATAGTTGTCTATCCACCTACTATGAAAAAAACCCAGATGGAAGCAGCAGGATGTAGGCTCAATTTACGCGTCATGGCATACGCTAGTTAAGGTTATGGAAAAACTGTTCAAGTATTTATAGTCCATGTCCAGCAAAAAATAGCTTTCTGAAGTCCCACTGTAACCCCAGTAACATTTTCTGAGAAAGAAATTGTATCATTCTTAATATCGTAAGGACACAGCATGGACAATTCATATCTCCATATCTTTACTGTATTGCTAACAATGAGCAGTCAACAGGACATGTTTGTAGCTTTTATTGCCAAAGATACCCATAAGCAGAAGCCTCCAGCATACCACACCCACAATTACAATATATGCCAGAACACAAGCAAAGCTTTGTGATTTAATGCTTGCCATTTGATGGCAATTTACAGCCCTGTGCTACCAGCTAGTGAAAGATGACAACATTGCACCCTAAGCCTATGAGGTGTAGAAAACAAAAAATGGAGAGCTAAGATCTACACAGAACAGGATGGTCCTGCCATTTTCCACCTTGCCTGTGCTGGGCACCTAAGTACTAGCTGTGACCATGGCACTGATCATTCATAACTTGTAACTCCTGTTCTTAGGTCTGTAACACACACCAACAACCTGCCAAACTGAGGACATGTAAGAGAATGGAGAAGCACTGCAACTGTCCCAGTTAGCTCATCCCATGTTTCAGACACTTCACACTCATACCCTATGTTCTTAGAGAGTGTGTTCAACTCACTCTCCTTTTCTGCCAGAGAGTACAGCTTGGGGCCAGCATTACTCTGCCAAGACGCCATCCAGCTTCTCATAACAGACATAGCTTGCAGCATTTGTATAGTGAATCAGCCACTGCTCTGGAGTCAGTAATTATTGCACTGTGCAAATCCTGATTTTAACAATTTTTCAATAACAGTTACTTCATTTTTGCCTTGTATTAAAGAATCAGGTAAAGGACCTCGCTGTGGATTCAAGAGCTGAAGCAGCAAGCAGGTGTGCTTATAAGAAAGTCAAAGAGTAAGAAAATTTGAATGCTCCACAGACTACAAA
The DNA here is from genome assembly GCF_001604755.1 of Lepidothrix coronata. NCBI lineage: Eukaryota > Metazoa > Chordata > Aves > Passeriformes > Pipridae > Lepidothrix > Lepidothrix coronata. The sequence continues at coordinate 934,862 of NW_016690386.1, forward strand.
TTAAAGAAAAATGGGTCTGTCCACAAACAGTAACAACAGATATAGCAGCCGTGCAGCACCATATTTTCAGATTCTGAAGGGAAGTAAACAGAACAAAAGATTCAACACCATAAGGAAACAATTACAGGCCATTAACATAAATTCAATTTAGGCAATGGTTGGCCTGAGAGACCTTATATCCACAAAAGAAAGCATCTTAGTTTAGAATTAAGCTTTAAGTAAGAGGAAATATAACTGAATTTAAAACATAACTCAACTCTGCATTTTGCTGCTTGAATTTCCATCTCCCTCTTTGGAATAGCCAAGGTTTGCCCAGAGCTTATTCACATATCCACTGCTAAACTGTCACTGGGTGTGTTGAAGTACCTACTGCATCAAGAGCCTGCTTCCAATGACCCCGTGCGAGTACATTTGAGCGCTCCACAAAACATCAAGTTAACATTATTTGACCAACATGATCTTCTGCTCCACAGAAGATATGCTACAACTTCTGGCATTCAAATTTTAATAAAATATAAATCATAGATTCATAGAATGGTTTGGGCTGGAAGGGACCTTAAAGATCATCTAGCTCCAACCCACCCTCCCATAGGCAGGGAACCTTCCACTAAACCAGGTTACTCAGAGCCCCATCCAGGCTGGTCTCGAACACGTCCGAGGATAGGGAGTACACAACCTCTCTGAGCAACCTGTTTTAGTGTCTCACTACCCTCACAGTAAAGAATTTCTCCCTAATATCCAATCTGAACCTACTATCCTCCTTCAGCTTAAGGCCATTCCCCTTCATCCTATCACTACATACCTTTGTGAAAAGGTATATCCCTCTCCAGATGTCTTATAAGCCCCCTTTAGGTACTGGAAGGTATTCTACGGTGTCTTTGGAACCTCTTCTTCTCCAGGGTGAAAACCCCAAACACTCTCAGCCTGGCCTCATGGAAGAGGTCCTCTGATGATCTTCCTGGCCCTCTTTGCTCCAACAGGTCCATGTCCTTACTTCTTATGCCAGGTGCACAGCACATAGGGTCTCATAAGGGCAGAGTAGAAGGGGAGAATCACCTCCCTTGATCTGCTGACTACGCTTCTTTTGATGCAGCCCAGGATACTTTTGGCTTTCTAGGCTGCAGGTGTGCATTGCCAAGTTATATTGAACTTTTCATCCATTAACACCCCCAAGCTTTTCCCCCCAGGCTCGTCTCAATCCATTCTCCACCCAGTCTGTACTTATGCTTGGGACTGGCCCAACCCAGGTTCAGAACCTTCCATTTGGCCTTGTTCAGCCTTTTATGTCTTTTGTTTGCTTAGCCTATGGCTCAACTTTTTTCCTAAGACAGCAAAATTTCACACTCTGCTGAAGTCTTAAAAACACCAAGTTTCTAAGTGGGGGTGGGGTGAGGAGGGACAGAATCCCACAAATACTGTTCATACTGTGACAAACAGGAGAAAGCTCACAAGACCAGGAACCATGTATCATACGAAAGGTTTCCTGTTTGACAACAGTACATTTTTCAAGCTCTGCCGATCTCTTGAAGCACAAAATATTTCTGCTACATGTATGTAGTGGGTTTCTGTGGCTGAGTTTTGGTAGCGGGGGGGGGGGGGGCTATAAGGTTGGCTTCTGTTAGAAGCTGCTGGAAGCTTCCCCTATCCCATGGAGCCAATGCCAGCCAGCTCCAGGACGGACTTCCTGCCACTGGCCAAGGTTGAGCCAATTAGAAGTGATAGTAACAGCTCTGTGATAACATATTTAAGAACAGAAGGTTGTTGTGCAGAAAAAAATTCCAGTCAGGGAAGAGCGGAATGAGAACATGGGAATAACAACATAGACACCAAGGTCAGTGCAGAAGGAGGGGCAGGAGGTGCTCCAGGCACCAGAGCTGAGGTCCCTGCGGCCCGTGGTGCAGCCCATAGTGAAGCAGCTGTGCCCCTGCAGCCCATGGAGGACCATCGGGGTGCAGAGACCCACCTGCAGCCCATGGAGGAGCCCATGCTGGAGCAGGTGGATGCATGAAGGAGGCTGTGACCCCGTGAGAGGCCCAGGATGGAACGGGGTCCTGCCAGAGACCTGTGGCCCGTGGAGAGGGAAGCCCACGCTGGAGCAGGTTTTTCCCAGGTAGGACTTGTGGCACCTGGGGGGACCCAGGTTGGTACAGCTCATTCATGAAGGACTGCACCCCATGGAGGAGTGACCCACGGAACAGCAGTTTGGGAAGAACTGCTGCCCGAGGGATGGACTCACGCTGGAGAGGTCCATCAAGGACTGTCTCCCGTGGGAGCAGGGGGACTCCTCTCCCTGAGCAGTGGCAGAAACAACAACTGACCGCAACCCCCATTCCCTGTCCCCCTGCACTGCTTGAGGGAAGGAGGGAGAACATGGAAGGAAGGAGGGGTGGGGGGAAGGTGTTTTTAAGACTGTTTTATTTCTCACTCTTTGGCTCTTATCCTGTTGGTAATAAATTTAAGTCCTATCCCCACTTTGAGTCTTGTTTTGCCCATGAAGGTAATCAGTCACTGACCTCTCCCAGCTCTTATCTCTACTCATGAATTCTTAGCTGTTTTGTTTTCTCCTCTGTCTAGTTGCAGAGGGGAGAGTAAGAGAGCGGCTTTAGTGGGTACCTGGTATCTGGCCAGGGTCAACCTACTACAATATCCATTAATAGTGGGATATCAGTGCAAATACAAGTCTATTCAGGGTACCGAGAGTAAGAGCTTGGGGTGGTAACATGCTGTTCCTATTGTGAGCACTTTTTTGAAGAGAAATCCTTAATGAATAGAAAACAGAAAGAAGATACAGAAATTTCACAATTATCAGTGAACTGCTTTACGTTCAAGCATAATGACCCTTAACTAAATTCAAATTTAAATTCTGTTCAAATAAAACCTACAAAGTACAATATAAACACAAAGAATAATAATGATTGTATACATAGTAAATTATAAAGGCTGAAAAAGTTACAACAAACAAGCATATTATAGCAGCTTCTGTGCACCCAAATTTAACGAGTACAAGGTGGAGCAAGAAACTGCCTATACTACAGAATACATATACACCTAAAATAATTCACTGCATGTGTGCCAACAAACTACCTGAAGGATGCAAAGCTAATTTTAACATACCACATTTGAAATCTCTTGGCTAGTCCTGGTTATAAGAAAAAAAACCAAACTCAACTGTAAACACACATCCCATCCCCCAACAATACAGCACTTAGAACATTATTGTTTAGTAACAGCTACAGTACCACTTAAACACTTCTAGTTCCTGAACTGGCCAAACATCTGAGCTTAAGAACTAAAGCTCATACGTTTGGCCAGTTAATGCTCTGAAGTTTAACTCCAAGAGCAAGAGCATAGTCAAGTGCAAAATAACTTCTCTGACAGCCCACGTGTCAATTGGTAATTTGAGAAAGATCTAACAGCACTTGTGCTGAAGATACTCTGAACTTCAAGAACATAAAAAAAAATTGTTACTGTCTTTAGACCAGTTGCAATAATAGCCTATACACTGACAGGCTAAAATTGAAGTTTGTACTTCTCTCCATACACAACTTTTTACCTCATTTTCTAACATGGTTATCTGTTATAAGTGTGAGTCCACAGTCAGTTCTCCAAAATATAGTAAAGAAACTCCCATTTGCTAAGCAACAAAAAGAGAAAAAATATACCTGTCTTCATCCATGAAGTCAAAAGCTCTGAAAACAAAAGACCTTATTGCCAAGTTACGTGTAGAAAAAAATGGCAACTCTAAGAAAGGGCAAAAAACTGAAGCACACTCTGTTCTAGGGCAGATGGTCATTAATAAAGAATGAGTCACGACTCCAGAACTCAACTGCATTAACTTAAGTTTTCCTGAACTGAGTTAACCATCCATATAGAAAAAACACTGATAAGAACATTCTGAGACAGGAAACAGTAAGAAAAAAATAACAGGACAAAAATCCAGGTAAAGTAGTATGTGAGGTAACCAAATTTATAATTCATATCCCATTAATGTATAGTGCAGAAACCAGAGACTATATTAAATAGCCAAGTTCTGAATCCACTGATATTAATCATGTCTAGGAATTTAAAAAAATGAGGAAGAGGAAGGCAAACAAAGTAAAAATATAAGAGAAACCACAATCTTACATAGTTTGCTAAAACAAAACTTCATGAAAGCTGAGACAATGAAGGCTCTCCCAACTGCTTAATATACTGTCATACACATTCCATAGAATTACTTGGTGTAATATTTTGCAGAAAATAACCCATACATTAAAATACATCACTTCCATGTGATAAGATCTGCCAAGTGAGACTAAAGCACCCCACGAACTAATGCCTACTACTCTCGCAGAAAGGTACCACTTGAAACACCTCATTACAACATCACACTACCATAATGAACAGTGTAATTAATTCACGACACCAACAGCTTGGAAACACGCTGAAATACAAAATGCCTGACGTGAGAATGCTGTACCAACTTACACAGTGTTTATTTCAGCTGGAGTGAAGTTCCACTAGTTTGTGAGCCCTTCTAAAAATGTGCTGCCATCCAAAGGACCAATCTGTGGTCCAGTGTGCTCCCAACAGAAAAGTAACGCGGATAAAAATAAGCACAATCAGTTTTATGTTATTTCAGCTCACTAAAGCCACTGAGAAATCGAATTAGTACAGTATCCAAGAAAGCAGAAGTGTGACACACAGGTGGGGAACTAAAGAGAAGGATGGAACTGTTCCCAAGAGCAGTGAAACTTCAAACCAGCCCATCCACTTCATGTGCTTTGAGAAAATATAAGTCATTTTTCCTCTGCATTAAAAGAGGCAAAGAATGTTACTGAATTAGAAGCTGCATTAACAAGTTGCATTAGTATTGTGGATGTGGAATAACTGAAACAGAGTTTTGCAATGCCTTAAGAGATTTAATCTCATGCAAACAGGCTTCTTTTAGAGGGACAATGAATACATAGCAAATTCACAAGCAACTAATCCACAGTAGTTTTAGCCTCTCATATAAACTATGACAATATAGCAGCTTTCAGGAGAAACATCATGAAGAAGACCCTGACAAAAGCCTAAGGGGGGGGGGGAACCAACCTGCAAAAATTAAAGTATTTCCCATCATCCCATAAACTTCTGAATTGAGCTTAAAATACACAAAATCAGAAAAAGAAATTCTCTGTATACACAAAAACTAGATGTGCATAGCTAGAAACAGCTGGGAGGGCAGTAAGGCTATCTTTATAGTTACAGCATCTAACAACAGTAATGAACATAAAAATAAAACTGGATCAACTCCAGATGCGTGAATTGCCTGCTCCACAAGTTCTGGTTGAAACAGATATGGTAAACTGGGACAAAGCAAGATCTCTACTGAGTTTTTACACTAGCTGGGTGCACTATTCAGCATCCTCAGAGAAGTGCCAACGTGGCTAATTATACATGTTCTCTTGTGCAGAGATCAGCATGAGCTGAAACAATCATTTTCTGCCTTATGTTGGAAAAGTGATTCCACAGCCTGTCACACACTTACCGTGGCTACATACACAGTCAGACACGACACCGAGATTTTAAATCCTAAATAAAAGATCCACGTGCTCGGGAGCACGGCGCTGCAAAGTAACGCACTTAGAAGACAGTAATGAAATAAAAATATTTCTACAATAAACCAATACAGACACAACCCGTGTCTGTTGGCGGGGGAGGAGGGAGGCAGGGAGGGTTGCCAGTACCCTCCCCCTCCTGAGATCTGAATCCTTGTCATGGTCTACTGCTTCACTCAGGAATACTCGGCAAGGGTCCGCGGCACATAACAACCTTTCAATTACCAAACCATTCGACTGCCAAGGCTACGTACCCGCGCCAGGCGGGTTCCCGCACACCGCCAGCGCGCCGGCGGGGGAAAGGCCACCGCCGTCCCTGAGCACCGCTGGGACACGCGGCCACGTAGACGGGACAAGTCCCGTTCCTCCACCTCCGGCTCAGCGCCAGCGCGGACGCGGGGCCGCCCGCCTCCGGCGGAGAGCGGTGCCCTGACGACCCGGGACCGGGGCCAGAGCCGAGGTGCCGCGGGACGCGGCCCGGGCCACAGGTGTGGGAAGGGCCAGAGTCCCGCCCGCCGGCTGCGGCCCCCTCCGGCGCACAGGGCCAGCGACCGGTGCCAGGGCCCGGCCCGCCCGAGGGGTGGCCTCAGGAGGAGACCCCGCACGGCGGGGGGGTAAAAGCCCCCGCCCGGCCATGCAGCGGCACAACTGTCGCTAACTGGGACTCCCATCAGCCGGGGCGGCCCAGTGCCGGTCCCGGCGCGACCCCCGCGGGGAGAGGTGGGAGAGGCGACGCCCCCGCCCGCCCCCGTTACCTGTCCGCTCGGCGGCGCCGCCGCCATGTTGCCCACGAGTGTTTATGGTGACGTCGCGCTCCTCACGTGCTTCCCCGCCGCGCCACAACAACGCGTCACCCGCCGCGTCCCGCGCGTGCGCATTGAGTCGGGGCGGGGAAACGCGGGACGGGCGCTCTCAGGTGGGGCGGGGCTACGAGGCGGGGCGGGGCTAGTGCTACGGGGCGGGGCTGGATCGCTCCGCCCCCGGGGCGGGGTTGTGGGGGGAAATCCTTTCTTGTTTTGCAAAGGGTGGGGTTGTTTTCCTCGGCCGTTTCTCTTATTTTGAATTCCCTGCACGCACGCAGGCCTCCGTGAGGCTGGCAGGTGCCCAGGTGCGGGCCCCGCAGCGGCCGGAGCAATGGTGACCGCCCCGCGAAAACGTGCGGGTGTGGCAGCGAGACGGAAAGACGGGATTACTCTTTTTTTTTTTTAATTTTTTTTTGGTTGGTTTTTTTGTGTGTTTTTTAAAGCTTTTCCTGAGCCACCTGAGATCACAATTATAATTTGAGCAATGGTGAAAGTTTTATATAAAATACACATCATATTCTCTGTAGTTGTTTTCTTTCCCTTCCCGCTGCTGTCTAGTCATAGAATCATTGAGTAGTTTGGGTTGAAAGGGGCTTGAAAGAACATCTGGTTCCCACCCCCCTGCCTTGGCAAGGACACCTTCCACTAGACCAGGTCAGAGCCCCATCCAACCTGGCCTTGAACACAGTGTGGGTGGGGCACCCACAGCTTGTCTTTGCAACCTCTTCCAGTGTCTCACCACCCTCACAGTAAAGAATTTCTTCCTAATAGCCATTCTAAACTTACCCGCTGCCTGTTTGAAGCCATTACCCCTTGTTCTATCACTACATGCCCCTATAAAAAGCCCTCTCTACCTCTCTTGCTGACCCGTTTTAGGTACTGGAAGGTGTTCTAATATCTCAATGTAAATATCAGGCACTACAAAGCTGCCCCAACACTCATATACCAGATGTTTCATCACCAGCTGGGCTTCACAGATGAAGATTTGGGAAGGGCTCTACCCACATTTGTTGCAGGCGCACTGGTGGCTAAAAAGGCCAATACGAGATAGACACGTTCGGTTGCAAAAGGCACAGCAGAAAGACTCCTCAGGTGGTATATTCTGCAAGACACAATTCTTTCTGCGTTACCTTTTCTCCTCAAGGGTGATCCTGCTTGCTTTCTCAAAGGCATGAGCAGCATTATAGATTGCGTGTCTCCAGACACACTCCAGACACAATCGGGAGCAATGGGAGGCCAGAGTAGACCAGTTATGTTGCTCAATATGGCCAAGGCTGAGATGTTGTTTCAGGGAGTCCTTGTATCTTCTCTTTGGGGCTCCTCTCATGTGGCAGCCAGTGGCAAGTTCACCATAGAGCAGGATCTTAGGGAGGCGGTGGTCCTTCATCCTGGAGACGTGTCCTGCCCAACGCAGCTGTGTTCTCAGCAACATGGCCTCAATACTTGTGACAGCTGCTTGTGCTAGAACAGATGTATTGGTCACATAATCTGACCAGTGGATGTTAATGTTAGTGAAAACTACACCGTTTTTGAGATGATGGCTTTCACCAAGTAACACATTCATATTCATCGTGGGACAAAGGCAAATCTTAATTACAATCTCATCCATGTTAACAAATATTCAGCTTTCGTATATGTACAGATTTATAAAGCCTGAAGTAATTCTTCTGATTGGTTTGATTTGTTTTCTTTACCTGGAAAAGTATATAATGTGTGGTATTACTTTAAAAAAACCCTGGCTTTCACTTAATGTCTGCAACATAGGATGCTGCTGAGAGCCATAAATAAAGATTTTTTTTAAGATATTGGTTATATTCCAACACCATTATAAAATATTTTGAGTAAATAGTATATCCTCAAATATTGTTTATTTGAAATGGACAAATGAGATGCTTGCATGGAAGTGATTTGCTACTCTGAAGGAGCAAAGGTAATTTGCTGGGGTTTGGGGTGGGTTTTGGTTGTTTCTTTGTTTGGATTTTTTTGTTTCTGTCACAAAATGGCATTATAATTTGCTTCTGACCTCTCAAATTAAAAACTCATTTGATTAGATTAACACCCAGTACTGTACTTTTCACCATGGAAAACTAGATTTGCAATTCTCAAGACAAATACTGATTTGTTTCAAAGTTAGGAGAGACTGTTGTGACTGTATACAAACATACATAAAGATGAGAAAATGAAATAAAAACACAGTCAGAACACAAGTCCTTGTATTAATATCTAGATCTGGAAAGCTGTATGGGTGTAGCAAAAATGGACATCCTTTCTTTGGTTGTTTCTTTCTTTGAATTTTGAAAGTGCAAAACTGTGTGTTATGGTGAATATAAAAGAGAAGGCTACACATTAAAAATGCATCACCATTAATTAATTGCTTTGAGAGATGCAGTTGTTACAACCATCTTTCACACCCACACTGGTTTCATCTCATTTGGTCTCCCATGTGTCCATTGTAATCCTTTCCCCTTCTTATCTTTTTCCTTTATTTCTTTCTCCTTGCAATATAACAATACATTAGTTACACACCCATCTGTAATCCTATTGCCTTCTGCATCCCATTGTCATCTCTAATCTCCCTGAAATCTACAGTGAACACTGGGGACTTCTTCACTCAGCTCCATTGCATCCCCTCATTCTGGCCCTTCAATGAAATTGCTTTGTCAAGGTTTCTTTCAAAGTTCCTTTCCTAGAAGAAGCTCAGAATTAAGATTCCCATCTCAGTTTTTTAGCCAAATCACAATCTACAACAGACTCCTTGAAGTCTGCTTTCTTCACTAGCATGATTGCCATCTTCTAGTTCTCCTGTCTCTGGGACTTGATCATTAGCATATTGAATCAAAGCCTCTCTTTCTTTGTAGGAAATTGTGTCAATAAATACACATTTATCTCATGACTCACCACCACGTTTCTACTACAACCATCAATCCTGATCCAAATTAAAATCTCTTTTTATAGTCTGCAGGCAGCTAATGGACAAGATGGTTTTACCTTCTTCCAGACTCTCTTGGCACTCATCTCTCTCTCTTCAATATCAATATCCATCTATCTCCAAGGCCCACAGCTCGGTTAATGCCTCAGTCTTAGAGATCTCTCTGGACTCTGTCTTTCATGTTATAGCTCGCTCCCTTGCAGACTTTTTCTTGTACAATAACACCAAAACACAGCTTTCCCTATCTATCCATACAGCTAAATATTTTTTCTTGTACCATTTCGTTTGCTGACAGTGACTGACACAATTTTGATCTGTTTGGACTTCTGCAGAATGTTTTTGCCATTTGTCTAGCCCATATTACTTTACCCCTCTCATCTAGCTCCTCTTGTCTATCTACTAACTCTCACCCTTCTCCAGGGACCGACATAAAATGCCATTACTCATTTTAATGACAATTACTTTCCACTCTCACTCACTGCCAAAGGTCCCGCTTCCCTATCAAGTCAACTCAGTGCTAGATTTGCCTATTATTTGTAAAATTTTCATTCAAGAAGTTGTGTGGAAGGCTTTTTCCTCAAGCTGACCTTCCTGGAGCTGTCAACTAAGTAAAGAACTAAAAGATAAATCCCATTTGTATTACTGCTGGACCAGTTAATTCTTACCTTTCCAAAGTTAGCCGCAGGTTCCTTTCCATGGCACTGCTTTCCAGTGTCTCATTCTGCAGTCTATATGAACATCCAGGGTTGCCCCATCCCAGGTGCAGAATCTGGCACTTCTCCTTGTTAAACTTCCTATTGTTGGTGATTGCCCAGTCCTCTGATTTGTCGAGGTCTTTCTGCAGGACCTCCCTGCCTTCGAGGGACTCAACAGTTGCTCCCAGCTTTGTGTCATCTGCAGACTTGCTTAGTAGCCCTTCCAGTCCTGTGTCCAAGTTACTTATGAATATGTTGAAGAGAACAGGGCCCAAGACGGAGCCCTGTGGAACCCCACTAGTGACAGATCACCAGTCTGATGTTACCCCATTCACTATCACCCTCTGTGCTTGACCCCTGAGCCAATTGCTCACCCCCCACATGATGTGTTTATCCAGCTGTGTGCTGGACATTTTGTCCAGAAGGATCCTGTGAGAGACAGTATTGAAAGCTTTACTGAAATCCAAAAAGATTACATCACTTGGCCTCCCTTGATCAACTAGGTGGGCTACCTTGTCATAGAAGGAAATCAGGTTGGATAAGCAGGACTTTCCTCTCATGAAGCCATGCTGGCTGTGACCAATGACTGCGTTGTCTTTCAGGTGTTTGTCAATACTTCCCAGAATAATCTTCTCCATAACTTTACCAAGCACTGAAGTGAGACTAACAGGCCTGTAGTTTCCAGGGTCCTCTTTCTTGCCCATTTTGAAAATCGGGACAACATTTACCAGTCAGCTTCCAGTCAGCTGGGACCTCTCCAGATTCCCAAGACCACTCAAAAATCATCAAGAGAAGTTTTGCGATGACATCAGCCAGCTCTTTGAGGATGAATCCCATCAGCCCCCCAGTGTTTGCCCACTTTTGGAATGCAAAACATTTTTCTTACGCTTAAATAAAATTTCTTGTATTTCAGTTTGGGTCCATTTTGTCATGTTCTTTCATTGGATACCACTGAAGAGATCAGCTCCACCTTTTTTACTCTGTCTCATAATGTATTTTTAGACACTGACAAGATCATCTGAGCCTTCTAGAGACTGAACAGTCCCCACTCTGTCAGCCTCTCTTTGTATAACAGACGGTCCAGTCTGCTAATTATCTTTGATAGCCCTTCACAGGCCTCACTCCGGGATGTCAGTGTTTCTGTTGTACTACGGAACTCAGCAGTAGACCCAGCATTCCAGAAGTCTCTCACCAGGGCTGGGGGAGTTATCATCACCCTCAGCTTGCTGTCAGTGCTCTTCCTGATGCAACTCAGGATGGCTTTCTTTTCTGGCTCATCACTAACTTATTGTACACTGTGACACTCAGATACATCTGTGCAAAGCTGTTTCCCAGCCTGTAATGATGCATTACATTATTTCAGTTTACAAACTGAATGATATAGAATATCAAGTTCCATAGGCCAATATAGTGTTAGCAGGTTCCTCTCCCTCCTCCATAAGCCCATTAATGAAACAACAGGACAGTCAGTAGTGCTATCCTAAAGTCCAATCTTTCACACACTACACAGATGGGAATCTAAGAAGGAAGGTATCTTTAGCCTAGGGGCTCACTCTTCATTGGATTTTAATTAACCATCTGCTCTAATAAGGAATCTTCTGTCACATAAAGGTAGTCACAGCACACCAGCCAGCACTGAGTGTGCAGCCAGAGTGTTCCTGGCTTTCCTGTGGCTTCTGTTGCTGTCACAGCTGCAAGCATAGCTATTACTGCTGTGCCAAAAGCTGCAGCAGCTGCTATTGCTGTTGCTCACACAGCTATTTCAGCAGAGTTCCAAGATACTTTCCTGTATTCATAAGTGTCAGCTGCCCACATGCTCAACCACATGAAAACCTGGCCCACACAAGACTAGTGCAGATTCTGTCAAGTCCTTCCATCACAGGCTTAATTTATACAAACAAAAACCCCACAGCAGAGGAACAAAGACAAATAGTGCCAAAAATGTCTTTCCCTTTGACCTTTTTTTCTACTCACAAGAAATGGGTATATTCCAAGCCTTGCTTTGACAGATGCAACTCACAATTTTTCTAGGCTACTCCAGTTTGTTGCAGATCATAAGCAGATGGTAAATGGGGTGCTGTCCTGGACTCTGGGTGCAGCAAGACACCCAGGAGATAGCTGCAGACCAGGCTTTTTAAGTTCCCCATATTTTAAGAGGTACCAGTCCTCAGAATGAATTGTATTGTAGACAGTAAAGGAAATGTCTGAGGATTTAGCTGTCAAATGCTCTTATTCTCCACACACAAGAGGAAAAGGTTAAAAAAAGAATCCTCCCATCCTACTCCAGAATGAAGAGAGCAGGAGGGAGATCAGGCCCTGGCTACATCTGTACAAGTCAACCAAGTAAGCCTGGGGTACTGACCTACAGTCAGCCTTTCTGTTTTATCATTAGCCTGCTCTTTTATATAATTATGGCCCATACCATTTAAGGCTTCTCAGACTAATGCCTAGAGACAATGTAAGGAACAGCACAGCCACTCCAAGCAAGCAGCATATAAATATGATTTAAAGGGCAGAAGAGGACTTAACCACATGGATTAAAGCTGTACTACTGTGCCATCTGCTCTCAAGGCCAGAGCTCCTTATACACCCTGGCCTAATTTATTTGTCAGTAAAAAATCTAGCCTAACTCACCAGTTAGGATCTTCTCTACTCACCAAATGTGTCTACCTCAAAGCAGAAACTGAGACATGAAGATATGAGAGCCTTTCTAACCTGTTCCTCAAAGAAAACATAACAAACCCCTAACCTGCACAAGGGGACAGACAAACAAATGAAGTACACCTAGACCAAAATTAAAAGGAAGGAAATGCCATTCCCCAGAAGCACTTATTTGTATTTAGAGTGTAAAGGCATGGAGATGTAAAAAGACATGAAGGCAGTATGCTTGATGATGAGCTTTCTTGAAGTATTTGCACTACATCACATTTTGTATATCCATAACCACAGCTCTGAGTTCATGTTTGTGTACTTGATTTTTTTTTATCTGTGTATCAATAGAATTCCAGAATATGAATCCATGCAAAACATACAGGAGTTGTCACATAAGCAGATATTATGGTTGGTACAACTGATCACCAGCTTACAATAGCTTTGTTCTCTCAGTGGGACAAGAACTTTTTTTTTTTTTTTTAATATAAAAGCAGCAGAGGAGATACCAACATGAATGCTCTACATTTGTCATGCAAGGAAAGATTCATGATTGCATCAGCCTCCACAGAAGGTAGTTGGAAGCTATCCGAGAGTGATGACTAAACAGAAACTGATCTGTTGTTTGCTGATTGGCACATGAGTATTGCCAGAGCTAGGAATGCAGAGGGAAAGACAAATAGCCCACCACTTCTACATATGCATTACAATACCAACAAGCAACATTTCCTGGAAAGAGTAGGAAACAAAAGGAACAATTGTTTGGGGCAGGGAAAGGGCAGAAGGGGGGAGGGATCAGGCAATACTTCCTGAACTTAATTCGTCATCATAACCCACTTCAGAGTCCATTTCCCATACAGGCTGAAATCCCTAAGTCCCTGAAAAAGAATCGGTGTCCCATGGTGCTAAGCACTGCAGTGTACACATACTAAAAGAATGGTCAAGATTCCTTGAAGGCACCTTCACTGGAGTAATTTTAAGCCTCAAACCAACTTCAGTATGGGCACATCTTATAGTTGAGGATTGTTTTTCAACTACTTTTTGTTGGAAAACAGTGGGAGAGCAGACTTGCTATCAGAGATGCATTGGATACTCTGCTGTCTCTTGTTATTTGAAATATTCACCATAGGACTCCGATTGCAGGGTGTTAACTACAAGTAGTACACTTGCTCTTCACCACTTAATACAGCCCCTTTAATGAGATGCTGACAGACTCTGGAAAGACTAAATCTGTGAAGTAACTACATTTACTCTAGAAACCTCTAGATTTTAGTTTCTTGGTGAAAAAAATCTCACCAACTAGAAAATATGCCTTCTGACAGAAAACATTAGAGGTTGTGGAGACACTCACTGGTGATATTCAAGAACTGCCTGTATGCAATCCTGTGCAATGTGGTCTGGGATGACCCTGCTTGAGTAGGGAAGTCAGACCAGATGACCCACTGTGGTCTCTTCCAACCTTACCCATTCTGTGACTCTGTGACACAAAGATAGTAGGATACAGCTACTGACTTTTAAAAAAAGTGCAAGTGAAAGGGCTAAGAACAGCCAAATCAAAAACTGTGCAAACTCCTCTCATCTTGCCCTGCTTTTCCTGTTGCTTGCCATTTTCACTCAGAATGTCCATTCAATTCAAATCCACAGCATCACCTGAACAGCAGTTTTCACTAGGGAAGCATGAACAAGCATTCATTGTGGAGGCAGGACAACAGTAGATTACAAACACATAGCTGGTAGAAAATTCCCCTTAGTCTTGGTTCCATGGTTGACTTCGTTTTGCTGCACATATGCAGTAGCCCTGGGGCTATTGCTAAACTGACAAATGTGGTTCAACAACAACTGTTTCTTCCTCATGAACTTTTCTGAACTGCCAAAGACCAGCTCTGATAATCAAAGCTGCATTTTACTTGGGCTATGCTCACACTACACTCTCTGGGGTGTATGATAGCATAATTTAGAGCTACCTTGCTGAGCCTGGTTTGACATCTCAGTGCCATCTTTCATCACATCATGCTCAGGTGGGTTCAGAAATATTGTATTTGTAACATAAATAACCTGTGGTCTCAGTTTTTTAGCAAATCTCTTTGTAAGCTAGGCCACTGCCCTAACATCCAGTAACTTTCAGGGTGACTTTATTACAGACTGTCATCAAGTTTCAAATTCTGTAACATAATAAAACGTAAGATATAACAATTTTTAGATGTGACAGTGTTTTCTTTCTGTATTGATTTTCAGTACACCTTTTTTCCTCCTTTCTATTGATCCATTTGCATGAATTGATCACTTCTTAGGCATTGATAGACTAGCAATCATGATAAAGAAGCTCCGTTCTGTAGGCGATTTATCGTTTGGAATTAATTTATCACAGGACTATCTTCCTCCTATATAGGATACTCCAAGATTTATTTCAGAACTCTAGCTGGAGCAATGCACTGGGAAATTTGAGCTTTGTGAAGCCTCTGTCAGATACTGGTTTTTAATATGATTTTTCAAATTTTCCATATTTCTACATTTGACAATGTCAAGTTACTTGACATTAAAAATGCTGTGTCCTTTTCGGTGTTTGCCTTTGCTCTGCTAAAGTTTTCTTTCTAATTGATTGAGCCTGCTAAGCTTAATGAGCTTATCTAATGAGAAAACTCCAGTAAAAAAATCATTATACTGCCTGTATGATCAAATAGCACTGATAGCACTTCAAGATTTAGGTATCGTGTGTTTTCCTCTTCTTTTTACTAAGACAAGCCTGATTAGGCAGTTGTAAGTTTTCTGTTCTGAAAAAGAAATTACTTGTTCTCTTCCACTGTGAGTCTCAAATTTATTGATTTTTCAGAATGCAGTGATAGCAAACTTGAAAAAAGGGCCTGCAAATTAAGTTTCAACATTTCAAAAACATCTGTTACCTGAGTTTGGATCTGTCACAGAATAGCAACTATTTGGCAACAGAGGAGAAAGGAGTCCTTGCTCTTTCCAATCCTCTGAACTTGGATTACTTACACACGACTTCCACTATCCAAGAACCAGGAGTCAGATACAGATGTAGCAAGGACTCAACATTAAACTTCCAATATTCTCTCTTCACTGGTTTGGAAACAGGATATGACCAATTGCCAGGGAAGATTGCTGTAATACTGCCACTCATCATCCATCCTTGTCATGCCTTCAAATTGCGCATCTTCTGGGTAACCTAACACTAAGAATTAAAACCCCTTGAAGGGAGCAGCGAGACTAGATACACTGAAAAAACCAGACCTGTCAAGATGCAAGAAAAGCTCCTCTTGAGAAAAAACCCCAATGTTCTGAAACTGAGGGGAACTGTGTATTACTGTTGTATTACCTATCACTGTCTAGAAGATCTAGGGAAGCAAGCAGAGAACACGTGTTTCCTTTCTTGTACATAGGGATCCCCAGCACCCAAAGTTTCCTGTAGTAGTAATTCACTAACAACAAGGATCAGTGCAGCCAACAACCAGGAAGCAAGAAGCCCTCTTTTCACAGTCACCCTGCAGCTGCATTAGGTCCATGCTACTTGTCTGAGTGTATAAAGCATTGGAAGTAGATTAAAACAATTTTTGCAGTCTATCATTCAACATCCTGGTACTGAATAAACACAATCAAAGCTCGAAACTGGCCAGTGGAATATGAGTGAGCACCCAGCTCCTCCCTACAATCAAAGATTATTTTATGGCTGTAGATCATGGCACTCAATTTTAGGCTTTGGCCAATTTTAATAAACTTAAGTCTTAAAATTTTAAGGTTAAGAATCAAGAGATCATCTTGAAATAAGTTTTCATTTTGGAAGTAGAGCAGTTTAACATTTTAATCAGATTACAACAAAAACTTCTCCAAGCCAAAGTACTTTCTGTTCTCTTGGACAGAATAATACTTTGTCATAATGGTGAAAGTTTCAAAGATTCCCACTTTTCAAGCCACCTTACAAGAAATATTCCTGATTCTCCACAACTCTCAACACCATTTCCATCTCATTCTGCTCAATACAGGGGCAAATGACAGCTCCAAAAATGCAGGAGCAAAGAGTATACATTGCTATTTGATAGAAAAAGCCTACATTTAGTAGACACCTATATCATTGAGACATACAGGCTTGTCTAAATAGAGAGAAAATCCTGGTGTTGAGCAGAGTCCTCCAAAGAATAGCATACGCAAATGCCCAGCACAGTTAAGAGTGGTTTGGGGCCTTGTTGAGCTTGCACAGCAAATACTGCCAAAAACTATGGTCATCATCTGGAACTCGTGGACACAGCTGTAGCTAAAGTTACCCTCATATCAAGATATACTTCCTGACTTCTCAGGAAAAAGAAATCCTATGATTTGATGCAAACTAAGATTAACAAAGTCAGTGAACTGTAAATAGTTCGTAAATTGGCATATTCTAATTAATTTTAAGTAGGTTAGTATTGTGTCTACAAGCCTGTTCAAAGTTAGTTCTATTCTCTTTAATGAAGCAAAAATAGTATTTCACAGAAGGAAAACCAACCTAGGAAGTGACCTTAGAAGTCTTGAATTAGGCATTATCACTGCTGAGAAGACTTGCTAGCAACTCAAAGAAATGGTTAACTCAGCACCTTACTCAGCAGCCTACTGCCAGCACCCTCAGTTTTTCCTATATGCCTTTTTCTTCCTACTTCTCCTTTTCCTTCCACTAAAAGCAGTAAAGTAACAAGAGGAGGCTGCTTCTAACTCTCTTGTTCCCATACTCTACTTGTGGAGATTCCCGACCTGCATTTGTCCTTAAGGATTCCCATTCCTCTTACCTTCTTTAAACTGTTGGTTTTGGGTTTTGTCTTTTTGGGGGATTTTTTTTTGTTTGTTTGTTTGTTTTTCCTTTTTTTTTATTTTGAGGGTTTTTTTGTGGGTGTTTGGGGTGTTGTGAGGGTGGTTATTTATTTATTTATTTAGTGTGTGTGGTTTGTTTTTTTTTTTTTCCTGACAGCATCTAATATTTGCAGAGAACTCCATTTGAGATCCAACCACATTCCATAACCTCGTACCTTTTTGCAAAGCTTTTTTCATCTCGTTGGGAACCTTAAGTAGAAATTTAATTACTAAGTTCTTCAAGAGCTGTAGGCAGAAATACAAGTTAAAACACCTGAACAATATAAGCAGTAGAATAAAAAGGACTAAGGGATACTTTTCAATGTGGTAGGAAGCAAGAAGACCTGTCCCCAATGTATGAACACTGAAGAACAGCATGTAATCAAGGTAACACTCGATTACTTGACTGCTTCAAGAGATCATTCAATACAGTTCATTCAGACATTAGATATCCCCATCTTGGAATCCTGTGAAAGGTCAATGCAAAAGATGAAGTCATCATCCCCAATCTTTACAGCTAGTTACACTCACCTCCAGGTACTACACATCTGAATTTTTTAGTGTCCTTGTCTAAACCAGTCTATCAGGTCTTCTATAAATTCTGAACTATGGTCTAAGAGCAGTATATAGTGTCCATAAATAACTCCTAGCAGAGGCACATACTGCTCCATTGAAGTGGTTGGACTTTGGTTTGTTAAATTTTATTTCAGCAAGTGATAAAGTTTCATAGGTAGCTCAAGTACTCATAACAGCAGCATCAAGACTGCGAGCAAGTCCTTAAAAGTTGTTCTACTATTTGTAGCAAGTCAGACCATTTTATTTTAGTATGCGAGTAATCTTTATCAAGATTTACTCTGAGGAAGTGTGCTCAGTGTTGACTTATATATGCTGTAGTGGGTATTTGGATGGTTCTATCTGTCCCACAATAGAAGTACTTTCTAAAGACAGACGGCCTTGTTCTCTTGCACTCTTCTCAGAAGAATGAAAAATAGCTTACTTGCTTTCAGCCACAGAAGTCCACAAAAAGAAAACAGTTCTCCTTCAGATGTACAAACCAGGCAATCTAGATCAAATGCAAGACTCTTAGAAAGCAAACCACATAGCAGTAACACCAGGTTACTTGAGTAAGATCCTGCTCAAATATAGAAACCCAAGCTATTTGTGCTTTCCTATATATCAAATGCAAAGAACATTCTCAGTATCTTTGGTAAAAATGTTTTTTTTCCTGGAGCTGTTGTATTTTGTCTACTGACAAGGAATAGCTGAAGTCTTACATTAATCAGTATAAACAATTCATGTTTTCACTTCTCTCTTGGAAACCACCTTCCCTGACTTCGCAAAGCTATACTTTTGTAAGGTTATATAACAATAAAACCTGTGCTTTGCAGGATAAGTTTCATAAATGAAGTCCAACCAAACCGCAGCTTCGACAAGAAGGTTTCCAGTGAGTATTTCTTATATTGTAGCTTAAGTAAGAAAAGTAACTTGAGAATTTATTTTAAAAAATATTTTCCTAGTAGCAACCAGAACCTTTTTAGCATTACAAAACTGTAGGCTTCCTTACTCCCACCTAAGTTTTCAGCAGTAACAGTTTTAATTCTGTAAGAGACATAAGAGTTAGTATCAACACATCTTTGTTAGTTTTGTAATTGCCAGAAGTCACATGGAACACCCCTACCACAGAATACACTAAATACTTTTAGCTACAGGCAGAAAGATGTATTCTATACACTGCTTCAACTAAGTCTAGCTGAGGTTGGGTTATTTGATTGCTTTTTTGCAGAGATTGAAAAAAATTAAATTTGAATCAAAAAATATGGAACTCCTATAATGACGAGATTCCAGTCTTGAACATTGAGTTTTGCCAATTTCACTCCTCATATCACTATTTTATCACTTACAAGACTGACTGTTAGATACTGATTTTAGATCAAACTGACCCGTTTTTCAATTTGTCAGAGTTCACTGTTGTTAGATGAGAATGTTAACTGTGTTGCTACATAAACACACATATAATCACAAATTTTAGATTTACATCAAAGCTCTGTACAGCCAAGAAACTTGACCTTCACTAGCACAAACATATCACCTTTCTCCATCATGCATACAATCATGTCAGAAGAGCACAACAATGGTAGTCTAAGAGAAAGCACCTACACCACAGTTAAGGCAGAAAGGGAAAAAATGCACCAGGATCAGTCTGTATGAAAGCCATCTATTATTTCAGAGAAAATAAAATCAGATTCAAGACAGCACACTTCTCTTACACAGACTAATTTGCTACTACTACTCTTTTTGTGTATCAGAACATACCCACACCATTCAATGCATTCATATGCCATACTAATTCTACCTTTCAGGAAAAGGAAGGCCAAGGATATTCTGCTTTGTCATAGACATCACCTTTACTGTTTCTCCAAGCATGACAACTTAAGTAAAAAAAAGTCAGAGCACAAAACATTTTGAAATTTCAGGTACTACCATGTTGTGTTTCTTTGTGATAGTAGTTCATACATGTTTTTCCTGAAAAGTGTCCTCCCTAAACTTAAGTAGGCTTCAAAACACTTTACAGGAGAAAGAGTAAGTCAGGAATAAGTTCAATTCTGCCTAGAATCCCCAAAGTTACAGCTATATCTGGCAAGTTTCACATCTTCCATTTAATCACTCCAAATCAGAAGCAATTCTAGTTAATGCCAATTAATTTGTTCACTCAAGCCCTGCAAAACAGGGGGGAAAATGATGTTCACGAATAGTTGATAATGCTGTCTCGGGACACAAACATATTAAAACAGCTAAAGAATTTCCCATGCATCTGGTTTACTGGCTACCAGACAGATGAGGGCTAAAGTTGCTTTGACTTTCAAGGAGTATTCTGAGAGGGCAAAGTAACTGCAGAGGCAAGGTATATGCATGCATCTTTAGCTGGGAGTCAAACACCTCAATGTTAAACAGCAGTCCAAAAACACATTCTCTTCCCAATAAGGGGATACTCTAAATACTGCTGTTTGCCAGAAATGGATTAAAAAATTGCTGTACCTATGGATGTACCCAAAACAAAGCTGTTTTCAGGTAGGGGGACTAGAATGAGCAATTCAACAGTACACATGAAAAGCTTGCATCTTTCACTGACTTATTCACTTCACAATCACTGACAAGACTGATGTACATATTTCTGCACCTGCAATTGTAAAAGCAGATAAAATATTTAATATGTAATTTACAATGTATTTTACCAGCTTGGCATACAGGATGAACAGAATATATCAAAGTAGTTGAGTTATAGGCTTGTGGAGGCCCTGCAAAAATATTACTTCATATATTTGGTAATTAAAAAAAAAAAATCAATTTGCATTTTAGAAGTGATACAATTCCATCTACCACAAAATACAAAGAGCTGCAAAAACGTATACCATTCCAACAACAATGTATATAAGTTATTAAATAATGATCTGATTTAAAAGAATATAAATGAAGCCTTTAAGTAGGTCTTTTCTACATGCATATTATTCCTCATTAAAGAAAAATATGTAAAAAGGCCATTGGTAATTGCTTTGTTAACCACTGTAGAAAATGCCAATTCTCTGGTCACAGACGCCACTAGTTTAGCACTTAAGGTCTCTGCAGTGTTACATGTGATTATTTTTAAATACTGTTAATTCTATTACTCCATTGGTAAAGAATGCGTGACTTGGAATATGGCAGTCTTCATATCAAGAGGGCAGTGATGCACAGTTTTATAATTATCCAGAAGAACAGCACCCTCCAGTGCTCTGTACTTGTGGCTCATCATCAATGATCTGTACACCTCGCCTTGCCATTCCTGACTGACTGGAACCATTGCCTCTTGCTCTTTCATCCACTTGAGCAGTTTCTATCATTCCTGTAAAGAAAGAAATGTATTAGATGACATTCCACGGCATTTTTACACAAGACTTTGAGATCTTAATCTGTCTGTGTTATATGCACAAAGTTCACCAAGACTGGTTCTCCTATTTGCTATGCAGAACTAAGTACTCAGGTATCACATGGCATAGCTGTAAGAACATATTAAAATCTTTCTAAAGCATCAAACGTCCAGCAGCTCCTGTTAACTAAGGGAGACCTTATGATGTTCAGATGTTCTGGAGTTAGCAACTTCAAAATCTAGGTTTACTCACCCATATCAAGAACATTCTGTTAAAAAACCAACCAACCAACCAACCAAAAGCTCCCACTAATAAAAAAACAAACAAGAACCCCCACTCTCCAAAACAAACAAATAAACCCCAAACAACTCTTCAGACATGCAGGATAAGTTTTCCTTAAGTTCTTCTATCATAAAAACACAATTAATAGGACAACCTCCCTTTGTTACATTTTTATCCCACATACCATCTTTACCATTTGCCTAGACTGTTGTGTAAAATTTGCACCATTACAGCTTTGAGTTTATGATTTGTAATTGGCAGCATCTGAGAAGATCTTTGAAAGAGGTTGAAACAGAGGGCTCGAAGCAGGCAGTCACATGAAGTTCGATCTGGGTTACCATTTACGCATGGTAAACGTAACAGCAGTTGGTGCTCCAACAAATGACAGCATGAATTTGCAATATTGTAAGCATCCACACATCAAACTTCCAGAGCTATTACAGTATACGAGTGGCTTGAAGTAGACTCAAATGAAGTCAGTTCTTAGTAGTAGTTTACATTAAAACTTTTCTGGCCTTACAAGCATTTTTTATATGGCCTTAAAAGCTTTTCTGAATTTATTTTATGAACGAGCTCTGTACCAACAAACTAGATAATACCTACTTTTACAAAGGTCAAGAAACAGTTCTTCAATTCCTTTGTTCTGTTTAGCTGAAGTATGATAATGTTTTGCTCCAACAGATTCAGCATACCTGTAGAAATGCAGATACGGAGCTTCATTGTAGTAAAAAGACTCAATCTTCCTAATCCACTTTACATGAAGCAGTAAGATGATCACAAGAGGTTTTATTCTGACTTCAGAGTTAATCTACACATGCTGATTTTATATAAAAAAAAGGAGTTGTGTTTAAAACTGCCATGACTGATGCAACACACTAGATGAAATTAGGAAAATTGCATAACTAGAAATGCATTTAAACCACAAATGTTGACTGTAATCACATATAACTCTCAAGTTACAGTTTGGTCAATAAGGGGACTGGGACTCGGACAATAACAGAACACTTAACAAGTGGCAGGCATAAACCAGCAGTGCCTAGCTGGGCAGCATAACAAGTTTATTACTCTACCATAACTCTGCAATGACTGTTTCCATTAATAATTGGTGTGACTTACATTTCTGCTTCTTGCACTGAAACATGTCTCTCTTTTTCCAAGTCTATTTTGTTACCTGTTGGAAACAAGTTAATAATTCAAGTCTTTGTACTCCAAAATTACCCCAAAATAAACCAGGCATGTAACCATTGTACCCCACAATTTTCTCACAAGCTGCCCCAGTAAAGACCAGCTTTTTTCTAAGTCTCAGTCTGGAGCACAATGATATGATTTGAGAATCTCCTTTCACACAAGCGTTTACAGACAATGAAGTGCTACTTCTGTAGAGAGATCAGGATAGCTAAATACCTCCATATAAGCCACTTAATTCAACCTTTTGCTTTTCTTCTTTGATTTACTGGCAGCTTCCCTGTGCTGCAGACATAATTTGTATAGGATATCCTTACATCTAACCTCATGAAAGTGTTTTAATAATTAGATCAGATTTAAATCTAAACCCAGTATTTCTGTTGCATTCCTTTACATTGAAATATCCGAGCTTTAAGACTATTTCCACCCCACAAGCACTTGATTATGAAAACAGACAAGCACCTAGTCTGTAGCACTGAGAACAGTAAATACCACGAGTCTGAGTATTTGAAAGAAGGATAATACACATTTGAGGTACGTTTCTCTTTATTAAACTACAGTCTGCAGGTGTCTGTACCATGCACTTCTGACAGCATCATTAAACAGCTTATTGTTTTGAACTGAACACTTATTTTCCTCCATGTGATCTACTGAAACTTCTAGCTCCAATTCAATTTCAAATATCAAATTAAGCTTTACCTCTTCACACATACAAGCTGTCAAAGCAGTGTTTGGAAGATGCTGTTAATCAAAAGAGATGTTTCCAGTTAAGTCATTAGAATCACATGTTGAAAGACTTACCTACTATACACAAACAGATTTCATTTCCCAACATTTTTCTTAATTCCTTAACCCAGTTTTTTACCTGCAAAAAGAAGAGAGGCAAGTTTATTTTCACTGGATATACTACTAGCTTAGGCTATGCAGAACTATCCCACTTCCTTCATTAACCATTTACTCTAAACTTGAACCAAACATGTTTAGAGCAACATGGATGCAAAAATATAGCTACATGTCTCTTGTTCAGCAGCTTTTAGTTCACAGGTGAAATTAAGAGCAACTGACTTGGGTAAAATGGTTCAATTACTCCAGAAATATAACTCATCACACTTGTGTTAGCCCCACTCCAAAGAACAAGTTGACTGCATGGGCCACTTTAGGTCAGGCATGAGATCTTTTATCAACAGGCACTTACTGACAGTGCTGGAGGTCTCAGGTGAGGCCAATCAGCTGACTAGGGGGCGGCACCCAGCACCCAAGAGGGATTTAAATGGCTGCTGGGAGCACCAGCGACCCAGAACACAGCCAACAGGAGCAGGCAAACAGGAACATGGCACGGCAGTTAGCGAGGAAGTTCATGCAGGCAGGGCAAGCAGGAGGGGTCCAGCCGCCTCCCAGATCTCTTGGAGGAGCTTTTTTTTTTTTCTTTCCCCATCCTAACTCAGCTTAAGCCAGCAATGGTTTCCAAAAAAGCAAAAGCTGTTGCTGCTGCTGTTAAGACAAAGGGTGTGTCCACACAGATGGAACCCCTTAAGAGGGACACCAAGACAGACACAGCTGTTCAGGCCTCTGGCTCCACAGAGTGTTTGAGCCTGGTGTTAGTACCAGAGGACTGTGTGAGTGGGGTCTGTGTGCGATGCGAGCAGGTGAATGACTAAGAAGTATTAGGGAAAGTGAAAGGGAAATTAACTGGTGGAGTCACACCCTTTTGCCCCCAAAAGAAATCCAGCAGGAAACGGTGAAGCCCTGCCTCTCCTGCCATCAGGCAGTTGGAGCAAACCAGATAGATGGAGGGGAATGGAAACAGGTCCCTCATCGGACAGGTAAAAGAACCCCCTCCCAACCCCCACCATCCCCCCAGGGTGCCCTTAGAGAACAGATATGAGGCCCTGGACTCAGAGAATCAGGCAGAGGACAGACAAGAGGAAGATCTGTCTGGAAGGTCTCCTGTTTGCACCCCCTCTACCAGACAGGTTACAACTACAGCTACAAAGAAAAAAAGAAGGTTAGTTGTAGTTGGTGACTCCCTTCTGAGGGGAACTGAGGGCCCTATATGTTGACTGGACCCATCCCACAGGGAGCTCTGCTGCCTTCCTGGGGCCCAGGTGAGGGATATTAGTAGGAGACTCCCTCAGCTAATTCGGCCCTCAGATTATTATCCACTGTTGGTAGTCCAGGCTGGCAGTGATGACATCAATGGAAGAAGTACCAGGGCAATTAAAAAGGACTTCAAGGCACTGGGTTGAATAGTTGATGAGACAGGAGCACAGGTGGTGTTCGCCTCAGTTCCTGAAGTAGCAGGGATGAATGAAGAGAGTAGAAAACCCATCTTATCAATAGGTGGCTAAGGGATTGGTGCCACCAGCGGAACTTTGGGGTTTTTGACCATGGGGAAAATTCCATCATATCTAGTCTCTTCAAACCAGATGGGCTTCATCTATCTAGCAAGGGCAAAAGGACTCTAGCCCATAAACTGGCAGGGCTGATAAGGAGGGCTTTAAACTAGGTTTGAAGGGGGAAGGGGTAGAAACTGGGCTCTTCAGAAAGGAGCCCAAGGGTGGACAGCCCAAGTTAAGAGTCAAATCAGCAGCCCAGCTGAAGTGCATGTACACCAATGCACACAGCATGGGTAACAAACAAGAGGAGCTGGAAGCCATCGTGCAGCAGGAAAGCTATGATGTAGTTGCTATCATGGAAACGTGGTGGGATGAGTCACATGACTGGAGTGCTACCATGGGTGGCTACAGGCTCTTCAGAAGGGACAGGCAGGGTAGGAGAGGTGGAGGGGTAGCTCTATATGTTAGACAGTCTCTTGACTCTGTAGAAGTTGAAGTCAGTAACAATAAGGTTGAGTGCCTGTGGATCAGAACCGGGGGAAGGCCAACAAGGCTGATATCCTGGTGGGAGTCTGTGTCAGACCACCCAATCAGGATGATTGGGCCAGCAGTGCCCAGGTGGCCAAGAAGGCCAATGGTATCCTGGCCTGTATCAGGAACAGTGTCGCCAACAGGTCCAAGGAAGTGATTCTTCCCCTGTACTCAGTGCTGGTGAGGCCACACCTGGAGTACTGTGTCCAGTTCTGGGCCCCTCAGTTCAGGAAGGATATTGAGGTCCTGGAGCAGGTCCAGAGAAGAGCAACAAGGCTGGTGAAGGGACTCAAGCACAAGTCCTGTGAGGAGAGGCTGAGGGAGCTGAGGTTGTTCAGCCTGGAGAAGAGGAGGCTCAGGGGAGACCTCATCACTCTCTACAACTCCCTGAAAGGAGGTTGTAGCCAGGTGGGGGTTGGTCTCTTTTCCCAGGCAACTATCAGCAAGACAAGAGGGCATGGTCTTAAGTTGTGCCAGGGGAGGTTTAGGTTAGATATTAGAAAGAATTTCTTTACAGAGAGGGTAATCAGACATTGGAATGGGCTGCCCAGGGAAGTGGTGGATTCTCCATCCCTGGAAATTTTTAAGATGAGACTGGATGTGGCACTTAGTGCTATGGTCTAGTAACTGCAGCAGTAGTGGATCAAGGGTTGGACTTGATGATCTTAGAGGTCCCTTCCAACCCAGCTGATTCTATGATCACAAATGATACTTTAAAAGTAGAGGCACCTGAACTGAGGTTAGATTATAACAGATGTCTGTTTCCTGAGAGAATGGATGGGACAAGAGTGTCGAGTCAGCTGATGGTAAGGTATCTATCATCAATTCTGTTGTCATTCTTTGAAGTTGTATGATCACTGCACTGACTTAGGAAGTGCTATTTTAAGGGAATTTAATCGTGAAGAGAGGCAATCACTTCAAGAACCTAGAAATAGTTAGGCTACATGATACAGTAGTAGCTATGCAATAACTTCTGCAAATCAGCCTTCCCTGTTTTTTTCCTGCAAATTTAAGTGTTTTGGTATCACAGAGTTTTTACTAAGTAGGGCTCAGCATGAAAAGACACAAGTTGAAGTAAACTCACAAGTCACAATTCTGCCAGTCGGGGCAAGTGTTTAACTACTAGTACAACTGCTTTACTTGCCTTACACCAGGCTATTTAAAATAGTTACAACCGTTGTGGAACTGCACCCTTACACTATTTCTATCACTGCTAACCCAAGCCTTGCTGATAAAACCACAATTTCTTACTTCTCTACACAGAAGTCCCATGAGTTTTGCCACAATCTAATCAGAGACAAATTTTAAAAAAAGAGTGTCGCTAGTTTTCAGCTGGAACATCCTTTAGAGTGATAGCACAGCTTTGACACAGGACTGTAAAAAACTCACGGCTCAAACTGATCAACTAATAATGCTATTAAATAATTAGCTATCAAATTTCAGGTTTTGATGAGGATTTGAAGTACAAATATCTATTATCCCAGAGAACATAATGTTGTTGTATTGCAATTTCAGTGTTCTCAGATCTGTAAGATGTCACTTAAAATCTTTTAGTAATTTGGTTTATACAGTAGAGATCAGTATGGTATACTATAAAAACAGCACTGGTTTGTGTTTACAGCCTGCCACAGGTAACTCACATATCTAATTCTCTGGTATTCTTTGAATAACCCTGCTAGAACATCAGCAGACTGAAAAAGTCAGCCTTCAAAAGAATACTTCCATTCTATGGTCTAAATTTGCAAATGTAATATATATTGCTGAAAACAGAGGATTCCCATTTACACATATCACAGATTACCCTTTAATCAGTTTACATCTCACACAGATGTAAAAAGTGTCCAGTACCTTTTGAAAAGAGTCTTCATCTGTTATATCATATACTAGAATAGCGCCATTGGAATCCCTGTAGTAGATAGGCCCCAATGCATGAAATCTTTCTTGACCAGCTGTATCCTGTATTTAAAATACACTTGTTAGCATTTAAGACAAAGCAAACAATACTTCAAGGAACTCATAATAATTACAAATTTTACTTTATTAAGAAGTGCCTAACATTTGAGATATAGTAAGCCTAAGTATTTTTTTTTCAGAAAAATATTCTAATTAGCTATGGGAGAAAAAATAGGGGAGTAAACATACCCATATTGCAAGGTTTACTCTTTTTCCACCAATATTTAGCTTCTTTGTAAGAAAAGATGCCTGGAAAGCAAAACAGATTAGAGTTAAGTTTTACATACCAAATGCTCCATTTGACTTCAGATTAATTTATTAATAAAAACATCTGAATCAATAAAAGACAAATTTCCAGATCAAAATACTCTGTAAGCCAGAAGGCTGAGTCAATACTAAGCCAGTTAGTCATTTTACTATAGTTTGCCAACAGTTTGTTCTAAATAAATTTGGCTTAAGCCAGTCATTTACTACATCTTTTTGCTGTTGTTTTGAATGATTTAGAGAGGATGAGTTGTGTGGGAAGAGTCTGAATTCACAACACTGATAAGTCTAAGCTGAAATCAAAGCATTTCACAGGAGTACGTGAAGTTTGGGTAGGAACCAGCCTAACTGGATTTTTAATTTGCAGTAATTGGGCAAAGCACTTCACTGTTAGTGAGCTACTAGAACAAAAAACTAGTATGAGTTAATCACTAAACATCTTGGAGCACTAGTATTCCCCAAGTTTCCTTGTTTTCTGCCTTAAATTATATTCAGTTTTCCTTTCAGTTTCACATCAACCTGCATCTGGGTTCAAACAAGTACAGTGGTATTTTACGATACACTCATCAGAGATTATTTTAGGCTGGATTGTAGCAGTTTAAGAGGAGTTCTCTGTATGAACACTGACCAGCCATAGAACCAGAGTCACATATGTGGAAAGTGCCATGGGCCAGATGAGGTGCTTGGACCAGCTTGCTGCTTAGCTACACAAGCAACCAGTACATACACAGAAGACCACAACAGTTCAATTTACAGCAACCTAAATTGCTGTCCAAGTGCCTGTTTGGAGTGCTGACTGTATTACAGTCAAAGTCATCCAACACTCAACTGCTAGAGCAGCTCCTGCTCTTCAGATACTTTCCTAATATCAACTCTGGCATCTGTACGACCTAAGGTGAGATGATTAAAAAAAAGCCCCTTTTCATATTTAAGTTGTACCTTCCACCAAAGCTTTCCATGAAGTCTGATAAACAGAATAGACAGAGAGAGAACATACCAGAAGAAAATCACTCAGGTATTTCCCAAGAGCAGATAGCAAAGAACTTATCACTACAACCATTGTGTTCAACATAACAAAACAATTAACCCCTTCAGTATACAGTAAGAGGACATAAGAGTCTGGAAAAAGTTCCAGGCAGCATGTTAAGTGGATTTGATCCTCTAGCCAACCTGTAAACAAACAGCTTAACAGCAAAATAGCAAATCTTAAACATCAGAAAAGATTTAATTCTTTAATCAAAACCTCTATAGAAAGTAGTTGATAGCTTTCAGCTAGCTGTCCTTGAGGATTATCTGATCAGTACCAAGTCCTCATATCATAATTTGTTCTAAGTTTAAAAGCCAAAGGCTTAGAGGTGACTTCAGAAGTTTTAATTCAGCAACAACTGGGCCATATGGAGAGAAGATATGTTTAGGCACAACGAATCAAGCTTACCTGCCAATATTTTATTGATCTGCTGTACTACAGTACTCAATATTCTATTGCAAATCTCAAAGGAAAAGGTCTTCTGAGCACTGTTTGCTTTTGTCACACCACCAACAATCCAAATCTGCTTAGATGATATGAATTTCACATACAGGGTTTAGAACCACATTTTGGCACCAAAAGGCAGAAAAATCCAGAAAAATAAACAGGATTTATATTTAAAAACACAGAGAACTCAGTAGGCATGAACTTATATCATTGTAGTTACACTGACCCAATTAATACCACGAGTATATTTCCTATCTGACAGAGCAAATATCAGAGTAGGTTCATCTGCATACTTTTGCTTCACTATCACCAATCCTTCAGGTACTACAGCTTTTGATAGGAATACTGTCTTTTACCACTAAGAGTAGAATATTCCATCTTCTATATACCCCAGTACTAGAAGACCCCTACATTCAAGTAAGGCTTTTTAGTATCTCCTGCAAAAATATCCATAACCACAGGAGACTGTGTCAAGGTATTTACTATTGGGCTATTGTACTTCCTGTATTAAAACTTGATGAATTTGTACTGATTAAGTTTTAGTCTATCTAAAGTCTTAGGCCTATAGTCAAAAAAGGATCCTATAGCAGATACCCTGATTACAAGCATGTTTGTCTGATAACAAGACCGGAAGCCAGTATTTGAAGCAGTCATCATTAGTAATGAGCAGAAAGCTCTGTGAACATGCTGCAAGAAACCATCAGTTCTACATTACAGATTAAATGCTTAATTCTTCTTTACTGTGTCCATATACTGGAAGAATACAGTTAGCAGGCTCTGCTCTTAATAGGTATGGGTAAGTTTGATGCATTTACTATCAGTAAAATGCATTTTACATCCACAGTGGCAAACGTAGTGAAGACAAATCAAGTAATATCCACCTTTTAACAAACACATATCCACCCCCTTCACTCATTCTGAGGTGAGGAAAAAAAAAACAACAACAAAAAACCCAACCCATGTGAACAGCAGGACTATGCAGCTTTTAGAAATCTGAGGAACCGAACATGTAAGGAAGAGTCTCAACTTCTATTTTGAGATAATTTAGGGAAAAAGTCAGTTGCCAAGATTCCACATTTTGCAAAGTTTCAAAGTCAAAGCCTTTGAAATCAGAACAGTCTACGCAGTGTTGGGTAATTACACATCAAAAAGGATTCAACATTTTCTCTAATCTCCCAAAAAATTACCAAATTGAGTACTGCAGTTTTAAGTTTAAGTTGTGGCTTGATTTACAATCAGTAACTCCTTTCTGTATTGATTTAATTACTATGAAAATTAATTTTTGCTACGACTTTCAAAAACTCATGGATATACAAAACCACCGCTAATTCACAGATAAGTAATTGCAAACAACTCTTTGAAGGAAGCTACTAACTTTGGTATTTTGACTCTAGTGTCTTATGACTGGTCTGAAGAATACTTAGGCACTTAGAAGAATAAGGATAATGCAATTATAAGAGTTAAAATTCCAATTTTTCTATGTGTCTGTAGGAAATCTTTTCTTTCTTTTAATTCTTACTTCTAAGAGCTCAGTTTCACATGTCCACCAGGCCCTGTTAAGAGCTGACAAAGGGGCTTGAGTAGAACACAAGAAAGACCCAGCTGGAAGAGATTCTCCTGAAGTCAATGAATAAAAGCAGGTCTATGTCACCTGCCCCTGACTGTTTCATGTTCAACAGCAGCAGGCCAGGCATACAAACACTGCATACAGCACTGAACTTCCTTGCATTGTCTTCTGCCAGTCCCCAAGTATCCTGAAAGCCAACACAGCTTTTCCAGTTTATGCAAGTCCAGCAAAGCCATTGGGATCTCTGTAGTATGATTATATCAGCAGCTCTCTTGGGTTGGATATTTTGAAAGTCCTCCACACATTTGAGAGATCAGTACTCAGAAGTTGTATTTATATGGAATAACTAACTAATGTGAAGTATCTACCTGATTTAAAAAAAAAAAAAAAGTTTGACAGTAAGTTTATTATTGGAGTAATTCTAGCACAGTTCCCCTGGTATCAACTCATAGCTTAGAATTATTATATCAATATGAGAGCACTGACCTCAATATTTCAAACAACGGGAACCAATTCTAACTGTCCCACAAGATCTGATAACCACATTATGGATTGTATTCATTGCTTGCAAAAACCCCTACCTCTCCTGCATCAGCTTTTCCACATTGTTCCACCTAGATGTTTTCTTATGTGAATCAGTAGCTACCTTAATTTCCATCTGCAAGTCATCAATATCTTAAGTACATGACCTGACACAACTACAGCAACACATCAAAGGACGTTCCAGTTCACTCTATCTAGCATTTAGAGAAGGGGGGTGTGGAGACAAGAGAGACTGCTCCCTTTTAGTTTAAGTCTTCTGTTGGACAAAAGAAACTTTCCTGTTTGGGTGTACACAGAATAACTTCACAGTAGAGTAACATCCTAAGTGAAGTTTCCAGAAGGCTTCAGTCTCACCACCCTTTTTGTTGCAAGCATATTGGAATAAAGCACTATGCAATACTTTCCTTTTTCAAGTCAGAGAAAACTGTGGATGGAGAGCCTCTTGTCTCAATATCTAGTCATCTTTTCATATGATTCATCACTGTCGCTCCTTTGTTGGACCAGGAGCAAAGCATTTATCTAATTTTGGCTTTATTGGAACAAAACGAATTTGTTGCAATACTTTGAACTCTTTCCATGAAACAAAGCAAACTTATCAGATTAAGCCTTTAATCTTAAAAGGACACAAACCAAGGATGCTTTCCAAATGTGATACTTCATTGCTTAATCAGATAACCTAGTTTCTCTTATTTTTAAGGAATATTTTAATTTAATAGTGGAAGAATGTACTTCAACTTTGTTCTAGAACTGTACGATGTAGGAAAATAGGAATAAAAAAGATAATACTTCACAAGTGCACATGATGCATGGTAAGGTTCAACAGCAACTGACATTATATTTTATGATCAATAAGATGTATCAGTGGCTAAGGAGGCTCGGAACAGAAAAGCAAATTACTCGAGAAACACCATGCAATCAGTCAGAAGACACAGGTAGCAACCAGAAACCTAGTAACAGTGGAGAATCAAAATCTCAGTATGAATGTGAGCACATGCTTCCACTCCTTTACACACACCCCTCCAGACAGTCAAAACCAGAAGCTCTTGAGCCACACTATCTACAGATATTTTCCCATCAGCATTTTGGAGCTATTTAAAGTTGCATTTTATGACATTTGTGACCGAAGTCTGTATTTCAAGCTATTTTTGCTTATAATTTTAGGGTTTCCACTACAGATTTAAAGAACAAAAACCCAAACAAACACGCTACATCACAACAACCTACTCAGCCCTATTCATTTTACATGGGATATGAGAATTCAGCTACACATCATTTTGTTGCACTTTAAATGATTGTTTGCTCGGTGCTGCACTTCAGCTGCACCTCTGACACCTACAAGCTATTAGTCACATCTGTAGCATTCCAAATATCTTCTGTGGCATCAGAGCTACAGTCAGCTTGCCATAAATACTACACCATGCCTAATAAACCTACCAACAGATTAACCCAAAAGCTAAGTATAAGCACAAGGTAACAGAGTTTAAAACATATTCTTTTTAGCTGTTCAGAGCAAAACTGGAACAACATTATCTGCTTAGGAAACATTCACTGTATTGTTTCTAGTGCATCTATAATGCTTCTCTGGTTTTAGGGAAAGTTTCACTATTAAATACTTCTGAGATACCCAATTAAAGAATTTTCCCCTAAATGCACGAGAACGGCACATAACTACCCTAATGCTCTTTTTTTTGGCATCACCCACTATTTCTTCTGTACTTTAAGAACCTCAAAAGTAGTTCAAAACCCACTAGTGGCCCACCAAGTGGCAGGGTTTGTTTCCTTATTTAAAACAAAAAATATTAAGAGCAGTATGTATTAAACCCCACACTTCCATATACATGCTCACAACTGCTAAGAAAGATGCCGTGCAACTGGTGTAACCACAAATAAAAAGGTTAAGCAAGCTGACACATCCCGAAAGACTTAACATACCACCCCTACACTAAGTTCAAAACATATTTTCTGACACCATGCACAATATAAGCAGTTTATTCTGTACCATGCCATCCATCACTAATAGGTCATGAAGAAAACATTGTTTTCAAGCAGACACCCTGCCACATTTCATAAGTGGAACATCACTCTGTAGTTCTTTATAAATTAGCAGACAGTACTGCTGATAATCTGACCATAATTCAGAGAGCTATTGTGACAAGCAAGTAAGCCTTAAGAATCTTTCCTGTTATTAAATCATAAGCCTTAATCTTATCAATCATTTTGTGAAAGCCTTTCTCTTTAAACAGTAGCATTTAGGCAGCTCCAGTGTTGGGATTTGAGAACATGGGGAAGACTATGATTAACAGACATGCAGCACATATGAAACACTTAGTCATCAGTCCACTAACAGTGATTACAATAACAAAATTACTTTCTCATCATACCTCCCAGGACTCACATGAAGACATTCATATATATAACTGGAAAAACGGAGCAGGTAGCATGCAGAGTAGAAACGAGGCCTTAAAGTATTGAAAGCTTAGATATGAGGCGTGAAAAGAACTAGAGAACTGGCTTCCAGAGAACATGGCCTAGGACAGCCACCATTAGCGAGCGGAGATGGTTACTCCGGCTTCAGCTAAGCTGTAAACAAGGCATGGGCCGGCAGCCCTGGGAGGTGCGCGAGGTGAGGGGAGAACAACAACGGGACCCCCCTCACGGGCACTGCCTCCTCGCCCCGGCCCGGCCACCCCGGCAGGCGCTCCCCGCCCGCCCCGGCCCGCACCTGCAGGGTGGTGATGTGCTTGTCGTTGAACTTGTTCTCGCAGTAGCGCAGCACCAGCGAGGTTTTCCCCACGCAGCCCTCCCCGAGCAGCACCACCTTGAAGGAGAAGCTGCGGCCCCCGGCCGCCGCACTGGCCCCCGTCGCCATCCGCGCCCCGCCGCCGAGCCGCGCCTCACATCAACGGGCCGCCGCCGCCCGCCGGGACGGGAGGCCCCGGGGGAGCGGGAGGAGGACTGGCGGGGACGCAAAGGCAGCGCCGAAGCCGCGGGGATGGAGGCGGAGGAGGAACACAACCAAGCCTGCCCCGCGGCCGCAGCCCCGCTGCCCCTAATGGCGGCTCCTTCCTCCTACGTCACGCGCTGCTCGGTCACGCGCAGCCCCCGCCGCCAATGGGAGGGGGGGACGCGGCGGCGGCGGGAGGGAGGGGGCGGGGCGGGGCCAGATGGAGGGGGAGGGGCCATGTGGAGGGGCGGGGCCTGGGGGCGGGGCTTGGGGCGGCTCCTCCTCGGAGCTGGAAAGGCGGGCGGGTTTTGCACGCGCGGGTGGATTTGTTTTTAAGTGTCAAATTAAGGCTTTCTTATGCAACGAACGTACCTGCCAAGCGTTTCCCCGTGGAAACGAAAAGCCCCTAACAAACAGGCTATAAACGTCACGGGCACGGATTTTGTTCCAGCTTCAAAGGCCCCGTTCCAGTGGATTAAGTTACACTAGTCTATTACACTGGTCTGTAAATGTTTGCAAAATAAAAGTCCATAGTAAAGTACTTTAAAACAGAGATGTGGGAGCAGGTAAGGAAAAAGGCACGAGAAAAACGTTCTTCCGTCGAGTTCCTTGATTGTAGGGGTCCGGTACTGTTCCATACACAAGAATTGGATAACTGCCTTGTAAAACTGGGTATCATTCCTTAATTAAAAGCAATCCTCACAAACCGATCCAAACAACTACGGGCGGTGTAGTCTTTCTCTAGTGATCACGCAGTGGCAAGAAAAATAATGCTTATGAAAAGGCTCCATAGTGCAGTTTCCTTTGTCAGATAGTATTAATGCTCTGTTGTGTGAGAAAGAATAGAGGAATGAACAGAGAATGCGTCCAGGAGAACAAAGATCAGATTTCCTGCATCAAGAAGCAATACATTCACACACAAAATGGATTGGTTTTATTTCCTCCAGATGTAAATAAAATAAACCTTTTTAGTAAATTAAGGAAATGGGACAAGGTAAAATAATCAATAAACACACAATCTTCAGGCATATCTTTTCTTTAAATAAATTTCCAGTTTTATTAGAATGTAAGTACTTTCAGCAAGTTACTATAAAAATACTGTCTTGCTGGAAAGTGATGCTTGTTTCTGTCAGTCATGCCTTCTGTGTATAGTCAATAAAACTGATTGGCGTGTTCGTTATTCTTTCAGGCTGAACAGAAGAAGGAGGCAAAATGGAGTTCAGATTAAGATTGCCAGAGACAATGGAAATCAATGGTCATGAGCACAAGCTGCTTCCAGGGCCCAGTAGGTTGAAGCTTTCCTGGGTAGCTGCTGGCAAATGCACCTGCTGAGACACAGACATGCTGTCTTTAAAAACCTTCTTGTGCTTACAGCTTTTTACTGTTGTCAACAAAAGCATACATACATTCTTTATAAATACATGGGATTAAATTGAAGAATAGACCTCATTTGTACTTTTCAGTTCTTTGAATGGAAGCAACCCACATATCTGTTACATCTTATTCATTAAAAGGGCACTTTCTGCATGGGTGTTTTTAATCAATCCTAAGTGTATTATTATACTGAACACTGTAGCTGAAACAGAAGTTATCTTCCAGTGAGAAAGAGACCTGAAGCTTTGGAAAGGGCTGCACAAGACACACCCTGTATGAAGTCTATGTGCTGAATGCACCTGACAGCATTTTTCTGAGGGCACAGCAAAGCATAAGGCACCAACTGAAGCTCAGTTCTGGCTGACTATTTCTCTAAGAATCCTCTGCTGTGGTGCAGAGGCAAACGATGCATTTCCCACTGACAGTAGGCTGCTGCGAGTAACTACAGTACCCCACCATTTCTGCTCTCCTTTCTCTTGTCTGGAACCTGTGATTACTGATTTTGTTGTACTTTCCAAAACTTCAGCCACCAGTACTAAATGAAATTAGAAGGCTGATCTGGCTGATAATAGAAAGTTCTGTCAGAGCTACCTGAAGTGTCACATTTCACTGTAATCTGCAGGTTTAAATATCTGTGACAGTTACCAAGTTATTTTAATGGTGCTAATTTAACTTGGGAAGTGTTTCTTTTGTTTCAGCGAATTTGAGAAGAGAATGGCTCTTTTTCCTTTAATTTAGTGCGCTTCTCCTTTTTACAGTTTCCAAAAAATGTTTTTACAGACCTTCTGTGTTAACTGTGTTGCTGATTACATCTGCATGAAAAATGTCTTTTGAGACATATTTTATATTTCGCAAAGATGCTACAATATTCTGTATGTTATTAAGTGGTGCAAACAAATAACACCAGTGTATCCATTGCCATGACCTTTTATCATTCTTGGTAATAGCTGGACTAAATGATTCTTGTAGGTCCCTTCCAACTTAAGAATATTCGGTGATTCTGTGATTTTACTTAAGTCTTTTACTTCACAGGTGGTGTCATCTCCGAAAGTGAAAATAATGTACTAGTTCCAGCTTTCGTTACTAGATCTCCATATAAAAATATTAGATGTATTAATTAAACTGTGAACTGAAGTGCATGCAGTAGTTGTCAGAGAGATACTCTAGCTGGTCAAACCTATAACAGCATAAGTAGCACCTCCCATGCCATGGATGACACATAACTGATTTCTGGGATAATTATAAGTTTCCTGCAAATTATAAAAGTAGCAGTTGATTTGCAAATAATGTCAGTCTTATATTTCCATTTTTTCCCTTGGAAAATATTTTTGAGCATAATTTGCCATACTTGCAGTAAAATG
Organism: Lepidothrix coronata; assembly: GCF_001604755.1. Taxonomy (NCBI): domain Eukaryota; kingdom Metazoa; phylum Chordata; class Aves; order Passeriformes; family Pipridae; genus Lepidothrix; species Lepidothrix coronata. The sequence goes on from NW_016690386.1 coordinate 972,072, forward strand.
TTCTGATTTTATCAGATTTACTTGGAAAAGAAACATAGTACAAAATCTCTGCCAAATAATGTACAGTTGTATAAGATCAATCTCCACAAGAGTACAAGATGTCCAAAAAAGCAAGAAATCAGAACAGGGAAAAAAACCCAGCCCAACAACAACAAAGACCCACTTAAAATGAAGTTAGCAGTATTGTCAAAAAGAAAGATGGCTATTCAGGTTCAGAAGATAAAGAATAAAGATGAAGAGTAATACATGTGAACCTGAAGAGAAAAAAACCCAAATAATTCAGAAAGAATCTTGACTGAGAGGGACTTTTCTGAACGTGTTTCACCCACTCATTGACTGGTGAGAGCCTTCATGTACCCACAGGGATATCTTTGACAGGTCCAGTAGTGCCCTTGGAGGCTTTGTGCAGCATGAAATTAATTTATAATTTAGAAATAAGCAAAACAAAGAATCTAATTTCTAGCTAAGAAACAATGTCAACAAGGAACAACTGAGTTTTTTTCTTGTAACAAAAAAGATTAGTATTTTCTAAAAGTTCAATTCTCAATGTTGAACAGGAATTGTCTGTAAATGTTATTCCCCCAGGGTAAGCAGTTCTGAATTCTTTGCCACTTTGCATTATCTTTTTCATACCTACAGGGCAACACATATGGCAATGCCAAATATCATCCCCATGCAATCGTGACAGATCTTCTCATTGACAAGTGGATGTGTGCTAAGAACAGCTGCTCCACCATGCATTGACCCCTTGCTCTTGGTGTTTTCATTTGCAGAGGCAAAAGCTCTGTTTCAGCTCTAAATGAGAGGCCCTAACCCTCTAGGAGAGGGTAAACCCATGGCTTACAAAGTTAATAAGTTTTAAAGTGTCAGAGTTAGAAAGACAAAACTTCCCTCCCCCAGAAGTCTGTTTACTAGATCTATGTTATAACCATACTAAGAATGAAAACATTAAAAAAAAAAGGAAGAAGAAAAAGTGGAAATGCTCATTTTAAACACATTAAACACATGCTGGCAGACCAGGGAAATTCCAGAGGAAGGCAGAACTGGTCAAAATTTAAAAAGTAAAAATGGGACCCATGCAATCATAAACTATCTAGAGTAATACCAGGCATTGGCAAACCTTATTTAAACAATCGTGACGATGTTTTCAAATACAGAAGCAGACACTTTCAAGGACAGATCCACAGCTGTATTTACTTCCCGGAGTGTATAACAGATGAAACTTTCTACCAGAGTAACTTGCTGCTGCATGGTGCAGCAGGAGATAGGGAAGTCAGTGGCACCATGGGCTCGCTCAGACTCTGCTCGGTGACAGTGGTGTGCGAGCAGATCCGCAGTGAAATCTTGCATTTTGCTGACTGTGAGTCAGTCACGGCAGTAATAGTAAAAGAAAGGGGTTTATTTACTGGTTGATAAGCCAGTAAATTTTCCAAGAGGTCTTATAGCAGGAATGAGAACATGGAAATGAAGCATGGGAGCCAACAGAGTTTCTCAGGGACATCCTAAAGCCTACTGGTTTCAGTGCTACTGAGCTTCAGTTAAGCAGTGATTATCTGAGAGGATAGGAATGAGCTGCTCTGAGCAAATCTGTTTTGAATCATGGAAGGCTTACTTAATCAACTATATATCTTCATCCAAATCATCATCTGTATAACAGCAATCAGCCTGTTTGGTTACCAACTATTTGGTAATGATAATTGGCTGTTGCACAAAGGCTTGCACAGCCTTCTGTACACACACAAGCCTTGATACACCCATCTTCACCACGGCATTCATACCTTCCCCTGTGGGGAGGAGCAGATGATGACATGAAGAAAAGTAACGATGCAAAAGAAAGACTAATACTTAGATGAAGCATTCAAATATTATGAGTGCCAGTCAACAAAATCTAAAGGAAAAAACAGGTCACATCAAAGGAGACTGAGATGAGAGTACAGACTTGACTATTCAAAGGTAATGTCATAGCTGTACTAATTTTTTCTGGTTCTTGACTTAGCACCACATGTTAACAATCAGAAAAATAATTACTTTATAATGCAATAAACCACAAATTCACTGTATCAAGAACTGGATGAGTGGTTCAGAGTAGTTATCAGTGAGACAGGTGTATTTGAAAACTGATGTTTCCTTTAGGGCTTTTTGGGTTTCCTAAATGGCCTGTAAAGTAAATATAAAATCAGTGCTAATCAAACTTGATGTGGTACTGTCAGTGTGATAAACAGTGATAAGAATAGGGTAGCCAGCAAAAACTGTATAAAATGCTGTCATCTGAAAAGTAGAAACATTGTAAAGAATGTAAAATTGTTAACTCTTAGTCGATGTAAAGAATTACAGAGTCAAAACCTAACAGGTATCTAAGTATATGACTTCAGCAAAAGGGTGGAGGTAATTCTTGGATATGAAATAAGGAAGTAATGAAGAAGTTATTTTATCTCAGTGCATAGCGTCGATAAAACTAGTACTGGAATTTGGCATGCAGTTTAAAAATAGGGCACAGAGCAGGAAAAGGCTCACTTTGGTCAGCTCATCAGTGCTGTAGCAGGAATAGGTGCAAAGAAAGAATTAATAGGAGGAATCTAAAGCCAGAGCATTCAGATTCAAAATGAAACAGAAGTTGTTAAAACAAAGACAAATTATCAAGTGAAGCAAACAATTCGTTATCTTCTGGCAGCTTTGCATGAGGGTTGATGGGTAGCTCGATGGCATGACTTTGGCCAGACACATATTGTATTTCAGGCAGTCATCAGGCCCAGTTCACAGGAGATTGACCATCTCTACTAGCTCTGAAACTTAATAATAATTTTAAAATAATTTCTTTTTTTTATAATGTATTCATCATATTTACTGCTGAAAAAAAAGCTAGTCAGAATTATTAATGGCTCAAATGAAAACCACATCTCACCGAAATGTAGTGCCTTCAACTAAGACTTCTAAAATTTGGAGGAAAACTTGTATTCTAAACATATACTTCATGGGAATGTGTGGAGCAACCCCAGGACTACATTGTATGGTTTAAATTGAAGCAATTGATCCTAAAGCAGTCCTCAAAACAAGAAAAAAAATTTAATATCACCATTAATATAAATTGATATAAAACTTCCTGCTACTCTCACAATATATTAATTTTATAGACATTTTCCTTTGTAAAGTGTTCCTTTAAGCCCTTTCCTGTGCAGATACTGTCAATGAGCAGGTAAACAAACCAGCAACAACAATTACATGGTCAATAACTATTCCTGCTCAGTCCTGCATTTTAAAATATTGTATAAAGGACAAGTAACTAGACACCAGGATTATCATGCAAACTCTTAAGGCAAGTGCTTTCATTTCTACTGACCAAACAAATAAAATAGAATCTGCCAGCCTATTCCTTTCCTTCATAATTTCTTCCCTTAGAAATTTCTAATTAATGAATAACCCAGTTTCAAGAAAGTCACATAGACAAAATGCAAAAAAGCATTTATCAAGGTCAACTGCATATTACTTTCAGCAGAATGCATCCCATTAAAGAAATATCTTCTTGCTGCTTTGACCAATCAAGTATTTTCTTTTAAAATGTTTGCATTTTGTTAATAGAAGTGGAGAGCTGTAGTGATAGAAATTTTGATCTCACTTTCTGTCTAGAAAAATGCTTAAATATGACTCCTGCCCCCACACATGAAGCAGGTGATGCTCCAGGGCATTATGAGGGACTGTGGTGTTACATCTGTCTTTTCTGTTCTGCAAGAAACAAATCTGTGCTGTCAGAAGAAGCTTGACATTAACGGTCCCATGGGGTCTCAGGCTGCCTGATTAGATTAGGATTACATTTTTAAGAACCATGCTGTAACAAGTGACAGGAGTGATGTGTTTCTGGCCAAAATCCTCCACTCACCTATGAGTGAGAGCACTACACCAAGTTGCTGTTCCATTGTACCCTGAGCAGGCTGCCTGCCAGCACAGGGTTAGACAGCCTCTGGAGAGTAAATGCAGCAGTGTATGAACCCTGTGTGCATGTATATATGGACAGATACGTATGTAATTTTCTATTATATGTATATATATTGTGCATATAAAAGGTGAGATTAAGAGTAAGATTAAGCTCATTATAGTAATTCAAATAACAATCTATGTCTCTTCAAGTGGGATGGCCTTTGAAAAGCCATTATTTATATCAAACAGTTTCTTCATTAACCAGTAAAAAACATCCCTGTGGCAGGTTTGCACACCCAGCCAGCAGCAACTTTGACACTGTAATGCAAGATGTCCTTCAGGGGTGGCAGCTTGGCCAGTTGCAGCAGTGTCAGAGCCAGTGGCCTCAGCCCAGGGGGACATGGGAAAGACACTTCCCTGGCGTGGATCACAGGGGCAGAGGGTCTGCAGTGGGCACCAGCCTGCTCTACTATGGCTCTTTCTTGTATGTGGGGGCACCTGCTCCCTCCTCTACTGGTTGTGTGCCTGAGGCTGCATCTTCAAACCAGAAATAGGTTTTACAGATTCCTCAGGCCTGAAAACAAAAACAGGGAGAACAGGCCTGGAGGCAAAGATAGCAGTTCACAGTGCTGGGAATAGAAGATATGCCATTACACACAATGAAGATGAAGTCACAGATCAGGGTATGGAACTCGCATGGTTTCCCATACCCATTTTTATTCTGTGTTCTGCTTTGGGGTTTAGATTTTATTTTAACCCTCTAGTAATAGCCCTCATACTGTCACTACAAAACATCTCTCAACCCACGTTGAGGTCTTGGACCTCAACCCAGTTTGCTCAATACAATTTTCCAAGGATACATTATGCAAATCTTTAGTGTTTCTTTTTCTGGTAAGCTGCTTGCTTTGAAACTTACTTCTGGAGCGAGACCTTTGAGACTTCATAGGTTCATGGGAGTTTCACAGGAAAGGTCTGAAATGATAGACCTCCAAACAGACCTTGTCTTCCATTGAATGAGGATTTCTGGAAGACTAGTCCTCTCTAGTCTGTAGATAGTCCTGATGGCATTGTACCATGCAGGCAAATTTATACAGAAGCTTGAGGTAGCAGTTAGCCATCATTCAACAATTTAACATTAACATAATTAAACAGGTGAAAGCTTCCTTTTTATATTGTTTAATCGAGTGCTTAATACAAAAAGCATATTCCCTTTATTTCCTTCTTCTGAAGGTCTACCTGAATCTATATTAAGGAATAAAACAGTTTATGTAAGATGTTAGTCATACATACTTCAGAAAAAACAACTAATAAGAACATAAACAGCAGTTCTCCTGAGAACTACATTTTTTAAAATGAGTGGATCAATGGTTAGGTATTCTCTGCAGTATTTTGGTAGGGTTTGGGGTTTTTTTTCCATTGGGGAGACACTGATTGCTACCAGACATATTGCTGTGTTCATTAAAAAAAAACCAAAACAACCCAACACAGATTTATTAACAGATTTTTAGCAAACAACAGGTTTTGCCAACTAGAACAGCCAAGATCCAGGAAAGAAAAAAAACCAACAAAACCAACCAAAGCAAACCCTCTGATGGAGATCCAGTTTTCCAAGTCATCTTTACAAGTACTTTGATTCAAAATATTGTCCTTGGTTAATGCATTTTTTCCATTAACAGGGGTAGGAGTTTGGAAAGGTTTACCAAACAGTACTTATTACAAATAAAAACATGAAGAAGGGAGAGAAGGTGTTTTTGTGTTTATAACTCTGGTTATTAGTTGTGAATTGACCAAAAGGACTTTTTTTTTACTGCCAGTATCTGTTTCCAGCAATGAAGGAAATCCCTGCTCAGGCAGGCGGAGGCAGGGTAAGTGAGCCAGGTGTTCTCCTCCTCACCCCACCATGCTCAGTGGGAGTTCTGTTTGCTCCATTCAAAAAGTATTACAGGCAGGGAAGGAGGGTTTGTTTGCTGCAAGCCAGAGGGACATGGAGTGTGTGTGACTTACTTTGGGCTATGTGCTGCTTCTTCATAATAAAAATTCCTATCAGGATCGCATTCACATATTGAATTTTCTCACAGAATAGCCTTTGCTAACTGATCAGAACTAGTTGCTTAATAGCTTCACCCGACAAAGCACAGAAATCTTGACAAGCATTAGTATTAATATACTAATAAAATTTTATTTAATTCTTGTTTTGTAGTCAAGCTGGTTTCAACTTGTTCATTCATTTAGAATATTGTAGTGGGTTTCTGTAGCTGGGTTTTGGTAGCAGGGGCAAGGCTACAGGGGTGGCTTCTGTTAGAAGCTGCTAGAAGCTTCCCCTGTCCCATGGAGCCAATGCCAGCCAGCTCGAGGACGGACTTCCTGCCACTGGCCAAGGCTGAGCCAATTAGGAGTGATAGTAACAGCTCTGTGATAACACATTTAAGAACAAAAGATTGTCGTGCAGAAGAAAATTCCAGTCAGGGAAGAGCGGAGTGAGAACATGGGAATAACAACATAGACACCAAGGTCAGTGCAGGAGGAGGGGGAGGAGGTACTCCAGGCACCAGAGCTGTGGCCCCTGCAGCCCATGGTGAAGACCATGGTGGAGCAGCTGTGCCCCTGCAGCCCATGGAGGACCATCGGGGTGCAGAGACCCACCTGCAGCCCATGGAAGAACCAATGCTGGAGCAGGTGGATGCATGAAAGAAGCTGTGACCCCGTGGGAGGCCCAGGATGGAGCGGGGTCCTGCCAGAGACCTGTGGCCTGTGGAGAGGGGAGCCCACGCTGGAGCAGGTTTTTCCCAGGTAGGACTTGTGGCCCCTGGGGGGACCGAGGTCGGTACAGCTCATTCATGAAGGACTGCACCTCATGGAGGAGTGACCCACGGGACAGCAGTTTGGGAAGAACTGATGCCTGAGAGATGGAACTGATGCCTGAGAGATGGACTCATGCTGGAGAGGTCCATCAAGGACTGTTTCCCGTGGGAGGGACCCCACGGGAGCAGGGGAAGGACTCATCTCCCTGAGCAGTGGCAGAAACAACAACTGACCGAAACCCCCACTCCCCGTCCCCCTGCACCACTGGGGGGGGAGGAGGGAGAACATGGAAGGAAGGAGGGGTGGGGGGAAGGTGTTTTTAAGACTGTTTTATTTCTCACTCTTTGGCTCTTATCCTGTCAGTAATAACTTTAAGTCCTATCCCCACTTTGAGTCTTGTTTTGCCCATGAAGGTAATCAGTCAGTGACCTCTCCCAGCTTTTATCTCTACTCATGAATTCTTAGCTGGTTTTTTTTTTAATTTTTCTCTCTCCTCTGTCCGGTTCACAGAGGAGAGTGAGAGAGTGGCTTTTGTGGGTACCTGGTATCTGGCCAGGGTCAACCTACTACAAATATGCATACCAGTTCAAACAAAAGCTGAACAGCTTGGTATTGTCTCGGCTCTTCTGCACCTTCTTGTCTTGTGTAACAGCAAAGGTTAGTTTAAATGGTGGCCCTTTCTCATCTGTCTTGTGCTTACCATATGAGGTAAGGACAGTGGTCCTTATGTCATTATCTCCCTGCACTGCAAGAGGAATGCTGTGAATCTCCAAGGACAACAGGCATAAGGCTATATTCAGTCATCTTCGCCTTTCAGGTGTGAAAGCCTGACAGCAGTTTTTAAATGGTGTATAGCAGACACCTCTGAGCTCCCAGCTCTGTCAAGTCTCACTTCTTGACTCCTGTGCTCCCCAGCAGGGGCTGAATTACTGGTGCACATTTGAACTCCAAAGCTTCAGGATGTTCAGCCTCTAAGGTGAGTTAAGAAACATCCACAACACGCAGGTCAGATCCTAATTGTCCAGGTCAATTCTCTTTATGTTAATTTTTCCTGTGTGCATCTAGCATTGGCCAGGTTCCAGGAGGCATGCTGAGACCTCTCTTCTGATTTGATGGTACAATTGATGGTTCCTAGAAAAGTTGATGTCTCTACTTGTGTTTGGCAAAGGAATAATACAAGATACAAGAATTTAGAGAAGGGAAACAGAGTACTTTCACATGACTGGGATACAAGAATTACAGGCAACAAGCTAGTGCCTTGAAGCCTCAGGGTCCGTTTTGGTGGCTCCCTACTTCACTTTTGCACAGGACAGTGTAAAAGGAAAAGACTGAGGGAGTTGGAGAATGATCATATTGCAGTGGAGGCATTCTAGAAAAAGATCTGACCTTGCAGGTGATGACAAGTTTTCTACTTCTCAATTACGCTGAGCTGTAATTGTGAATTCTCCAAGGAAATGTGAGCAATTTCTTGGACTCTCATTTTTCCCCATATTCTATTAATACCTTAAAGGAAGGTGTGAAAGAAATCATTTATTACTATAAATAACTTGTTTGAAAGGTGAAGGCTGAAATTATCTGTGTATCTGAATTGACTTGTTCCACAGGGAAACATAAAACAACTGGTTATGGACTTTAACACAATGCCAGTCTCTCTCATGCATAAAGTATGCTATAATATCACTCAGTCTCCACACTTTTCTATGTATTGTTCTGTGCATGAGTTTTCTCTGACCAAAGGTGTTGCCTTCCTGTCTTCAAGGCAACAACGTCTGTACCTACAGAGTGAGACCTCTGGGGAGCAGCACTACAGAGGAGGTGCTGCCAATGGAGATCATGGATCTGAGCAGCTCAGGAACCAGAGCTGAAAAACATTCACAACATTGGGAGGTTTTGGATTTTAGCATAGCGACCAAGGGGGGAAATAATTTAAAGAAGCTTTTCAGGAAACGGCCTTTATTTTGTAAAAATGAAATTAACTATTCTCTAGAGGTTAGTATTGAAAACAGGTTGATTGATTCTTAGGTAATATGTTTCACTAAACGTTCCCTGGCTGTTTGTCATCTTTGATAGAGGCTTCTGTAAAAAACAGGGGAACTTCACCAGCAGATAAAATAAGCAGACATGACTGAAGCATGGTGAAAGTAAGCTAGAGTACAACATCCAGTGCAGAAAGCTGAGGAGAAAGAAATAAACAACACTATACATTTTAAACTCACCAAAACACTTACAAATGACACAGACTGTAATAATCCCACATGCAAGTCATCTAGGAGACACTGCCAATCTCTGATCTTTCCACTAAACTCCATAGGATCTTCCATTGCAACAACTCATACATGTCATTAGTATGTTGCCTTAGGGTTTTTTGATTTTTCTGATTTTTATAGGTTTTAGAAGTAGTTATGTAGTAAATGTAGATTTTAGAAGCAGCTGCATTTATTCCCTCACTCTTTAGCACAGTAGCTACACATATCCCCAACCCTCTTACCCCATTCCATGTTCCCCATATCAATTTCCCCCTAAATTCCATTAGCATATTTAGTCTTCTTTTCAAGGTAGGCCACCTTCTGTTTAAGAACATCTGCTCCTGAGCCTGAACCACAAGATATAACCAAGGACTGTGTGCACTGTGTGCTCTGAAGAAGACCAAGATGAGGAAGAAGTGGTCCCAAAACGACCCCAGACCCAATTCCCGAGGGGTGGGTCAGGGGGGTGGAATGGGGCAAAGGCCAGGGGGTGGACAAATCAAGGATTGGATGGACATTATTATAAAATTGTAATAACACTGGGTCAGGGGCGGCACGCGCGTGACTTGTAACCCCAATGCCGGAGAGGCATCATTAAAACCTTCCCTTCCCTCCAAATTAAGGTGCCCTGGAGTTTTTTCTCCCTGAGTTTTCTTTAGGCAACAGTATCAGACACATCCCTACAAACAGCATAATAAATTCAGTATTGAGGAATGAGGCTATCAAGAAACCATCCAAAATCTCTTGATTGTGCATCATGTTTATAGAATCATAGAATCATTAAGATTGGAAAAGACCTCTAAGTTCATCAAGTCCAACCACTAAAGGACCATATCTATATGTGTTTTGAACACTTCCAGGGACAGTGATTTCACCACTTCCCTGGGCAGCCTGTTCCAATGCCTGAACACCCTTTCAGTGAAGAAATTCCTCCTAATATCCAATCTAAACCTCCCTCAGTGTAACTTTTGCTCACCATCAAAGGCTTGCAAGTTGTTTTGGGTCTGAACACTTTTAGATGGCTTAGGTATTTTTCTGTTCAAATAAATTTTAAATGTCTTAGTGCTAGCAGATGAAGAAACTGTGTGTATCTAATGGCAAACTCAAGGCAAAGAAATACTTCTTTTGATAGTAAATTGTGCTTCTGTCAACAGGCATCAGCTGATGACTTTGCTCTTTGTAAAAAAAAAATATTTTGTTTTTTTCTTCATGCAAAACAGACAACAATGTGAACTAAGTTGGCAGGGCAGAATACATTTGCATAGCTGTATGAAAATAACAAGCTGATCAAAAGATCATACAAGATATGTGAAATGTTAAGGATAGATCCTAGATTGCTGCTTATCATGAATTTGCTTTGCTGTAGCTTGGTGATGTGATAACACATGGTGAAAGCGAGTGAGCATACCTAAGCCATTTCACATTGCTCTCCCACTGTTGGGCAAATCTCAGTGCTTCAGGAAGCAACACTATATAGAGATGACAGATTTCTTGATAAATCAGCGCAGCATGAAAGACACTTCCTGGTGTCTGAAGGATGCCGGTGTCTTCAGTGGGATATAAGACTGAAATATTGATTACCTTCATTGTCTAATTAGTTGATGGGGCATTTTATAAAACTTTATAATTGAATATTCATGTCACTTGTCTATCACATGATTAGTGTGTGGTTAAATGGCTGTTATGCATTAATAACCCACACCAATATTGATGAGAATAGACACTCACAAACTAGGCACACCATTTTGAGAGTCACTGCTTGTTCAGATACGTTTTTAGGCTCATGTAAGTGTTCAGTTCACAAAGTTTACACAACATCAAGCTGAAACATATTGTTGCCATCAGCTAGTCTCACTTCCTGATGCCTTCCCTGGCTAATTCTCACATGAATTAGAGCTTCTCTTTTAGACAAATATTCATCATGGTTTCAGCTTTTTATCTGTGTAATGACAGTCACTCTCTAAATGCTTGAACCTGGAGAACTTTTGGTTTGTTTTCAACCTGTATTGCTTCAGCACTATATAATTTAAAGGAGTTTTACTACACTCAGTTTCTGGTGCCACAATTTTAAATAGTCTGTCCACATCTGTTTCTTTAAAACCTCCTTTTTAAGACTACTGAAATGGTTTTCCTGAGCCTGGAAATAAGTGCCAGGGTAGGGAGGATCTGAACTGATGGCAGTAATAATACAATCATTTTGAATTAGTTACCTGATGTTTGAAGATTAAGTACAATTTATCAAAGATAAAACTGATTAATCCGATCCTGCAACTGTGCATGCACTTAATGAACTTTACTGACATGAGCGGGGCCCACCTGCTGCAGGTGATGCAGAGGAGCATGCTGGCTGCAGTTGAGCAAGGAGGTTTAGAGTCTGCTTAACCTTAAACAACACTAGGTTTGTTTAATAACACTTCAGCGTGACTACTCTTGGGTTTAAAATTAACTGCGTGGTCGACATTTCGCTGGCTAGTATCTTGCTGCTCTCCACTTTGTGGGATCAAACAGTAACAAAGTAGAGCTGCACTGGAATGCCTGATGCCGCCCTGACCTTGGTACAACTACGACAGTGTTACTGACTCTGCAAAGATTTGTACAAATGCTGTGCTGAAAACAAGGCACAGGAAAACAACCCTAAAAGTTTTGATCAACCTGTGTCACTTCAAATTGAGAACGCTTTAGCATATTAGAGACAAAAGTGCTGTCATTGATACAAGCTTTGATACAAGTCTTTACAAAAATTACTAAGCAGACCATTTCTTATTACAGACAGAATAATATAAGTGCAGGTGGTTTGGCAAGGCAAATTTACTTTTCTGCTTTTCAGCTCTCCTGTCTGAAAAAAATTGGGAAGATACCTATTCTAGGAGCTCTAGGGAAGAGAAGTAAAATGTGTCCTGATATGGTCTCACACAGGACTGATGTTTCGATTCTGGGGAAGACACTGAACTGTTTTTAGAATTGCCTTCGAATCTAAAGATAAATTCTGCATTAAACTCCTATACAGATGAGGGTACCTTAGCACTCCTCAGCGTCCTTAATGTAGAAGTGGAGCTCAGATTGCTGCAACTTGCAGCACTAGCTGTCAGCTTTTGTGGTTTTACATTTCACTTTTCCCTAAACCTGGATGGGAAGGGAGACATTATAGGTCCCAGAGGACATCAAATAGTAGTTTTATATGAATATTTGCACTAGCAAAGAAAAATAATTGCACAAAACAGATCAGTCATGGCCTGAACAGTAGACACTGACTTTGTAGATGCTGTGATGAAAAGGGTCACTGTTCTGTGGTCCCTATAATTCAGTCAGGACCAGAGAAGATCTGAGGACTCCAGTCTACGAGTTAGGGCAGGTAAAATAGATAAAGGAAACTGGAATTAAAAAAAACCACCTGGCTTCTTAAGATAATGCCAGGAAATAAACAGGAGAGGATATTTAACAACTTTTGAAAACCTTTAATAATTACAACTGCAAAGTAGAAAGAAACCCGGGGTGAGCTGCAGTGTTGTGCCCGCCTACCCCTTGGGCAGGGGTCTGCAGCATATGCTGTGTCCTGGGGCATATGCCGGGGGGGACTGGGGACTTGTGCCCTTTGTGGCACAGTGGAGATGCTGGGATGGCAAGGGCAGGGCAGGCTGTTCCCTGCTACCAGTCAAAGGAGGGGACTGTCCCGCTCTGCTCTGCACTGGTGCGGCCTGACCTTGAATCCCGTGTGCAGTTTTGGGCACCACAAGATAAAAAAGATTTCAGCTGTTAGAGAGAGTCCATAGGTGGGACATGAGGATGGTGAAGGGTCAGGAGGGGGAGCCTTAAGAGGAATGGCTGAGGTCACTTTGTTTGCTCAGCCTGGAGGAGACTGAGGGGAGACCTCATCACAGTCTGCAACTTCCTCATGAGGGGAAGAGGAGGGGCAGACACTGATCTCTTCACTCTTGTGACCAACAACAGAACTCGAGAAAATGGGATGAAGGTGAGTTGGGGGATGGATATCAAGATAAAGTTCTTCACTCAAGGGTAGTTGGGCACTGAAACAGCCTCCCCAGGGAAGTGATCACAGCACCAAACTTGAGTTCAAGAAACATTTGGACAATGCTCTCAGGCACGTGGTGTGATTCTTGGGGTGTCCTGCACAGGGTCAGGAGTTACACTTGATGATCCTTATGGGTCCTTTCCAATTCAGCATATTCTATGATTCTATGAAAGTGGCATATGTGCAGGTGTTATTTTTGGACTTGCAAATTCCATGAAGACATGGGCATAGACCGATACACATACATCCATTTTTTCCATTGGGGGGAAAAATGAAAATATATCTTAAGAAATTGTCTTTGTTAAAGAGGAACAAAAAAGGAAAGGCATCTAAGCTTAATCTCTAGATTACTTTCTTATTTCAGGTGAGTTCTGAACTCAAGGGAAGCATTTGTTAATCCACAGCAAATCAAAACAGACAAAACCTATCTGAATCTAAGTGATGTATTACTCAAATTTATAGGCAAACCAGTGTGAGAATATTTTTGTTTGCTTAACTTCAAACTCTAAAGCTCAATAAATCAAATTATGCTTCTACTTTGTCTTGTGCTAATGGCTTCAGGCACTTTTTAGGGTTTGGTTGGTGGTGGGTTTTCTTTTCTGGCATAGCTTTTCACAGGTTAAAATCTACTTCTTGGGCAGACACCACTGAGTGCAATGTCAGATGCTGACACCTGTTTCATTTTGTTATGGCACCTACCAAAAGACACAAGGTTCCCAGAATTCAGAAACAAATAACACTCATGCTTCTTACCCTAGTACATCTATAACAGAGAGAGTTCGGAAGGATGCTGAAACTGAAACCACGCACCATTGAAAACTCAACAAAAAACCAATATTTATGACCAAGAGGTGGCCAACAAAACGAAAACCCAAGAAAGAGGAAGGAGGAGGAAAATAAGCCCTCGGTAGGACTCCCCCAGTCACCCAGGTGTTGCTTATGAAGTTATCTTACCGACCCAAAATGTCTGGAATTACCCATAGCAGAAGCTGCATTCTCGGAGTGTCAGCAGGCTCACAAGATAGCGGGCGTCACCGCAAAAGGCAACATTGTCCTTTGATGTGAAGCTTGCAACCAACCAGACAGCATAAGCTATATGCTTTTTATACAATTAATTATTGATGTCTACCTGGGCAGGTGTGGCCAGCACCATCCAACTAGAGGCCTTCAGTCCCACCCCCCGATATGCAAGTGGCATCTCTTCTGCGCATGTGTGGGTACCTTGGAATTCCCCCCGCGCTTGTGCACTAAACCTCAGGGGTCTTTTCTAAATGAGTCTGGGGGCTTACTTCATCTTCCTCCTCTTCACTTTCTCCTTCAAATGCCCTTGGAAGGCAATCAGCCAATAATAAGACACCAATTAATTAGAGTTTGTACCAAACTCTTCCTTTAAGGACGAAGTTCCCGTTTATCAGTGCTTGTTTTCTCATAAGTTGGCAGGAAAAAGATAAACTCTCACAGGTGGCTGGGCCAAACACAGACCAAAAGTATCAACATCTAATTAAGCCCTGATACATACATCATGAATCAGCTCCTTTCACTTCTTCATTTTAAATTATATTAGGATGAGACGCTGAATGCAATGAGACGCTGATGCACATCTATTGGGAGTACCATAACCAGGGGCATTTGGCAGTTTAAGGCAGACCAAAACTACTGCTGCTTTGGGGGAGCATTTGATGATATCAGCTTTCAACAGGGGAGTGATTTCAGGACTTAGAAAGTCAAAAAGTGGAATAATAAAATATCAGGATAACAAGTAGTAGTAACAAAAAGAGCAGGATGACAGAAGTCATTGCTTTCCTAATACTGGGCTGAACTCAGCATAAGTCACTGCAGCAAGAGCTCTTCAGCAAGAAAGATCAGAGCACAGTCACACGATTTTATATGATGTCTTCTCAGCTTTGCAGCAATGGCTGCAGCTGTAAAGACCTTACAAAACTAATTACTGAAGGTACTAAAACGTATTAACAAATGAGCACCAGAAGACTTTTCTTACTGCTTTCTACTGATGTTTCCTCTAATTGCAGGATACATTCCTAATTTTTTAAACCATTCTCATACTTGCTAATGGTGTGGGTTTGAACCTCCAAGGCCAATTTGGACAGTGATCACATTGCAGTGTTTAATTCTGCTTTATGATTGTTTGAACAAAGCCACAAAAATGCAGCTACCAGGCAAGAGAGGTGCAAACAAGTTATGCGAGGCTTCACAGGTGACTCGGCAGGTCCAGCCAGGTACCTCCCCGCAAACTGGCAGTTCTTTCCATATTGGTGGTATTCCCCTTTCCAAAACCCCTTCCCTCAACACAGGTCAGGCTGGTTCTTCCACATTTCAGCTAAATCCAGTCTTCTCTTCTGCAGTCGACCAGCTGGATCAGGAAACATCACTTGCCCCTGCTCTAAGATGGCAAATCCCAGAGCAGCGCAGAGCAAACATTCCTGCTAAGTGGTCTGCTATGGGAGGATACATTTATCCTAAAGATATTTTCCAAGTGATAGTGTATGACATTATTGCTTCATATCATCAGTCAGTAACATGGAAGGTTTCCTGGTCAGAACTCACGTAATGGTGGTCACCTACTTTCCTGTGTATCCACCATCTTGTGCTTCAAGGAAAACTCTGACATTTACAGATGTGGTAGACTGCCATCACCAAAGGTTTTCAAATCCCATGGGACAGATCAATTATTGCTACATAATGTCACTCAAGATCCCTTTCCCACAAAAGGCTGGACCAGATGATTTGTCAAAGTCCCTTTCAATCTGGGTGGTTCTGTGATTCTATGATTTAGTTAGTGGTTGTAGTGGCAGGACAGTAAAATTGACCCATCTTCTCCTGTGGGATGAATATTGTAGAAAAGCTACTGAATATTTGTGGTGGAATTTCTTTACTTGGAATCAAGTTTTACAGACATAGGAGTACCCAAGCACAAGCTGCAATTTGCTCAGCAGCTTTGTTTCTACATTTATGTATTTCATCTTCCTTTATTGGCATTAATATTTACTGAAGATGGCTGCAGGCTTGGGAACACTGCAGGGATACACATAGTCTGAGTGAATTCATGTACCTTCTCTGATTTATGCATTAAAACAGGCTCATAATTGTGAGAGCTGCACCCCATCCCCCAACAGAAGCACTATTTAAATTGAAAATTATTATCCAGTTACAGCAATAGCCAGAAGCAGAGACTGTAATGTACCTAAGTGAATAAATTTTCTGTAAAAAACAGGTTAATTCCTGCTTGAAGAACAGCTACTTAAGGTCAATTTGAAATGTTAGATAATGAAATGTAAAAAAAAGGCTGAGTGGGGACCAAAGTACTGCTGGTACTTCTGGTAATCCTACTTACAAATCTCAGATGCCCAACCCTAATAGATTTTAATGTGAATAGCGCCAGAGTTGGTGCTGTAAAATACCAACAATAGTTCATAATGTTTCAGCCCTTTATTGTCAGAAAAAGTCAGTCTGCTGAACATCAGCTAGTGATGTTCTCACCAAGAGAAGTGATATATCCCCTTTGCTTTTGTCGTCCCAGAGAACTATGGTTTATATCTGCAATGATGGACCACTCAACAGCAGCATGCACAGACACAAGACCACCTATAGCTGTAACAAAAAAACAGAAATAAAAAAAATAAGTGCATACTAGTGACTCTGATACCAGTATACTTCAAGAGCCAGAATCAAGGCACCAAGCCTGAGTGAGACCTGCCTAAAGATTTCTTGTATTCAATTATGCCAAAATTTTACTTGAACATCTATCACATCCACAAATCAAAGCAAGCATGAGTACCTATAATTCACAATTGTAACCTTTTCAATTAAAAAAGTTTTGAGTGTACACTCTTGGTGCTGTGAAAATATTGGTGTCACTTCAATATGAATGGAAAATCAATGACAGAGGAATATACTATGGGTACCGATGGTTGTGAAGCAAAAGAATTATTTAAGTGCTTAAAGAATGGAATTAAATTTGCTAACTGCAGTAACTTACTTTGTAATTCCAAATCTACCGATTTCTCTGGTTTTCTTCTAATTCTTCCTCTTTTTATCCCTTTCCTTTTTACTTCCTGCATTATCTGTCTCTCCAAGTAGCACATGGACAGGTGGTATCTCTGTCTGCTCTCTTCTGAGCCCAGGAACTGCTCTTAGTGACACACATCAATTTAGAGACAGTTTGTCACATTCTGTAACTTCTTCCCTGTATCCCATACTCTCCTCTCCACCTCCTCTTGAAGCTATCAGTCAGCTACTAAACAGTTAAATGTAACCTTATTTCCATAAGCTATACTCCACTCAATATTATATACCCAGAGTTAACTGTCAGAGTAACTGTCCTTTCCAGAGTTCAAGAGTGCTCAGGTCTTTCTGTATACTGGAAACATATGAGAGAGAATTTCAAAAGCAACTCAAGTGTCATCACTAAGACATGACAAATAAAAAAATCCAAAATAATGGCCTTTGAAGATCCTAACTACAGGAGTTCATTCAGATCACATTCATTCATATGATCACAGATCAAAGGATTTCATGCTGCGATGAATTTGAAATCACAGATGTCTTCTCACTATAGGAAGCTGGTTTTCAAACGAGACTTGTATTAAATAGTCCACTTCAGTGTCTGAAAATATACTTCACTTCAGGAAACATAAGAATCTAAAAATAAGGCATTTAATTGAAAAAAAAGTATCTCATAAAAATTGTATGTCTCTCAATTCCAGAAACCACAACAGTATTAATAAAATCTTAAAAGACAACTAATACAGCTTTTATTTAGAAGCAGCATAAATCCAAACAGTGCAGAAAATTCCCAAGGGTTTATTGTTACAGTTTAAGTGCATATATTCCTTTTATAATTTTGTGCCTTTTCACAGGAACAGACAAAGAGCAGCTACAGAATTTGTTTCTTTTCAGAAAGCCTTTACTACTTCGAAATCTCATCTTTATAACTGGGTAATATAGTGAACTAATTCCAGTGATGAATTCTAGATTTATATAGACTTGATTTCTAAACTCAAGGTGTTAAAATGTTTTTAATATTCCCACCAAAGGTGACATAATAAACAATTCAACTGAACTAAGACAGGCAATATACACAAGACATTTGTAAAAAAACCCAGATGTTCAATACAAAATACTCACCTATCTCTAAAAATAAAAAGCTTTTTATAAGTTAACAGTATGGGCCCCAGTTTCTGAATGTCAACAGTGAGAGGTTATTATGAAGGTATCTCTAAAGTGTAAATACCATCTGTACTGGCTGAATTCCTTCTACCTCTTTTATAGATGAATGATGGAAGACACAATCACCTAACATAGGACCATGAGCATCAAAAATTAAATTTCCATTTTTAAATGGTTTATAAGCGTGACTTCCACCGTTTACTACAAGGATAAGCTCTGTAGCTTCTTTGGCTGAGGCCATCATCTCTGGATAGAAGCCCCAAACAAAATGGGAAACATTTCCACTGCTGAGAAATAACCAAGGAGTATAGTTTGGTCAGAATGGTAACCGTTATGGAACAATTCTGTGCTTATAGAAAAAATGTTCTATTTCTAAAGAGATGAATGTGAATTCACAACTGTTATCTTTAATTTTACATTATTTAATAACTACCACAGTATTGACGATCTTCATAAATATCATTAGTTTCGAAATAAAGATGCCAAAAAAGCACAGAAAAATTTATTATTCTTACTGGAACAGCTAGTCAGTTTCTATTTTAAATTTGGATTGTTGCTTGACATTATGGAGCAGCATCACTTTTATGAATCCTGTTCTCAGGAAAGTGGAGATATTATCAGGATACCGAATAGACAACAAGGCTTAACTCTCTCTTCCCAAATACTTCCAGAAGATCTTACGTACCGTAAACTATGGGAAACAGCAGAACTCGCCCACTTCAACCATGTTGCCATTGCCTATATAAAGCTGCAGTGTACTTTGTGTCTGGTTTGGACAATAGCCACAATGCTCCATCACACCAAGTGATATGGATTATATTTCTATTTCCAGCTTCTTGCCTTTCCAGATGCTGAAGACTGGAGAGAACACAGATGCCAACACTTCAGCTCCATGAAGATAAATGAAGCAAATGTTTCAATTCACTTGGCAATGACCTACATCCATGTGAAGAGCAGCAAGAGCATATTGACAAAGTGCCTTCCAAGTCCTGAGAGATGCTGATTGCCACATGAGGCTTACAGCCTTAGTAGGTTGGCTCTCTGAAAGTTCCAGATCCCTCTCTTCAACAGAGTTCAAGTAGAATCCCTTAGAGTCTCAGAGTAAGACTGAACATACATCAATCACATGCAGAAAACCTTAGACCATTTCAACCCCTTGGCCAGAAAAACCATGCCATGCCTGGAAGCACCAAAGCAATGATTACAGAAGAAAAAAGATTTACTGCGTTGTTGTCTAATATAGGTTTTCCAGATATGTGCTTGGAGTGTTTTGTTTGGTGGTTAACAACCATTCCAATGTTCTGGTCAAAACCTGGGAAAAGATAAAGACTTCATTTTACAATGCCAACAAGCTAAAAAGACACTTAGTAACCAAGTGTATGCAGCATCCTAAATTTATTTTACCATCATGGTGTTAAACCTCTGTAAGAAGACATCATCAGACTAAACTAAATTACAGTCAGTTTAATTTGGTACCTTCAAAGAATGGGGTATAAATGCAATACTTTATGTTAGAAATTACTTCTTTTGAGAAGTTACACTTCTGTCAAATCTACTTCCCTCTTTATGTAATTTCACAGCAAAGAAATGAATGAAACAAGCAAAATCAGAAGAAGAAAAAGCTGTTCCAAGAGTCATTCTAAAGCAAAGGATGCTGTTTTGAACAGAAACAACTGATTAGCAACATGTATTTCCTGTCAAGATGTATTTGTTTTCAAAGGAAAATTATGGAAACAACATTATTACTTGATCTGACAGAAAGCAAGCTCCTTCCAAAGGTTGAATTTATAAATTTTATTTACAGAGCAGTTTTATATTACCAGCAGCTGGGGTTTTTTCCCTAGTACGTAGGTAATTTCTTGCTCTGCCTCTATATTATCAATACTCTAGTGTTGAGCTTCATTAGCTACTACTGTACACACACCACTACCCTGTATTTTGTCCAGCTGTACTACTCTATATGCTGATATAAAGATACCATTCTAGAATGCTTGATTTTAACGCCAACTTACACTGTAATGAAGTATACCTGGGTACATGCACATGCATACATTTAAGGTTCATATGAAGGAACCAAATCAGTATATTTTATATTAACATTTTTTTTTTCTTAGATTTGAATATCTGCCAAAACCCACAACCTGGAAATTTGAAAATAAAGCTGCTGCTTTATTAAAAAAAAAAAATTTGGCATCTCAGACCAAACTTAAAAAACCCCACACCACAAACCTCCTTGGCAGGTATATAGCTGGTGTTACTGTTACCTTTGAATCATACAGTTAAATCTAGCTTTAGATAATGCAAAAAAGCTACAGAAAAATCAAACTTCAAAGACTAACAGTTTAACCCTTAACACTTGCTATATTTTAGAAAGTAGTAAGTTTCCTTGGGAAAAACAGGGAATAAATTTTTCTAAATATATCCCTCAAATGTACATAAAGCGTAGGTTCAGAGCTTAAACAAGTAGGTAAAGTAACAACAAGTCCTTCCATTAGCTTTGTTATTTACAGAACAGGTATAGCTTGAGACTGATAAAATGGGCAAATTTTAATCTAATTCTGTACAGCTATTCAAAGCTTTACTTAACAAAGGTGTGGGCAGGGATGGACCTTCTTTTAGAAACAGTAGGTACCACAGGCTATTAGATACACAAATCTAGGAATACTACCAAAAGGAAAAACACTGAGAGAACTAAATAGCGGTATAAGTTAATGTTTTCAAAAAAGACACAATTCTTTATCACTACTGTCATATCTATTGTTTCTCAAGATGCTGCAGAGACTAGAGTATTCCTTATGAGTCCATATCGAAAAGAGACTGGAAAAGTAGGTTACAGTGAGGAGGCACACAAAACCGAACAGCATGCATGACTGAGCAGCACAATTTCATCTATGTCACAGCATATACGTATCACAGCATTTATGTGTATAATACAGCATACATACTCCAGCAGTCGTTATGAACTTGTAAAAGAAACTGTGGAACTTGTATACTGTCCCTGCTGGAGCTAGCAAAAGAAGTTGCTGAGCATGAAAAAAATACATGAAATGAAGAAGAAATAGATGCCGATAAACGCAAACATGCATTAGCTAGGTTTACCCCATCCTCTTAATGCATTTGCCTCATTAGGAGCTTGAAACATTGTCTGACTGCTTAAGTGTTTTCTCTTTAGTAGAGAAATATCTAAAAATTCAGCAAATGATTGAACACTCCACTTTGGTCTTTCCTGGAATTACAAGGAATAGAGCACAAAAAATGCTGGAAAGCCAAATACAGAGCATCAACAACGGTCTGTACTTCTCACTGCAATGGTACATCTAAGGGCCTTGTGTACCTCAGGCAGTTCACCTGCACATTCACCCCTTGACTTCCAACTAATAAGTATCCAACAACAGAACCTGGAAACTTAAGTTCTTTCTGTAAGCAAGCTGTTAAACACAACAGTGTCAGATATGGTTTTTAAATGATTTTTAAATGTAGGGTAAATTTACAGCTTAGCCTAAAGGTTGTCTGTAGTGTTTATTGACAGGCAATGATCCTTCAGGGCAATGAGTAAACACTGAAATAATTTAGAATCAGCCAGCCAACAATTTTTTTAAAAAATAGACATGCTTTTTTTTATTTACGGTCACAGCTAGTTTATGATAAGCTTAACTTATAGGAAACAGTACTCTATGAAGCAGTGAAAAAACTCAGAACATAAAACGTTGTTCACATTTTCCTGGAGTTTTTCCTATTTAATTCTTAAAACTGAGACTATTGCTAAGACTTCAGAGTTAGGAATGGAGCTTCTGCAGTGACAACTTAATCCAAGCAAATGGATAAAATTAAACTGACATTTTCTCTTGTAAAATGCTACTATAATTAGACAATAGAAAAGGAGAGGGCAGCAATGACTTCTTCCAAGGTAACATGTTGGAGATCTCTGGTCTCTTTCAGTAATCAGAAAGACATTAAGCTACAGTAAACAAATCAAAATTTGGAAAAGGAGCCACTGCCTTTGCTGGTTGTCATTATCATGTCCATTATTTTCACTCCTTTTGTCCTTTGTGCTGCTACTTCTGTATTTTTTCCATTTAAAAATCATGCCCTCAACCCTTCTTGAAATTCAAGTCCAATTTTAGGTTACACTAGGAAAGGGGGGGGGGGAGGAAGAAAAGAAGAATCTTACCACTGTATTGCATTGTAGCTCCCAAATATGAATCAACAATTGATCCCAGTAGGCCAGCTGCTGCACCAAACACAATAATAGGCCATTGTGGAGCAGATATTTCCAGATCAGTCACAAAAATGAGTTGTGTTATGAAGTAGGCTATACCTACTGACATGCCCCCAAGCAAACTTGAGAGCAGGCCTACTAATGTAACTGCTCCATTAGTACCTAAATCAAACAAAACAAAGCTGATTTAAAACCCTTTTTTAAAGACTTATATTTATTCAAATGTTTTATATAACATCAAAACTGTTTGTACTGACCTTCTCCCCTTCTATCCACAAGACTCTGCTACTGCAGCTTTTATTTACAATTCTCAATGTGCTGTTGAGAAGATTAACCTGAACCATTATGGTCTATTACTACTCTTTTCCTGTCTCTAGGGCTAGTTATCTAGAAATATTCACTAGCATTAAATTAAATAAAACCAAACAGCACACCTTTCAATGTCACCTGGTACTTGTCTGTTGTAGGTCATGGTGGGGGCGGGATAATAAAAAGAGATTTGCTCCAAAAACCAGACCTCAAGATGTGCATGTTATTAAAGCAATACCTCCCTAAGAGGTAGTATTTTGCCAACACATTTAAAGAAAAGAAGAAAATCCATAGACAGGAAGATATTTGACAGCTCATTGAATAAAAATCTGAAGAATGCATATAAAGGTAAAAAAATACTTCCCACGCATTTAAATCCTATCCAACAAGATCTGAAAGTGATCAATATGCCAGCAAGACTCAAGATAAGACACATTGCTTTAAGGCAGCAATGACATTCACTGTGGAGACAAGGTTTGACAGTCAAAAAGTTCACTTGCACACCCTTAGTAAGATATTAAAGGAAATGAGTGATTTGGTTAAGAAGTGAATTTTCTGCATTGCCTGTGTTGAATATATATATTCTACTCATTAAAATATGAATGCCTGAAAAAAATGAGTTGGTAACTTGTACTCTTTATATTATTAGCAACATAAACACTTTTAATAGAGATGAGAAATGACAGTATTCAGAATGATTTTAGCTCTGTGGATCCTGTGTTGGTGCATCCCAACCAATCCCAGATTTCTGATGTTTTTCTCAGTCTTTCTTGGAACTATTCAAATTGGATGCATAATTCAAAACAGATTAACAAAATATTCAGAACATGTAGAATAGGTAACACCTTACCTACTGGAACCTGTTCCCAGGTTGTTATCAATCTTGGTTTACTTTTACTCATAACACTACCAATCTCTGAAGCCCATGTATCACCAGCAGAGCATGCCAAAGCTCCCAAAAGGGATAAGCACATCCATGACGCTGTGTATTCCTTTGAAAAATCAATAGGAATTTCACCTGGCCCATTTTCTATCATATATAAGAGAGCCAGCTCAGTAGGAACACCACCATTACAGAATACTTGAACCCAATTCCTCTGTCCACCTGAAGTAATAAAAAATAAATTTCAGTAATTTCAGGCAACAGTAATTGACAAGCAACAGCATAAGACAAAAGCAAAACACACACATATAAAGTTAAATTTAAAAAGACACATGTTCCAAACAGAAACTATATGGCAATATAGTTTTATTAAACAGAACAGAAGCAAAAGCAAAGTCACTTGCTAATGTTACAGCGATAAGGGTAGAGGGGAGTCACAACAGTGTTCCCTACTGTGGATGTTACATCTCGTCTGACCCTTTGAAAGGAATATGCAGTATTTATTCCCCACAAGGGATCCAAGAGCATGAAAGTATTTTGGCTTACCTTCTTTGTATTCTGAATCTATTTGCTTCTTTCTATCTTTTTTCCATTTAGTAAGTTTTGAAGAAGTAACAAAAAATACAAACAAAGAAGAGAAGAAACTGTAATTTGCAACTGTAAGGATAAATCCAACCACCAATCCTACGAAGAAAAAAGAAGTATATCAAGTTTCTCCATGTAACAATACTTGCTTTTCAAAGCAGTTAATATTTTGATTTTTATTTAATATGAAGAGTATATTCATGATACCTAAGACAATCATGCAGTAACAGATTCTACTGCTAAATTGCTAATTTAATTGCTACTGCTTGTGTGATTTTTAAGACCTCCTTTTGCCACAGATCAGTAATACTGTGCAAAAATAAAAGACATAGCAATAAAAAAACACAAAGCAAAATCCAGAGGATATGTAACTGAAATTTAAGTACTCTGAAGAATATTCTTACTTGTATAAGGAGCAGATATAGAGCTGTGACTGTGACTTTATCAGCAAGTTTATCATCAGTTTAGGTATCAAATCCCATGTCCAAGGTCTCTAAGATAACCACTATAACCCTCCTCCATATCTTAGCAGATGCTACTTCTCCCTTCTGTTCTTTTCTTTTTCCGTTTCTGATTTTCATGCCATCTTTTAATTTCTGTAATTTTTTTAAGTATTTGAGCTTCTGGAGGTGATTAATTTTTATGTCCCCCTTTACAAAGGAGGTCTCATTTCACTCCCCATCATGAGATTACAATTCTAAATGACTGAAAGAAAATTGGCTGCACTTAGGGCAGACGCCAATATAAACCGCCTAGCAGAGCTGTTACATTAAGAGGTAAAAACAAAGAAGAGAAAAAGAGTTTTTTTAATTTAGAAAATGTGACAAGACCAGGATGAATCACCTCACCCGGAAATCTTGCATCAAATTTCAATAAACACTATTGTACACTGTGCTGCAGTTTTTATCTGCGGTCAAGAAAACTTTATTGAAATGGTCATTTGTTTGAACTAAAGTACAAATTTAATTTTCTTATTTTTGGCAGGCCAAAAAATGCCTAGAACCGCTTCTATTACAGTGAGGAGAATCACGTTCTCTTAACTGGTTTCCCCCCCTAGGCAGGTAGGGTGCTGACATGGATCAGTTTTAGGGTATTTCTTTACCACTACCTCTGCCATTTCTTTAATTCTCTGTGAATCCATCTATATGTTAAACCAAAACATGTGATTTAACTGCATACTGTAGTGAAGTTTAAAAGAATTTACATAAATCTAATGACAATATTAATCAGATTACAAACAGCATCACAAAATTAACTTCCCTGTTTAAACAGGCCTGAGAGAAAAAATCAGTATGAATTTAAGGTATATACGCTTATATTTATACTTTTATTATAATAGAACTAAGTAGTAAAGTCTTAAAAATTACAAACAACAAAAAGAACATTAACTTCGTTTACTAAATGTTTAGCTAGTCTCAGAAAAAAACATACCTCCCAATGCACCACTGTGATCAAGACTCTTCTTCTTAAAACCCTGTGCAGCAATAATTAGTGGAACCAAGACTGAAAAAAGCCAGCGCCACGGAGAAATGGGTCGTAAAGTACCTGATAAATCAAATAACAGGGTTACAGATGATCCTTATAAGCCTTTTCAATGCCTTCATATCTGAAAAATTATTATCTTCTAGTATATACTTAAAGTCTGATCTTAATAGAGATTAAAACTTTTTACCTTCTAGACGAAAGGCAGTAATTTATTGAGTCTTTTTTGTTTAAAATAACATACCTTTTAATTGGATAATAATAAATCCTTTATTAACATCTTTTATTTTGGTGAGTGTTCTAGAATTTCAGAAGGAAATAAATATATTTAGGACATTGATAATAAATTGTCTCCTTAGAAGACAGTTGCTGTGGATACTAGTGCTTTATGAAATGGTGTGGAATTACAAGAGCCAAGCAGGATATTATTTTCCTGTTCTGCAGATGCAATAAATTACTGCCTTAGCAGTAAGATCCTTAAAGCCTTTATATTTTAGCACCTCATTTTGACTTTAAATTGGAGGACACAAAGTTCATTGCAAAAGATACCAAAAGTACATCTTGCAAAACACTGAAATTTAACAGTCCGAAAAGAAATTATTCCTTAATACTAAAGTTTAGAAGTCTTCCATCCTTGTTGTCTTAAGAGACAAGGAAGGTATTGATTACATCCTGAACTACACTATTTACTGTGATAGAATTTCAATACCAAAAAAAGCCAAGAAAGACAATCCATGAGGTGAAAGTGAAAGCAGTGTGACCACTTTATGGTAAACATCGGCACTATCAGTTCTTCTGAGCTTGATTTAAGGCTCTTAAAAATATCCTTTAAGCTGATGACTATAGCAAGATTTCAAGTTACAGTTTTTGTTTGAAAAACCCACAAATTTTAAAACGTAAAGCCAATAGTTAATCTAGTTTTGAGCTAAATATGCTTACATATGCTATACAAATACAAGACATCACAGATCTTGCTTTGAAGTAAGTGTCAATGTTATAAAATAGAGACTTCACACAGGCACAGCTTGGCTTGCTGGAGAGCTAAATATGATGGTTTTCAACAAGAACTTTTGTGTCAGCAGTACCCCAACCTTCGCACATACACAGGCTCCTTGGTGCAAAGCAGGATAAATGTCTGTGAAATCATAGTAAGACACTAATTGCAAGTGCAGATTCACAAGACAAAAGCTTCTCTTCTGTGTACTGAAAAGCCCCAGTCCCATAGCAGGTGAGCAAAGGAGTCTTGCAGACAAGGGCTGACTCAAGAATTCAGAAGACAAGCAGTGGCTATGTATGAAGAGACCTCCAGTGCTGTAGCCTGGTATTGCTTATCACAGACCAAGGCAGCTCTTAGTGTAAACTTCAGTGTGAGCAGTACTGGAAATCAAAAGGTTTCTTTTTCCTTGGCTAACAAATAGAATTTTCATCTTTTCAAGGACATTTTTAAACTAAGCTGAGGCTTAATTAAACTGAATTAAACTGGCTGAGGTCTTAAGGACCTGCCCTGAAAAGCAGTTAAACTCTTCTAGACTTGAACTGATACTGAAGGCTGTACTGCTCCTTTCACACGCTGCTTTAAGAATGACCCTAGAGGCAAAATGACAGACCACAAAGAGCACTTGCATCCCTGCAGCTATACACAACTAAGCCTCAGCTGCCTCAACAGAACATTGAGCTGACAGTACACACCTATGGTAGCCACTCCATGCATACATCCCCAGCTTCTTATACTATTACCTCTGTTTCTGTTTTCCTTGACTAAGGAATTCTTCTTGCATGCCCTGTTCTGCACGTTGCTGCATGTGCACTCCTAGAACAGGCTGGCACACTCCTCCCGTGCTGTCACATACTTTTCCTCATCCAGAAAGACCTCTGTCAGCTCGCTCTTTCTTTTCATTTTTTATTTGCTTTCTTTTAGGGAAAGGAATCACAAAGGATACCAACATCTTAAATTCTACAGGATTCGTGGGTGGAGCTGCAAGTAGGTGGCTGTCAGCACCTTCTAAACCACTATCAGGTACCGTCAGCGGTGAGATTTTCAGTTCTACTGACAAAGAACGGGGCTGTGCACACCTCTCTTCCCATTTTTTACGTTAAGCCTGCAGGGGTTGGATGGGAGGGTTCGCCCCTGGTCATGCCATGCCGGCCTCTCCCCGACCTTTGGACTCACCGTAGTACGTACTTGCAGTCATGGACACGATCCAGAATGCCAGCGAAATACAAATGAGCAAGTTCAGGATGACCATATTCGCCATCATCTTGAGGTACTCTCTGAAGAAATCCTCCTGGTAATAGGGCATGGGAAGCCAGGGGGAGAACACCTGACGGGAAAACAAAAGGCGCAGCACATCAGAGACACCGCTACCGCCACCACCATCTCCTCTTTCTGCCGACCGGCGAGAGCCGCGGCCGGGCCCGGCCCGCACCGCCCCCGCGGCGCTGCCAGGAGGCACCGAGGCGCTCATGGGGAGGCTCCTGCGGGCCCCCCTGCTCGGCTCGGGGCCGGGCTGGGCGATGGGTGGCCGGAGGCGCTCGCACCGCCCGGCTCCGTCACTGACCTGCTCCCCTGACCGTCAACGCCGCCACCATCCCGCCCCGCGCCCGCGCCGCGCATGCTCCGCCCGCCGCCACAGCCCCAGCCCCAGCCCGGCCCCGCCCGCGCCGCCGCCGCCGCCGGGAGAGAGCGGGAGTCGCCCGGGCCTGGGGGCGCCACAGCTGCGCCCGGGCGGTGCCTGCGCTCTGTGCGTCTCTGTGGAGATTTCTCCCCTCTCTGGTATCGGGATGGGGTCTTCGCCAGGCGCTGCCCATATAGATCCAGTTTGCGAAATAAAACCAGCAATGACACTCATGAAAAGCATGAAATCTGTTGAAAATTGTCGATACTGAAACAAAGAATTGTAATTGGACTTAGCATAAGCAGGCCTTGTTTAGTGTGACTTAGCAAATTGGAACACTTAAATAGGTAAAACTGCTAGCTACAAATAGGGAACTGCCCTTGCGCGAGAGACAGATTGTTAACTAACTATTGCTTCAAAAACACATAAACAGGCTTGGAGAAATAGATAGGTAACGAACCCTTGCTTTTAGGCACAAAGACAGGTGTTATCAAGAAAGCCAGAAAATGTGTCTAAGGCATAAGTAAAATAGAATGCTATTGTAACGTGGGCTTAACTGTTTAGTTTATTAGCTACTAACCATAGAAATGTAAGAGTGTATGGCATTTATGATAAAACTGCTATATAGACCCACCGAAATCGTGGAAAAGGAGAAGACATATTTGTGGGGTTAACCCTGTGTCTTTGGCAAACAAACCGTTTGTTGGTTGATTCCTTTGAGTCAGTACCAATGAGTGTCTGGATGAGGTTTGAAACTCATTGGAACACTGCAAAGTTCATTAGCACCAGAAGAAAGAGACTTGAAACGTTTCCTAAAGTTGCCTTGGGATGAAAACATGCCAAATCTGCCTGATGGCTTTTCTTGGGGCATACCAGACTTACTCTCAAAACACTCAAGTTGTAAATAAGTTGACAGTTGTTACAGGAAAGGCTTCCACTTGAACACATCAGAGGCTTTGTCAACAAAGCACAGAATGAAGTGAAACTCCACAGCTTTTCAAAACTCCATTGTTTTGAGACAGCAGCCTCAAACAAAAAATAAATAAGAAATAAATTAAATAATCAAGACTTTGGGTATCACAGAAGATAATGTTGATGTAGCAGTTATGTATTCAGGATTTGTTCAGTGGAAGGTAGACCAAAACCTTCCAGTTTATAAACACTGGTACAGATGAGTCATCTCATGAACATCATCAAACTCAGGTGCTTTTTGTTTGTGGACTTGTGGGAGCAGCAGAATAGAATATTTATTTAAGTATTCATTGAGAGGCAGAGTAATAGGAAAAAGGGAAGTAAAAGATCTTTTATATACAACAGGAATAGTTTTTAAACTAGAAAATTCAAGTGAATATTCTTAGTTTAGGAGTTGATAGTTTCTAACAGGATTTGAACACAGTCCAGGTTGTGGATTCTTTTGCAACAGAAACTTCGGTATATGTTTGTGTGAAAAAATACTCAGTTATCACTCAGAGCTTCTTCAGATGTTACCTAAACTAAGGACCATATTCTGCAAAGATTTTCAGATACCTGAATTTAGCTGAAGACAGTAGGCCTATTCCAAAGGTAAAAGTTAACACTTGCGTGTTTACAATGTATTTTCTCCAGGCAATTAGAACCAAAACTTGGAAGAGGTGCTTTAGACAAGGCTTTATCTTATTTCTGCTGTATTTATTGATAACAAAGACAGGTAACGACCAAATTTTATCCGAACTAGAGATCCCTAAAACATTAATACTAATGTAGTGGGACTAAGTTTTGGTATATCTAGTCTTCCTTCTCACCTCCCAAATTTTTATTAAACTTCCATCTGAGCTCTGAATTTGAGATCTACGAATCAGGGACTAAGTAGCTGGGCTACTTTGTAAGCAGCATAACACTGACATGACATTGCTTAGACACTCCTGCCAAAATCTAATTATCTGAAATTTTCAATCAGGCCAAGATCAACTCTATTTAGATTGATGGCTGAACAAGTAGCTGCTTGTTCAGGTGTAACCAACTCCCATAAACTTATTAATTCAAATACACCCTTACCTGCAATAAATTGTAAAGTAGCACTTGGCACTGATTTAGGAATATGCCAGACTATTGTACTGGTTTATCCACAGACCTTGCATCTTGGTTTAAAGCCAAAGGTGCTGCTGCTGCTGCTGCTGGAGTTTACTTAAGTGAGAAAAGGAAAAGGGAGTACTGCTCTCCACGCCTGGTGTGAGAAAGGTGGTTCTGGTCATGAAATCTTTAACATCCATGGCATGAATAATGTTGGCTTCGACTCCTTTCTCAGCTCTAAGTCTTTTGTTAAATGTGACTTCATACATTCCTCTTCCAGTGTTTTCAATTGCCAATAAATTTTCCTGCAGTAGCTCAGTACACATTAAATGTTACAAATATATTAGAAAACAAAAAAGGAAGGAACTCTAAGTTAGACTTCTTTCTGCATTTAGAAACTGAAAGAAGTAGCCACGGTTTTAAAAGTAATGTCTACAGCAGTTACTGTAGTTGGCCCATGTGTTTAAAGTCATCTTTTCCAGATGTTGTCCTTTTTTCACTAGGTCCCGTATTATTATAATAAGAATAACATCACAACACTTTTAATAGGTAAAAGTTGGGGTTTTTTAAAAATTTAAATGGCAATCTAGATGCTTGCAATAATGTGCATTCAGAATTAATGCATTTAAAAAGCCATCCCAAATCAGTAAGAAGAGTATTATGTATATTTAATACATGAAATACGTACATTTCATAATCAATTTTTACTTATAAACCCCCCACATTCCTCATTCATACCTAATAATATTGATAAGCTTGAGAATTAAAAAAATGGCAAGTAAAAGTTGCTTGAGACAAATAGACCTGAAAGCTTTTCCTCACACTTTCCCCTACAAATACATACTTGGAATAATAAAAATCTGAGAAATTAAATAAGAAAAAGATTGTCAGAGCTATAAGCTATTCAATATTTAGAAGAGTTTCTTCCTACCTTTTACCTAAATGTACAGGATGCAAAGCACGACCAGCGCAGTCTAGAAGGAGACAGGAATGTGAGATGATTAAAAGCAGCATGACAAAATGAAGATAATAACATGTTACTGCACAGACCATGCTAATCACTCTTTTGTATGCATTCTTTTCCCAGGAATACATTAGAATTTAGTCAATTTGCCATAATACAGCATAACAATTCCAAATTTTCTTGAAGATACGAAGATCTTAGAAGCAGACTTTCTGGGTTTGTTTTGTTTTGTTTTTCTTTTTGTTTTTGTTTTGGTTTTTTTGGTTGGTTGGTTGGTTTTTGTTTGTTTGTTTTGGGTTTTTGTTGTTGGTTTGGTTTGGTTTTTTATCTCTGAGATAGTACTTTCCATTTCTCTTTACTGTTTAAAACATTATTCATATTTGTGCTCGATAGAATGCATTATGAATAATACAGATTGAAAGTAAAATACCAATTTAAACATCTATTCTCCATTGTTAAACTTGTCAAGTGATTGAAGACAAAACACTGTTAAATACATGAAATTAAAAATCTGTAAATGTTGTTAACATTGTACTAAGTATAGCTGTTTGCAAGGGCCTTGAATAATATTCACACTCATAGAAAAGAAAAATAGTAAGACTGTAAAATTTTATGCTTATAGTATCATTAGATAGTTACAGAAAACAGAAGGGAAAAAGTAATACTGCAGATAAATATTTGCCTTAAGTAGAGCATCCATAATTAGTAGTCGCCTGTGAAAATACCAATGAAATTGCAAACAGTAATTTTCATTCCAGAGGAGTTGCTATACAGATGAATTCATAACATTTTTGAGGCAGTCAAAAATGTCTGTAATTAGCACTATAGGGAAACTATTCATAGCAGGATTTGTGGACTATAAAGCAGCAAATAAAGAGTAAATATATAACTGTCTCACCAAAAAAGAACAGAACACAGAAAGAAGCTTTAAATATTATATTTATTAAATATGTGTAGACAGGTTTTAGCTTTGTGTCAAATCAGTTTATCAATGACACCAATTAAATTTATTCATAGTAGCCTAAAATGTTTTCAGACATATTCAGAGTATCCAAAGTATTACTTTGCCTTCCAAAATTGATTTGGTATTTCAGTGGGTATATCAATTTTATTTCAAGTTAAGCATTTTGTACAGTGTGTTGTCAACACTATTCTCATCCCAAATCCAAAACACAACACTGTACCAGCTACTAAGAAGAAAATTATTTCCATCCCACCCAAAACCAGGATAGTGTTTTACTTATTTCAGTTCATGTGATTAGATGAAATCAATTCTATACTATTTCTTGTTGAGATTCTGGGATACTTTCAGGGATATAAATCCATCCCTTCTGGTCTCACATTTTCTCAGTTGGAAATACTTCAGGATGGCATTATATATCCTGAGACTACCCAGGATAGTTTTCTGATTGTCTTTTTTCTGGTCATTTACTACACATGACCTACATTTTTACTATTTGTTTATACTGTATTTTTCTACGGCAGCAAGAAATTCAGGAAAGGACCAATATATTGAAAGCAGCAGGTGTTCAGGCTTCTCATATTTCTAGTATATTTTTACTTTACACATGGAAGTTAAAGAGATTGATCTAGATTGTAAAAATAAGATAATTAAAAGAAAAAAAGGTTCAGCAATGGGTAATTCAGTAATGGGGAAGAGTAAGTAAGGCAGGTAAAGATCTGAAAGGACTATGCACAAGGAATCACCATCTTCAGTCATAGGCTTGCCGAGATGGTAAAGAGGCTTTAAAGTTGCTGAGAGAGGGGAACCTCTATCCATCCTACTCCTACCAGTTTGATGCCAGTGCCAGCAAGAGATGCCCAGAGTCTGGAGAAGGATCATAGGTCATCATGAGAGCACGTGAAGAGCAGCACAAAGGAATTCCAGACACACCAGACAGAGAGTTGGCTTCATCAAGGGGTCCAACTGATGTGGCTTCATGCAAATGCTCACAGCATGGGGAATAAACAAGAGGAGTTAGAGACGTGTACTCACCTGCAGGGCTACAACCTTACTGGGATCATGGAGACATGGTGGAGACAAGACTGCAGTGTTGGAATGGAAGGATATAGACTCTTAAGGACAGACAAGGGAGATGCAGAGGTGGTGTTGCCCTCTTGTGAGATCCTGGATCTGAATCTCACTGAATTATTGATATGGGTTGGAACCTACTCACTGTATGTGTGTGCATTTAGGGACAGGCTCGGCCTGGACCTGCAGGTACGTAGCAGAGCCGGAAGGCCTGCACATAAGGCCTGTGCTGAGGGCACAGGGCAGAGCAGGAAAGCAAGGCCTGCTGCCCACGCAGAGCACATGGCAGAGCTGAAGGCCCTGCAGCCGGGCCGTCAGTCAAGGCAGACCTGCCTGGTAGCCAACCCACACCACACCCCTGCAGCCTGTGACTGGCTACAGCACAGCTCACTCTGGCCTAGAAGGCACTGACCGGATGTCCTGCCAGGGAGGGAAAACTGAACTCTATAAATATATGTGGTGTCTCTCTCTCTCTCTTCTCCCTCTCCAGCTGGCACCATGTCAATCATTGAATTTTGTTGGTAACTATTCTCCTCTCCTTTCTCTCCTTCTCTCTTTTTTTACCCCTCTTAATCTGTTTCTTCTGTTACTCTTTTCCTTTTCTTGTGGGTAACTTAAAACTAATGAACTGTGTTTTACTAAACCTGGTATATGGATTGGTTTTAGTGGGTGTTTCCTGTGGAATGGGTCTTTGTGCTGCATGTTTTAGTGATATGCTTTTTTTCTTGGTTGTATTTTACTCCTGTAAAAACCTTTTGCCAAAATCTCTCATTTTTGTCACTATATTAAAAAGAACTTCTCTTAGAGAAGAGTGTGTGACTCTTTCTCTGGATGCTAATTAGAGGTTATAACGAACTAAAAGGCTTTTAAAAAAGTCTTAAATAAAAATGTAACTGCTCTGGGCAGTTTATAGCTTAATCTGGAGCGCAACACCTCTATGTCAATGACCAGTTGGAGTGCGTGGAGCTCCACCTGTGGATAGATGAGGAGCTGACTGAGAACTTATGGGTCAGGATTAAAGGCAGGGCAAGGACAAGTGGCATTATAGTTTGGGTCTGCTACAGGCCACCTGACCAGGAAGACCAAGCAGATGCATCTCTCCTGGACTTCCAAACCCTCAGGGAGTCCCGAAATGCAGCAGCAGCTAGAGAGAGGGAGAAAGGAGCTGAAAACCCAGAGTTTGTCCTGAGAGCTGAGCCAGGACGGAATGCGGAGGAGGTGGCCATGCCCTCTGCTGCTGCTGTTGCTGCTTCTATCATGCCTGCTGCTTCTATTCTGCTACTGAGCTGAGACAGAGCAGAAGAGCTTTGGTAAGACTGAACTGAAAGCTGCCTTCAATGTTCTAATCCAAGAGGAGCGAAGATCTACAAGGAAATTCCCCGAAGGCTCGGGCTCAGTGTTGAAATTTCCACAAAGTAAGAACAAAAATCCTGACTGCTATATTTAAATCTGCTGCCCTTGGGAAAAATGGAGGACACTAACCAGTGCCACCTTGGCTGGATTCTAGGCACCCACTAAAGTCACTCTGAGCTGGGAGAGGTCACACAGGCAAAACAAACTCAACATGAGGCTAATACTAAAATTTATTACTAAGATCTAAAGAGTGAGAAATAAAACAGTCTTAAACTTTTCATCCATCCCTGCTTCTTTCCATATTCTCCCTCCTCCCCCCGTGGCGGGGCAGGGAGACAAGTCCACCCCCTCAGGTAACAGGTCTTCCAAATCTGCTGTTTTGTAGGTCACTCTTCCATGGGCTACAGGGGGACAGCCTGCTACACCATGGTCCTCACCACAGGTTATGAGGGGGCCACAGCTCTGAGTCCTTCCCCTACTCCGTGAGGTCCCTCCCACGAGTAACAGTCCTTGATGGACCTCTCCAATGTGGGTCCATCCCACAGGCAGTAGTTCTTCCATATCTACTGTCCCGAGGGTCACTTCTCCATGGGATGCAAGGGGGGGGTCTCTGCACCCTGATGGTCCTTCAAAGGATGCAGTCCTTTATAGGCTGAGCTGTACCGACGTGGATCCCCCACAGGGCCATGAGTTCTACCCGGTAATAACCTGCTCCGGTGTGGATTTTCCTCTCCACAGGCCACAAGTCTCTTGAAGGACTCCGCTCCGTGCTGGGCCTTCCACAGGGGGTAACAGCCTTCTTCCATGCATCCATCTGCTCCAGCGTGGGCTCGGCTGCACCACGGTGGGCCACTCCAGCCCCGGCCCGGCTCAACTCGGCCGGGGGGGAGGGAGGTCAGTGCCCACTGGCAAGGGCCACTCTGCCGCCCTGGCCTAGCCCACGGGACACTCCCCCACCCCTCGCAGTTCACCTTGGGGGCTTTGGCGCTGTCGGTGCTATTTGGCTCCTCGGGCAGGATGGGCTCCAGCATGGACTGCTCACAGGGCGGGCCCAGGGCTGTGGGGCCGCTCTCCGCATGGCCACACACTCTGGCCCCGGCCGCCCCTTCGGGCTCCAGCACGGGCTGCTCGTGGGGCGGGCCCAGGGGCTGCAGGGCCGCTCCCGTATGCCCTGGCCCCAGCCCCAGCCCTGGCCGCCCCTTCGCAGAGGCCGCCGGTGCCTGCTCCAGGTTAGGTGCCGAGAGGCCCGGGTCGGGCTGCCGCCACCTTCCCCCTTCCCCCCCCCCCCCCCGCACTGGGGGAGGCGGCCGGGCCGCCCAGGAGCTTCGATCAGCTCTCCCCTGGCTGGAATTCTTCTGTGCAACAAACTTGTTCTTAAATATGTTATCGCAGAGGCGCAATTATTGACTCTCCCTTGGGAAGCAGCAGGAAGTCCCTCCTGTAGCCATCTATCATTGGCTTCACTGGGGGGGAAACTTCTAGCAGCTTCTAACTGAAGCCACCCTATGTAGCCCCCCCCCCCCCCTACCAGAAAAAACCCCAGCCACCTCAACCCATGACATCTCCATAGACAGACAGGAGCGACGTCATGTTCATGGGAGACTTCAACCATACCAGTATCTACTGGAAGGACAACACAGCAGGGCATACGCAATACAGGAGATTCCTGAAGTGTGTTGATAACTTCCTTCTCCAAGCAATAGAGGAGCTAAGAAGGAGAGGTGCTTTGCTGGACCTTGTTCTCACCAACAAGGAGCACCTGGTGGATCACGTAAAGCTCGAGGGCAGCCTTGGCTGCAGTGACCATGAAATGGTGGTGTTCAAGATCCTTAGGGCTGTGAGGAGGGCACACAGAAAGGTCACTGCTCTGGACTTCAGGAGAGCAGACTTTGGGTCTTTGGGGATCTGCTTGGCAGAGTACCATTGACTGGCATCAAAGCTGCATCTTTGCTCTTTATCACTGTATGACGTAGAGCGTAGTCTATGCTGACAGAATAATAGCTATGCAAGGGAACAGGATTGGCTGGCTTTTAGATTTAGATAACTTTTAAATGATTCAGAATCATTAAGTTACATACATTTTTATCCTGTGAAAACACATGTCCTTCCACATCTGCCTCAATACATATGGGTGTAACTTGTAATACATAATGATTCAAATCAGCAGTTTGACCTGTTTAGGCAGACTGAGAAGAAGTGATGGAACTATGCACATATATATTTTTTCCACATAGATCATAGTTCAGTTTTAGGATCCTGTTCTGGTTTAAGCCCAGCTGGCAATTAAGAACCTCACAGCTTGCTTACCTCACCCCCAACTCCGGTGGAATGGGGAGTAGAATCAGGGGAGAATGGGGAGGTTGAGATAAGCACAGTTTAATAATTGAAACAAAGTAAAATCTATTAATAATAGTAAATAATAATAATAATGATAATAAAAAGTAAAACAAGTTATGCACAATACAATTGCTCACTACCTGCTGGCCAATGCCAGACCCAATCCCTGAACCCTCACTGGCCCCCCTTCCAGATAACTCCCCCAGTGTATACACTGGGCACGATGGTCTATGGTGTGGAGTACCCCTTTGGCTGGTTTGGATCACCTGACCCAGCTATGGTCCCTCTCAGGTGTTTTTTGTTGCGTGCCTCCTCACTGGCAGAGCATGACACACAAAAAAATCCTTGGATAAACACAACTTAGCAACAGCCAAAACACCAGTGTGTTATCAACATTATTGGCATGCTGAATCCAAAACACAGCACTGTACCAGCTACTGAGAATTAACTCTATCCCAGCCTAAAACAGAACAGATCTTTACCAAAAGAACTATGTCACATTTACCTTTACGGTGTTAGCAAACAGTTCTCGTAAATACTGCTGAAGATTATTTTCTTGTTCTCCTGACTTCAGAGATCCACTCAGTGTCATAAATGGGTATTGAAGCCCCAGAAAACCCTGTCACTGTATACAACATGCTAAGGTAGCACGATTGTTTTAGTCTCTGAAAAAAAAGTTTTGAATAGTAGGGGGGTGGGGGTGGAAAGCATTCTTAATCTGTGGAAAGAACCTTCATTTATTCCCTAGCATGGTCCTAACAAACATAAACAAAATGTAGTGCTCTGCTTTTCCAGATAATATGAGATCCTTCAGTTTTGGGAAGTCTAGGACATCACTATAACAACAGGAGGTTGCCAAATCTTGCTACATTTGTTATATTTTCTTGACGACATTGACATTGGGTAATATGGATGCAGAAATGAGAATGACTTGGATTCAAACAAAATCGTCCCAGAAGAAATCTTGAAGAAATAATAAAAAGTAAATATTTTTGATACCCAGGATTATTTTAGTAGAATGGATCATGATTTTTTAAAATATATTTTGCACTCTTCTGTCTTGAGACTTCACCAGCCTGCTTACTATTTGTAAGTAATACAATTCCACCTGTAAATCTGTTCATCTGGAATTCATCCTAAATGTTTAATTTCTCTTATGTCAGCCACTGATTTAGAGGTAAGCCTTAGGCATGCTGGAGCTGTTCCAGTCCTTGTGAGCAAAGTACTTGCATTGAAAAAACCTTTTTTTTGTTCCTAAAGATTCAAACCCAAAAGAACTTTTGTCAAAGGCTTTGAAAACAAGAAACTCAAGAACCCTTCCAGAGTCGATACTGCCACATGGACAGCTTCTGAATTTTTATTTTTTTTCCTGAAAACTGATCTTACAGTTCCACTAGAAAATGCTCACATCCAAAATATAACTAGTAAGGAAAAATTCTCTGTACAATAATTAGGCCACTAGTAGCTGTTGGCTGACGTAAGGTACTGAAACTTTTGCAGAAATGGCTCATGGCATGATGTTCAAGGATTCATTGTCTTGAGACACTTGTATATATGAAAGTTAAGTTGAGTCTATAGAAGTCACTTTCTCCTATTAATTAAAACAAAGAGATTCCTGCAATGTGTCCCCCCCTCTAAAGTCAATTGACATTAGGGGAACTGAACAACAAATAAAGAAATTTTTCTTTCTCTGTTAACTAAAAGAGAACACTTTAATGATAAATGTATACTGCTAAATAAAAAAGTAAATAGCAGCTGGGTACAGATGAAGCACTGACCTCTCAAGAATTGATATTGCTTAATTATAAACTTAATTTCCAGATGTATTTGGACTGCCCTGAGGAGACATTTCCAGGAATTCCCTAGAGAGTGGGCTAGTCTAAGCACCAGTTGGCCTTGAGGGACTGTATCCAAGCCCACTTACTTAGCAGCACAGCCAAAGTCAAATATTAACCTTCTGTACTGTAAACTGGGGCCTCTGTGACTGTCATCACCTTCCACTTCTGTTTTCTTGTCAAGTTAAGGTTCCTGAGCTTTCCTGAAGACAGCATAAAGAAAAGATGTTTGGAACTGGACAAAACACTTGAAATTCTTTCATTTTCCTACATATTCATAGTTCAGATTACGTTTAAGAATAATAGTAAAGTGCTGCAAGAAAAGCTGAAAAATTGTCCTGGCACCAAGAGTCATGTCTTTTTCAGCTGGTATGAAAAGACATCAAATGGAAAAAACTAAACAAAACCCAAACAAAATAAATCACATAAGGTCATTACAGATAGTTTTTGATTGAAAAAAACCCCACCTGGATACTCTGGTCCTGAGTCACACCCTAAACTGTTGCTGTTCCCCAACCTGCTGCAGCCCTCTTTTTAAAAGGGAAAACTCAGCATGTTTCCAACTCGCATGGACATATTTTTGAATAAAAATTGTCTGACTCCTGTCAGCAGCCTCCTGTCTCTTGCTGTTCTGTCCTGCTCCTGTCTATGGAGATTGCCATGACCGTCCTTCCGTCACAGAACAACTCTTAGCACCCTTTCATGACATCAGAGATGTTCTCCTACAAAAGCCAGACATAATCCTTGTAGATGAGTCCTGTCCCTGTGGCTCTGCAGGGCATCCATAGAATCATAGAATGGTTTGCGTGAGAAGAGACTTTAAAGATCATCTACTTCTACTCCCCCTCCCTCCCCACCATGGGCAGGGATACTTTCCACTAAACCAGGATGCCCAGAGCCCCATCCAACAGGGCCTTGTCACTACCAGGATGGGGCATCCACAACTTCTCTGGGCAACCAATTCCAGTGCCCCATCACTTTCATAGTGAAGAATTTCCCTAAGCCTACCCTTTTTCAGCTTAAAGCCATTCCCCCTTGTAAAAAGTCCCTCTCCAGCTCTCCTGTCAGTCCTTGTTTCTAGGTACTGGAAGGTGCTATAAGGCCTCCCTGGACCCTTCTCTTCTCCAGGCTGAACAACCCCAACTCTCTCAGACAGTCTCCATAGGAGAGGTGCTCTAGCTCTGTGATCCGGCTTCATTATTGCCAACCATGTACAAACTGCAGAACTTGCTGTCCTGACTCACACCTCCGTACTTGCACAAGAGCCATCGGTTTTCCTTAGCCATCTCTGTTACACTGATTTCTGATATGCCTTTGGGGCTATGCACAACTGTGGGTATCTTTGAAAACAACTGAGCTTCTTAACATCCCTTGGCACTCTCATGTAAGCGCCTTGCTGCTATGTCAAAGGTCTTCTGCAAGCGTTACTATTACCTGCTCTTCTAGCAATAATAAAATGCTAAACTCATGTTTTCCTTATGATGATATGAGAAAATACCTTAATTGATCAGTCAGTGGGCCTTTCTGGCTGGCCCACTCCTGAATATGCTCTCATCAGCCTTTCCACAGACCAGTCACCACTTGCTTCTCTTTCAGAACAGTCTGTTTTACAGGACCCAGCCCTGGGAGATGAAAACACTGTCTGGTTGTACCAGGGCTGCCAGTTACATCTTGATTCCTTATGGTCCTCTCCTTGTTGAACCTCAGGTTCTCCTCCCTTACCTTGCTGGTGTGACCCACCTGGTGGGGTTATTGTAGCAGTGTAACAAACATGGTTTGCCCAAAATTTTCTGTAAGAGCATAACAATACTGCAGCACTTGTCCAATTTGTTCAGTCCATAACATCAGATAAAGGGTGAAAACCAAAGTTGCAGCATACCCAGACCCATGGGTTTCTTTTGTAAATTTGCAAGTGGATTTTATGGAGATGTCCAAATGCTGTAACTACAAATACACTTCTGTAATCATAAACATTTTCTTAGGATGGGCAGAGGTCTGCCTGTGTAGAAACACAGATGCTACTACTGTCACTAAGAAACTTTTGAGAGAATGCATCATTTTGATTCCACACAGTGGAATACCCCTGGTACTACAAAGAAACCAGGGGACTAATTTCTCAGGATGTGTTATCCAGGGGTTCTGTAAAGCCCTACAAATCCAACAGGATTTACACTGTGGAGCTGTTGAAAGGAAAAAATCTGTTTAAGAAATATACTGGCCAAAATATGTGAAAAACCTGGCCTGAAAGGGCTGGATACTTTTCCTTTGGCCCTAACATACATCAAGATCACTGTGAATAAAAACATATGCTATGTCCATTTGAGGTTATAATGGGTCAACCCATAAGGTTACTGCACATCCCACCTAACCCACCACATAGATCCAAGCTACAGGTGACTGTTGAGGTTATGTTGAATTACTGCAAGGCTCTTACACTGGGAAGACTATTCGTTTACAGGTTAAAAAAAAATAATCCTTCCATAGTAGCCTCTGAATGTGACACTGTTGGGGACCATAGACCTGAGTCTACACTGAGGTGCCACACAGATGACTCAAGATAGACAGCACGGAATCCATACGGATGCTCTGTACTCCAACAGTTGAAAGTCTTTATTATCTTCGTATAGGCTATTAAAATAGCTTTCTTCAGTTGGCCTACCATTACACTAAAGACTTAAATGTTTCAAAATGTTGGGTGTGGGCTCATATCCCTCTTCACTCTAGTGAAGGTGTCATCATGCTTCCCATAGCATGTAATTTGTCAGTAAAACAACCAATCCGGAATCCCCTGAGGGCAGAAATTCCTTGTCCAAGGTCATCCTCACTGAGAACAACTGGGAACCGATCCAAGTTGATCCAATAAAGACATGCATGAAGCTTCAACTCCTACTCACCAATTGGGATTACTTGTACCTGGGAACACTTGTTACTTTAAAGCAAATGCAACATGCCACCCGGGACAGAGTAATTCTCAAAACTGCAGGACATGATAGGATATTGCTTCTATATGTTTCTAAAGTGTTTTTAACAAAAAGAATGGTACTCTACCTTTCATACATAGATTACAATGCTACAGTACAATTTCACACTCCTCATCAGAAAAGAACCTAAAATAATTGTATGAAATTAACGGGAAGTGTATTTTTTCACTCTTTCTCCTTCCAACATTCTGCATGGAACCAAACCCATTGCATTATTTATCTGTCAAATAGAAAAGTTACAATTGCTTATATTATTTTAAATCATGCTATTCTGAGCTTTTAGTTTAGATTTTATGTTTTAAGGAATATTTGAAGTATCTAAAAAGCACTGAGGAAAAACCATGAAAATATCAAAATCATGGAAAATGGTGCAACTTAATCTTCTGTATATGTACTTGCGTATATATCCAAGTGTAAAAAGTTACCACAGACAGTTGATCTGTTAAATATCTCTAACCTGGCTGTGGCATCCACACACTATAAATAGCAATATAAATAACTATAATCAACCATGTACACAATTTAAAGAATGAAGGAACACAAATCATCCCATCGAAGGGCAAAAAAAGCATTACACACCACAATTTTTGGGGTTCACCTTGGACTAGGTGTACAATACAAGTACAAAATCAACTACAATACAAACTC
This sequence comes from Lepidothrix coronata, assembly GCF_001604755.1. NCBI lineage: Eukaryota > Metazoa > Chordata > Aves > Passeriformes > Pipridae > Lepidothrix > Lepidothrix coronata. The sequence continues at coordinate 1,014,541 of NW_016690386.1, forward strand.
AACAGAAAAAGCCTACAGTCTTCTTTGCCTTAAAGAGGGCACTAGTTCTGTGGTTCAGTTTCTGACCTTGCTTGTTTACTTCTCCTCAGCATGCTATTCACTTCTAGGAGTCCTACTGAAAGGCTTGTGTAGAGTCTCCAGTACCAACACAGGATCTTCAGTTGAAAACCTGTCTCAGTTCCAAGAGACTGGAATGTTTGCTAAAGAGGATGAGTTATGAGATAGACCAAACTTCTCTCTCTCAGCAAGTGTAAATTCAAAATTAAGGGGCTTTAATCGAGGAAGTGTGGAAAAACAGAAGAAATAACAACCCTTTTCTAAAAGATATATGTACGTTGTCAAAAACAGTAACAGAACACAAAAAAACTAGACAATAGTCCTGTACCCCAAAGTCCCCTTCAAGCAAAAGAAAAAGGTCTGAACACTTCTCTGTCTTTAGCGCAGTTCTAGTCACGGTCGGCAGGGGGCGCTGTCGGGTCGCTGGAGGTGCAGAGCCTGCAGTGCTCGGTGTTGGCCTGCAGGGGGCGCTGTTGGGTCACTGGAGGTGCAGAGCCTGCAGTGCTCGGTGTTGGCCTGCAGGGGGCGCTGTCGGGCTCTGGCGGTCACAGCCCGGGAGGGGTCTGGGGGTGGTCTCGGGCGTGGGAGAAGCCAAAAAGAGAATGGGGACCCTTCCCCCAATGGAAGAAGGGGGAAAGGAAAGCAGTCCACCCCCATGGAACTCACTGTTGTCCTCAGATGACGGTGTCCCAAGGCTCCTCCTTTCTTCTCCCAGTAAGCACAAAAACTCTCCGATGAAAATGCAGCAGGTCCGGGCCGGAGACAAAGACAGCCCGCCCGCAAGTCGAGGCCAGCAGTCAGGGCTGACCAGGGCGAGAAGCCAGAAAGACCGGCCTCCAGGCCTTCTCTCCAACAGCACGCATGCAAGACCCCCGTCTCCATCCCAGAGCACAAAGAGCTCAGCCAAACCTGACCTCTCCCTTCTGAGAAGAGCCAGCAAACCCCTCCCCCAAAACTCCTCCCCTCTCCCCCCAGCTTCTGATGGGCCATCCATTAGGAATGTGGTTTGGCCAGCTAAGTTCTTTTGTAAAGCTAATTGCCCCCCCTTTCCATTCAAGCTCTTTCCTACAGTGGGGGCAGGGGGAAGAAAAATTCCCCCCCTCGGATTTCTAACCTATAACAAAACCTCTGGGGATAAAGGGTGCTGAGGTTCCCTAGAGGAAACTGCCATTCTTTTTAGCAACATCTAACAGGAGGAAGTTAACTGCTACTTGAGTGTGTTACATCTGAAGTTACCTACAGTGATTATTTCATGTTCCTAAAAATAAAACCTCTTCCAAAAGAAAAAAGCTTCTTGTATGCACTTTGTAAAAGACAGAACTCTCAGAACCAGCTCTTTCATCAGACTATTAATACCTGATGTGAAAACCTAAAAACACATTCTCACATCTTCCAGATTTCAAAAAAGTCTTCTTTAGTAACTGATAGGTACTGAATAATGGAACAGTCATAAAAATGAGATTTTTCTCATCACCAAATGAATGTCTGAGAGCATATCAGTGTGACTGATTAATATTTTAGCATTAACTCACCATAAATACCAAAGTAAAGATTACAGTCTACTTTTTTATTTGAAAAGCTTTTATAAATAGTCTTGTTCAAAATATCTCATTTTAATCTCCTATCTCATATTTATACCTTGTAATTTTAATACATCCAAGGGAATATTCATTAGGGCATTTAATATAATTTGCTCAGATATATCTCTTGGTAAAATGTTATTTGATTTTAAGCATATAATGAGGCAACTATTTAATTCTATCATTTACTGTGCAGCTCTGTCTGCAGTCTGAATGTGACTCTTTGTTCTTTTCTTCAAACTTACTGTTTCCTCTAATTTTTACTTCTTTTTACTTTCATATGCCTTTGAAGATAATTAACTGTGTTCAATAAAACTTGTTTACACTTAATGTTTATTTTGAAGTTGGATGTTCCTTCTTGGATAGAAAGTGCTTTCTTCTTTAGAAGATTTCACACAGGTTTCTGTTAAAAAAAAAAAAGGACAAAAAGAAAATCCAGAAGAAACAGAACAACAAAATGACATGAAATTGCGCAACTACCGTAGTGCCAAATTATGGATTAACTGACCATTGTATCAGCTGGCACAGGCAGAACACAGGAACAACCACAAAACCAGGGAAAAAATGCAAAGAATACATTTATTTTTGTTACCTCACCAGCAGAGGGATCCCCCCAACCTATGATTGTAATTGACACTTGCAATGCAGGAAAAACAAAAACAATCATACAATTAGCTTCAGTCAAACCTTACAGTACCAAAAGATACAAAATGTCTTTTATATTCTGAAATGTGGCCCAGTCTTTATAACTCATATGGGGCTTCTGTAAAAACAAAGTTCACTTTACTTCTTATAATTGAATGGTAAACATGTTAGTAATTTTCTGCTTCAGACTTTGAAACAAATCAAATTCCATGTTCCAGTATTAAAATGTATGCTTTCCTATATTTTAAATTATTCAATTTGTACTTTACTGAAAAAATTTTTAGTATTTAATACAAAAATTTCTTCTTCTGCAGCAATATAATGTTTCAAAGGCATGAAGTCACATTCAGCTAAAATAAATTTTTTCTTTTAAATTTACACATTTTTAGACATAATGAAACATTACAAAATTTTTTCATCTATTATCCATTGCATAAGCAAGAAAGTTTCTTAATGTTTTCTATTTGAATGGCAGCTCCCTTGCAGTTTTTGAATGCTTATGGCCTCTGTTCAAATGTGTAGGTACCAAAAATATCGGAAAAACACATTCTTTTTACAGGTGTCATTTTATTCCCTTTACAGAAAGGAATTTAAAACTATCAATTTTTCTGTTGACTGTGATGAATCTGCTTCTTCCTGAAAATTTAGAATTACTTGCCTGATAACCCTGGATGACATTAAAAAGCAGGCAGTATCAGATGACTGAAATGAAAGAAGGGACATATGATACCACAGGATATGCAAAACCGCTGGAAGATTCTCAGGATCTTCTTTTACAAATGGTTAAGTGCCTCAGAGAGAAATTTATAGTACAGATCATATAGCATTGTTGAATAAATGCAGCACACTTGTTAGATGAACAATAGGCAAATATACAGAAACAAAAGAGTGGGAATACCCACATTAGGTTAATTTCCCATAAACAGCTGCTGTTTTGCCAATACCAATTTTCCTTCCCAGTCTAGAAGATACTAATACTAATTTCCTTCTGGTGTGTGAAAATACTTAGAAATAAAGATAACTGTACAAAGGAAACAGGAAACAGATATGCAAAGTTCTGGGGATGCCCAAGTAGGAAATGTGTGCTGGGAGGGAAATTTCTGCAGCTTATATGTAGTGATACTGAAACTTCTTTGTAACTACAGTGGATTAGATTTCAGACACGGACATAGGCACCTAGCAATTTAAACAATTATTTAAACAGAAGTACTGACACAAATAACACACTACTGCAGAATGATGGATACCTGGGGGAAGGGAAGGGGAAAGGAGGGAAGCAACAAACTTTGAACTTACTTCATTCTTCCCTGTAAATATCTTCACAGAATCTACACTTTTTTAAACAGAGGACATGAGAGAAATTTAGAACATGAGATACACATTCCATTACTCTACCCTGACTGTATGAAGGCAAGTCATAGTTTGTCCAGTTAGGTGAAAAGTGTTTTGAGCTAAGAAAAGTAATCTTTCTTGGCACAACGCCCTCCCCCGGGCAGCCAAAGCATATACATTATCCACTCTCTCTATTCTAGTTGGATCTAAAGAAAATCTAGAGAGAAAGGCAAAGAAGAAAAAAAAATAGTAATATGATCCTAAATTTTATTTTGGTGCTTGTGATTTTATAGCACATTAGTCACTAAAAAAAACCACCAAAACACTTTAATAATTCACCTTCAGGTAAAGCGCAAAGAGGCAGCCTTCTTTCTCCAAGTTTGAGAACCATGGCAAATCTGCAAAGACATTTAGCATGCGTGACAATTGAAAAGAAACTCTCAGGGACTGTGCTAGAAGTTTAAAAAGTCAAGTTTTGTGAATTTTCCTGGAGACACCAATCCCACTTAGAAAGGCTTTATTTAAAATTAGGTTTCTCCTTCCATGCCAAAAAGCCATCAGTCAGCACCTTGGTAGGATGCTGCATCCCTAAACAACCAACAAGGTAGTGTTGCCTAAAAGTGGCACTTAAAAGAAACCTCTGAAACTCAATCTATGAGTTTTAACAGGCAGGCTTTCCTTATTACAGTGTGCTGGATGATTTCATCATGATAGGTGCCCTGGTAATCATTTTGCCAATGTTCACACAGAGGTATCTTATAAATTTACATCGCGTGAGTATTCATTTTCATTCCCTGCATTCCTGTTACATATTCCTAACTTTTGACAACACTTATTAGCATATATACATAAGGTCTCTGAGGGGCTTTGCCAAGGGTCTTTGGAGGTCTTTTCTGTTTGGAACTCTCAAAATTCTAAGTGACTGCCTTATGAAAGACTTCAAGACAACTGGGTTGTAGAGTGGTTATAGAGTGACTTCGTGTTGCCTGCCTGGCTGCTTCAGTGCCCTTCTTGTTTCTTTATTTGGCTTGGCTGGTTTCTTTAAATAGAGGCTTTGGTTACATATATGGTACATTTCTGTGGCAAGCAGTACTAGCTCTCAAAACTCTGTTATGAGGAGCAACAGGATGCTACTTTGAGATATGAAAATAAAACAAATGCTTGAAGGCGTTTATGTAATTGCTCTACCCTCTCCAGTGCTCATTTGTCACTTCTGTCACAAAAGCCATTAGGGCCAATCTGAGTTTCAAAGCAGTTATGGGTCTGGACAGCTTTGCAGAAAACTCCTTCTTAAAAATTCTAACAGCAGTTTAGCTGCTGGAAAGGTGCGGGGGGTTAATGTCTGAACATCGGCTGTTTTCTCTTCTTTAGAAGCCTGGGTTCTGTTTGGCAGGAGGGGGGCAGGAGGGGCAAGGGCCCCACCAAACGAGAAAGGGTAAACAGCACCCTCATTGAGCACACAGGAGACCCCAAGCCCCGAAACACTGTGGTTGGCGTAGCCCGGACGGCACTAAGGGGAGCTGCCATTGACACTCCTGCGGCCGCCATGTGACACAAGCCTCCTCACGCAGCGTGGTGCCCTTCAACAAGATGGCGGCCTCCCCTTTGCCTACTCTACCAAGATGGCGGGCCGCACCTCCATTGGCGCTCGCCCCGTGCCGCCGCCACGCTATAGGCTGAGCCTCCGGCTTTCTCCGCCCCCCGCCTCTCACAGCCTTGCCGTGCTAGCAGAGAACTACATCACCCAGGATGCCCAGGCTAGGGGCATCTAGCCCCACCCCTTTTTAACGCAGCACGGCGCTGTCCCCCCGGGCCGGAGGAACGGGGCGTGGTCTCGCGAGAGCCGGCGCGGGGGGGGGCGCAGGGCGCGCCCAGACCGTTGTCGTGGGCTCATGGCGGCCGCGGAGGCGGCGACCGCGCCCGACCCCAGCGGGCTCTCCCCGAAGGAGGAAGGGGAGCTGGAAGACGGCGAGATCAGCGACGATGACAACAACGGCTTCGGGCCCTGCGGCGGCGGCTCCCAGTCCGGCGGCAGCCGCGGCAGCGGCAGCAGCAGCAGGCCGTACTCGAGGCGCCGTCCGCCCCCCGGGCTCCACGGGAGCGGCTCCGTGTCCTCCTCCCCCGGGCGGCCCTTCCCGCGATCACGGCACCAGCCCCCGCCCGACACGGGCCACGGGCACGGCCACGGCGGATACCGGCCCAAGGACTCGTTCCGCTCCCACCCGCCTGCGCCGCGGATGCCGCCGGGCTCTCACTCGGAGCCAGGCCCCCGGCTCTCCTTTTGGGAGCGCAGCCACAACGCCCTGGACCGGTTCCGCTTCCGAGGCCGGCCGTACCGGGGCGGCGGGCGCTGGGGCCGGAGCCGAGACTGCAGCGACCGGCCAAGCAACCCTCCGGGAAGGCCGCCCGGAGGGGGTGGCGGCGCCGGGTTCAGTAGCAGCCAGGGCTGGAGGGAGCCCTCGCCTCGGAAATGTATCCTTGAGACCTGGGGGGGGAGCGGGGGCGGGGAGACCGAGCTGCTGCGGTGGGCCTGGGTGTGGCGGTGCCGCGCTACGTGGCCGAAAGCTCTGGGAAGGGGACGCGTTTCCCTCCTGCTCTGGGAGGGGGATTCCCGCAGCGATAACGGAGAGGGAGGTTCCCGTGCCAATCCGGGGGGTTGGCTGGGGCAGCCAGCCCTGCTTCTCAAGGCTGCCGGGAATCCGGATTACCGCCGTGACCTGGCTTGCGACTTGGTCGATCAGTCCCGTGTAGGGAAGAAGAAAAAGCGTAGCCTGGGAGGAAGCCTTTGTCGATTGGATCCCGGGCGGTTCCTTTTCTAGCCCGAAGTGCAGATATTGTGAAGCGGGGTCAGTCTTTGGTGCGGCAGTTTTAATGTGTATAATTAGTGTCACAATTGTAAAGCTAAAACCCTGAGCTTGTTAATTTCCCATATTGGGAAATGAAGGATCTACTGGGGTTTTTTTTTTATTTTTGCTTCCTGCCTTTCAGAGGCTGTTACACGTACGTTTAGCTTTAGTCAGTATTAGCTTAGTTGAACTGGGTCTGCACACGCTAAATGTGTTTTATATGGGAGTTCAAAGGAAAGCCATAGTCAACATTCCTTGTAGGATGTTCTCCACTGACTATTCTTAGAGTTGTTTAGGAATAGAGTTCTGATATTTTGTCCTTTTATGAATGAAAATGTTGGGAAAAGCTCCCCAAATTTTTCTTTTTTGCTATAGGAAGAAACAGAAAAAGGTGATGCTGAGTGTAGCTTAGGGCAGCCTGGTTACTTGATGTAACTTCATTGTTGCCTAACTGAAAATGTAAACAAGTGTACAAACCACTCAGAGAGATGCTGCTTAAATCCTATTCTCCAGAATTTTACAGTGTTTTATTGTCCTCCATACCAGTAGTCACAGGATGTGTGTTTGCTTGACTGTGCTGGTTGATCCTGGAAGCAGGAGTTTTCCCGACTTGTGGCAGCACTTAAGGCTTTAAAAGCTACTCCTTGGATCCTTGTATTCTTTCAGATACAAGATTATTTATCCGTGTAACTTTTTTATTTGTTTAAATGTGGATGGAATATGTAAACTAGTGATAGAGATGCTTTTATTTAATCTTGCCTGGTACAGTTACAGCATTACTTAAGTCTTCGTTGGAACTCTTCATTTAAGGATGCTATCTTGAGCGGCAGCAAGTGAAGAACTGATTTGCCCAAGGTTGCACAGTAAGATAATTCTAGTGCTGAAAATAGATTTTAAGGCTTGTAATTTGGGATGTTGCTCTGAGTAGCTGAAGATGGTTACTTTCTGCCTAAAGAGTAATTTTCAGATAATTTTCAGGGCAAATATATCTATTGTCCTAAACAGACCCTGCAATGTTTGTTAATACTGATACCGAGTCTCCTTCCCACTTTTAATGAAAAGAACTTTTAGAAACTACTAATTCCATTTTCAAACTGAAAGTAGAAAATGAGGAAGTTGGAAGTATTTTTATTCCCGATACTTAAGATTCACTCTTCTGTTTAAACATGGTAGAGAATGTTCTAATATTCTTACTCTTTAATAAGTGAATATTCAGTTTGTGGATCATATAGTTAAAGAGGGCCTATGATTTTCTCTTGATACAGGTTCTTTTCTGTATTTTTCATATCCTTGCCATCTAAAGGAGTCAATATTAAGAATTCCTAAATATTAAGGTACCTCCGTGTTGCTAATATTAATGGAGTAGGGGTGTAGTTTATTGGAATGTGATTTCAGAAGAGACTTTCATATCAGCTGGTACAGGGAGGCTCATGGCCCAGAATTGTATTTGAAGTCCCCCAGGAAAGTAAAATGTTTTAAGAGGCTGAGTCCTGATTTTGGCCAGGAAAGAGTTAATTTTCTTAGTAGCTGGTATAGTGCTATGTTTTCGATTTAGTACCAGAATAATGTTGGTAACACAGTGATGTTTTAGTTTTTGCTGAGTAGTGCCTACACTAAGTCGAGGGCTTCAGTGTCCTGTGATCTTCCAGCAAGGAGATGCAGAGGAAGCTGGTAGTGAGTAAAACTGAGACCCAAACTTGGCCAAAGTCATATTCCATACCACTGAATGTTATGCCCCGTGTATAAACTGGCTGGGAGCCACTGGTGTCTGCTTGGGGACGGACTGGGCATCTGTCAGTGGGTAGCGAGCAGTTGTATTGTGTATCACCTACCTTTCTTGGGCTTTATTCCGCTTTCTCTTTTTGTTATCTTTCTTTTAATTGTAATTTTACTTGGTTTCTATTATTAAACCATTCTGTTTTCAACCCACTTTACCTCAACCCACATTAGCTTTTTCTGAGTCCCCGATATGGAGGGGAGGGGAGAGTGAGAGAGTGGCTGCGTGATAGTGAGTTGCCGGCTGGGATTAAACCAAAATAGTCTGTTAAGACAGAAATTGCTTACTTGCTTTATCCTTGGAACTAGTGCTTTGCACAATGTTTTGTAGGAGTATGTATGTAAGTGGAGTAAAGGACACAGTAGAACGCTTAAAGAATTCTTAGCTTTTAATAGGCTTTTCTCTTTTAATTCCTGGCAACTTTAACATGAAGCTGTTAGATAATCATTCTGCAGTAATTCTTGCATGGAGAATTGTGGAATTTGAGTCTGAAATATGGAACCAAAATGAGACTTTCTATTTCCATTGAATTGTGAACTCTTAATAGTGTACATTTTTCTTTGTTTCTAACCTCCCAGTTTTCCAGTTTCTTCAGTTAGTCCTTTTTTTTGGTTGTAGGATGATGTTTCTCTTGAGTTGATTGAAGCACAATTGTTTTAATGCCTCTCTGCCTTTCACAGCCCTCCATGGAGTCTTGCATTTTGTGTGTAGAACCACATATAAAAATTTTCTACATATGCAAACCACAGAATTTCTGGTTAACATCATTGTGGGAGCCCTAATGATTGTATTATCCTGAGCACAGAAACCATCACAAAATTTTGTCTTATTACCCAACTCTAGATGACTTTAGAAGCTATTGAAGGATTTCAATATCAAATAGTAGTTACTTATTTTTATAAATTATATTGTCACTTAATTAGCTTCTGAATTTCCTGTGACTCACAAAATCACTCATATAGCCGGCCTTTTGAAAGTAGAAGTGTGTTGGAAGTGAATTTGGCAAATATGCTTATTGCATAATTTGGTGTTATACCGCACACAGCTTTTAGTATTTGCAGCCAAATTATAGATTGTTTGATTGCTTTCTGGATTTGATATAGTTTTATCTTTGGTAGTTTATCCTTTTTGGGCTGACACATGAGAAAGTATCGTATAACAAAATGTTTGCTGGTATTATGGAAGTTGCTTTTGTAGGATACATATCAAGATTCTTCATACTTATGTTAGAACTTAACATAGTGAAACATCCAAGTAGTTTGATGCATGTTATGAGCAGAAGACAAATACAAAGTTAATTTCCTCAGAATTCAGTATGTCTGATGTGGGAACAAGCAGAGTCAGTCTGCACCTGCATTTAGTTAATTGGAACCAAATTGGATCAACCTTGGCTAAGTGTTTTGACAGAGAAAATGCTGTGTTTCTCAAAGTGGAAACCCACTGAACGGTCTGCATGTTTTTCTCATGGTGGGACACAGCCACCACATGATGCAAGTGTGAATGTGTGGAATCAAAACACTAGTTTAGGATGATCCTGGGAATTCTGGTTAACTAAAAGACAAGACCAGGTTCTGTTTATAAAAGAATATAAATAAAAGGGAAACGCTGAAAAAGATCTGTGGAGAAATCCCAAAATCAAATTCTGTGTGTGTGTGTGTGCAGCCTCGTTTCTTCAGCACCCATATTTGCCATATCTGACACCTATTTTAGCTTTCAGTTTTAGTCCATTTATTGTTTTAAGGGATGATGTCGATAAAAAAGCATTTTGCGTAACTGGGTCTGAGTCAGCTGTTATCACAGTGAGGTTGATACTGAAAGTTGACTGAGTCAAACCTGGCTTGGTATCCTAAAAGATTTCCTCTGGAGCGTGATTATTTTTCAAGTGTCAGTTTAAGGTGAGAGGAATTGAACCTCTAATATTGAGAACTTTTATTCTGGATGCAGTTGCCTAAGAATATTTCCATCGCCTGTATTCGACAGCATGTTGTTAAGAAAGTCTATCCCTTGGGCATGCGTGGACAATCTTTTCTGAGTAATTAGTAATTCCCAATCCTCTCTAGCATTTTTGAATGTTTTGATTGCCAGTCTCTAGTCACTTTTTTAAGTTCCCTGCAGTTGTTGATTGATTCTTCTGTGCTTTTGCTGAGCTAGATTTACTGCAGTGTGTAATTGTGCTATGGCCAGGTGTAGCATTTTATGAAAGGATAAAATGAGTAAGAATGAATTTAACTAGTCTTTTTCAGAATGTCAGATGGGGAATCAATACTTGAGTTACGAACACTTGAAGTCTGACTTTGTGTGATAGGGAACAATCTCAGCATTACAGCTGTTGTTTCTGGAAGGATGGTGTGAGCAAAAGAGAAGACTTTTCAGCAATTCATTACCTTCTTGTATTAAGTAGGATATTTGAAATTGCTGGTTTGAGAAAATGTTTATTTAAGTTGTCAATATGTAATAATGGTTATATGTTTTTCATGCTGTTTGTATTTATAAAGGATATTTTTCAAGCTAGCCTTAAGGTAAAACAAAAATGTAATAGAATGATCTTAATTTACATTTGTCTTAATTTAGTCTTCAGTGGTACTATCGCCACTGTGTTAAGGTTACACATGTTCTTGTCTTAAATTTCTTGACCAGTAATTCAGCCAAAACTTTTGGAAGGTCCCCATCTAGAAAGCAGAACTACTCTTCTAAAAATGAAAGCTCTGTGGAAGAAAGTTTTGAGGATCTGCTTTTGAAGTATAAGCAGATACAATTAGAACTTGAACACATTAATAAAGATGAAAGACTGGCTTTGAACAACAGGGAAGAAAGTGAACAACAAGATGATGATAAAACAGTGGACACTGGGGACCAAAAAACTGTAGAAAATGACAGTATTAAAACGGATGCTGTAAAAGAAGTACCTCCTGAGGAGAAAAATCCGGTTATGGGCTTTCAGGCATTTGAACTGAAACCTCTCAGACAAAAGCTGCCTACTCCAGCTGAGAGGAGCAGATTAAAAAAAGGCAAAGAAGGCATGAAACAGTCCTTGCAAAAATCTGAAGTTACAGAATCTGGCCAAGGTAAATACTTGTAAAGTTGTTTTAGCTTGTAAAGTTCTATTTGCTTGCTATTATTATCATAGTATTTATTAGGTGTTGGGGAAAATTTTACTTTATGAAAATGTTAAAATTTCTAAGTTAAAGGTTTAATGTACTTTTGTGTTTTGTAATTCCTTCAATTACATAAACATGCTTGGTAGCATGTTTTTCATTTTTTTTTGTTTTAAATAATGTATTTTCTTAGACTGATAGTTTGGCAGAAAGCATGAGGACAGGACTTGAAGGTTTTAATTGTTCACGGTAGAAATCGTTGACTTTTCACTGCAAGTTTTACTTCTGCTTTTCCCTTGTTCTTTCTTGCAGAAGCAAAATGTGGTTAATTTTTAGCTGAAAAGAGAACATTTAGAGACCTCTTTTTCTGCATTTCATCTTTGTTTGCTTTCTTTAGTCTTTATAAGATATTTTCACCAGGATTATTTTGATCATTATTGATATCCACGAGTAGTGAAGAAATCATAGGCCAGGAGTAGAAAAGGTTTGTGTAAGAAATGCAGCCAAAGGGTAGAGTAAGTGTCTTGTCAAAGATAGTTCTGGACTGCAGACCAAAGAGTGTAATTGCTCAGATGCATTAACCAGTTCATGAGAAACAAGTGGTTGTGTCCAGCTGACCTGTGGTAAAAGTCCTTGAGCTTACTACTAAGTCTGCAGCAAAATAAGACAGCTGTCTTCAGCTCCCTACTCTAAGGCTTCATGTAGTTCTAATAAGTGTTCGCTGTGGTTGAGGGTGGTGCTTGTGGATATCACTTGTCATCTGATGTTAAGTAATTTGTCAGTGTGTGTCAACTGCCAATTTGAGTGGGAAGAGACATAGTGAATGAGTGGATTAAGAGCACTGGTGTGTAATTAGGAACGTGAAGAAAGGTAGGACTAGAGCACCAAAAGTCAGAATGACTTATGTGTAACTTCAGAATGAGACTTAGGAAGACAGAACCAATAAAGAAAAGAAGAGAAAACTGATAATTAGTAATCAAACCACCTTATTCTAGGTAATTCTTCCCTCTTGTGTATTTCCTATTAATAAAAAGAAAAAATAATTCTGATATTCTTTAAGAGGTAATATAGTTTTTATTGGCAGACATGAAGAAAACCAATGAATTTTTGCCATAGAAGAAGAACTAGTAGCCTACGGGAAGACAACATAGCAGGGCAGGAGTAAAACAACTATTTAAAAAGCAAAACAGTCTCAGAAAAAAATCCAGCTTCAGAATGTAACAGTACTGAAATTGAGAATACAGTTCATACAATAGTGAAAATAGATGCTATAGTATATATAGATTATATATATGCTATATATATTATATACTATCCTATATGTATATTATATAGATACTTTAATAGATGCATATTAAGAGCATTTAATTTTTGGATGCCGCTCAAATGCATGACATGTGAATGATCTGAAAGCAGAGAGATTATGTATGAGTGCCTGTTTATGGCAGTGTAATACAGCCTTCCAAGGAAAAAAATCATCTGATTTGAGTTTTTGCAAATTCACATGTATCAAGTGAATGTATGCTATATGATTATGCATGTTTTGGGAAATCAGCAAAATTTGATTTTCCTGTTATATTTAAATGGTGTACTGGATGTTTCTACAGACCTGTAGCATTTTTTAAGTTTCATTTTTGTTTAGGTGTAATGTCTTGATATGTTTTAAACAGTGCCTTTCTGAGTGTGCCTTTCATAAAATGTTAGGAAGAGTAAAAGCTGTACAGACTGCAAATTTATTTTCTACCAATTTGAATTATGGGAAGGAATCTCTCTTTGAAGAAAGACTAATATAGGAGAAGAACACCAAACGTCTCTAAATGTGTACTTCCTTCCTCTGGTGCATAAAACATATATATCTGTGGTTAAATAAAAATTATGTAATTATATATTTACCATCAATTATATTAATAATTATTGGCTATAATAATTATGTAACACTATTATACACAGCATTATGTATGTTATATATAAACCAGTATGTTAATATGTGTGTACATACATTACAATAATCAGATTGTTATATTGTGGGGAGTCAAACAAATTAATATGTCAATATCTAAATGTTTAGTGGGATATCATTACTGTTTACTGTTCATTTATATAGGATAACCTTTTTCTGTTTCCATTTGGTGTGAAATGGAGCAAGTGTGTTCTTACTGCAGCTTTGGGCCCTTATATTTAATTCTGCCAAAGAAAGACCAGTTACTCAAAATAGCTGCCAGTGGAATATGAGATGCTCAGGACAGCAGCTGATACAAGGTGGTAGTATAAAACAGATGGCAAGAAGTCTTCTTTTTCCCTTCTCTCCAAATCCATTTTTCTCTGCTTCTTGGGGAAGTACCTACCAACCTTAAGGCAGAGAATTATTAAGAAATGACAAATACTGCCTTGAGCTTATGGTGTTATGATGATGTGGATTTCATCAGACATGCCCAGTTTATGGGAATGTTTGTTAATGTGATCTTACATGTACATCTGCTATTCTGTTTTAGACTATGTATCAACTATACTGATAAAATAGGTTTGTATAGATTAAATTTTGCATATCGTTTTAATGTGACTCTGCCTCTTGAGAAACAGCTTGCTCAAAAGTGTGGTATTTTTATTTTTGAAAGGTACAGAAGACAAAGAACAAACATCAGTGCAAAAGCTTAGCAGTTCGGATGTAACATCTGAAAAGGTAATGAAGTATTCCTCCATAGGTGAGGCATGATGGCATTGTGATACTCTGATGCCTTTTTCCAAATGGCAGTCTAGAAATGTCCCAGTAATAGAAGCAGTTAATTTTCAACAAGTGACACTTATTAGTAAAGCAGGATTTTTAAGCCTTCTTTTGATAAAAACATTTGGGAAAGACTTCAAAAGACCTTGTAAAGAAAAAACTATTAAATGATGTTTCTTGACTTTTTATCTTGTCCTTTCTTCTGTTTTCTTCTCAAGAAGCTGCTTGATGATGAGGAGGAGATGTCTGAGTTGCAACTTAGACTTCTTGCACTTCAGTCTGCTAGTAAAAAATGGCAGCAAAAAGAACAACAGGTGATGAAGGAAAGCAAAGAAAAATTAACAAAAATGAAAAGTGTAACGCAGAAAGTCAAAGCCAGTACAAAAGCACATTCGACGAAAAAACCTAGTGCTACAGGTAATAAGTTTAATGTTACTGATATGGCTGTCAGTGGCATGGCCTCAAAATACCCCCTGTTTCTTGAAACCTTGAGCAATGAGCCTTTAGTCGTTTTAAACCCCGGTACGTCTACTCAAAACTCGTGAATCTAGGATTAGCTGGAACCAATTAGATAAGGTGGAGTTAATCATGTATCTTTTTATTTAAAGGCAAGCAAGCTGTGAGGAAACAACAGACAAAGACATCAAAGAAGATACAGCAGCAAAAGGAGCTAGACAGGCGTCAAAAAGAGGAAGATCAGAGGAAACAAGAAGAAGAAGAGGAGAGAAGAAAGAGAGAAGAAGAAATCAGAAAAATTAGAGACCTCTCAAATCAAGAAGAGCAGTACAATCGATTTATGAAGCTAGTTGGAGGAAAGAGGAGATCAAGAAGCAGGGTAACGAATTTTGTTACATAGTGTTCAGGTGTTACATTTAGGATTCAGGAATGATTTCTGTCTTGCCCTACCTGGTTCTATGTGTCACCATCCCATCTATATCCCCCCCCTTTTTTCTCTCTGCTGTCCCTACCCCCAGAATAACCAAACCAGAACAACAAAAGAAAAGCTCCAAATATTTCAGTATTTACAGTGTTTTAATCCCATGCTAGATGGGCATTCCCTTTAGGTTTGGAAAATCAGTTTTGTATGAGTTGTACATTTGCAAGTCAATGGTAAAGCGTGTTTCTCCTAGAGACGCTTTGGATGTTGTGATCAAGGAGCAGTCTGTAATTTAACACTAACTGATCCATGAAACTTTCTTGTCTCTCTTCTCTTGGATTGCAGGGTTTTTTTCTCCACATTTTCAAACTTCTTCTGTCTATACTTCAGTGGCCTGCTTCTTTTGAAATGTCGTTTGAGGGTTTGGTTTCTTTGTAGTATTTTTTAATAGTAGTATTTCAGTTATTTTGTCAGGGCATAACATATGCTCAGACACAAAAGATAATTAATTACTTTAGGCCTGCTACAGAATGACAGACTTCTGTGAAATTTATGAAGTAATAGAGTTACTGCAGTGGTTGTAATGCTGCACTTGTAGGCTGTTCTCATTCTTTCATTTTGAGATTAGCAAAAGGCACTTGATTAACTAATGTTCTGTCTCTAAAACATTGGTACATTACAGAAAAAATGACTGTTTCTTCAGCATTCTTTCATCATGGAAGCAGTACAACTGCTGTAGCTTGATGCTTGAAGTGCTTGGAGCTACTGATGTTGTAAGGAGAAATGAAACAGCATCTAGGAGAATTGGGACTCCCTGTTTGAGGTCATGATATAGAAGAGTGTTTTATTATAAATATTTAATTATAATAATACTGAGTGGAAAATTGAGACTAAAAATGTTTGACTGTAAACAGTAGGAATTCTAAAAGCTACCTAAGTGTCTCCTGTATGCCTCTGAAAGATAGAAGCTGAGGAATCTACGAAGTCATACTTAGGTGTTCTGCATATATTTGGTGCTGAACATTGATTGGCATCCATACAGTGTTAGGAGTTCTTTAAATAATCTGATTTATGAGTTGGCAGTTTCTGGGCTTGTCTCAGAGTGGTACATGGCTCCTTGTGGGACAGTAAAAAGATTCTCTACCTGAGAATTGTTTCTAGGAAGTGTAGCTCAAGTGGTTTTGGTAGTTGCCATGACAGATTAACAGAAATAATAAAGCATTTAATTCTCTTGCAGCGTTTCAGAAATATATAACCTTGCCAGTTTACCAAATATATAATTGCCTAATAAGTATTTAAAAATTTCTTCTGTCCATCATGACCCCCTCTCCCCATCATCCTGGAAGAGATCTAGTTTTAAAACTGTTAATTTGTCCAGTCACTACCTGTGATAGATTTGATTAAAAGGTTTGTTCTTTTTGTACAAGAAAAATAAATTGTATTTCTAAAGCAATAAAAGACAAAATTGTAAGGGCCTTTTTCCAAAATATACTTCTTAGCGGTTTGTTCTGACATAATAATGTAAGACCAGCTAAATAAAATACTTTCTTTGTGTATTTAGTCTTCAGATACGGATTTGAGATGGTCTTTGGATAAGCAATCTACAGAAAGTGCAGGAGGCATATATCAGTATGATAATTATGATGAAGTTGCTATGGATACAGATAGTGAAACTAACTCACCAGGTAAGACTGATTTACAGTTTTCTTCTGGAGTGATTGGTGAGAATAGGTTAAAAGCAGGAAATAAGCCATTCTTTTAGAAAGAAGGTGTTTCAGATGTCTCAGTTCTAGAACTAACATTTTAAGGTGAGCTAATTCTGTTTTAACGTTGACTCTTTCCATCTCTGCTGGAGTGGTATTTTTTAAGGTCTGCAGGGTTATACTGTTGTCATTGTAGTGCTGTAGGTTTTATTCTTGTGCGCTCCTAAGCAGCTGTTGCAGGAAGTGAGGTTCCAGGCTCTTGACTGGATAGACAGCAGCTTTGCAAGAAAGGGGAGGGGTGTCCTGGTGAACATGGAGTGACATATGGGTCAGCACTATGGCTTTGGGTGATAGAGGCCAGCTGTCACCTGCACTGTAGCACTGTGACTGTGAAGGGTTGGAGGGGGGCTGTTAAACACTGAGACACTGGCAGCTTTCTGGTTTCACAGTAGGAGAAAGAGAGTGACATACTAGAAAGAGCCTAGCAAAGGACCTTTTTGACTAAGTGAAACTGTTTCAGGCCTGTTTTTCATAGAGTTCATTGTGAGACTGGAGCATTTGGCTGATGGGAAGAAGACCAGGAGAGCTGAATTTGTGTTAAGAAGGCGTGGGAAAGCTTTTGCTCCTGTCTTCAACTACTTAGTGGGCAGTTACAGAGAAGGCAGAGCCAGACTCTACAGTGGAGTGGGCAACAGAAGGACTAAGAGCAACACTTAAATTGTAACAAAATAACTTCGGATTAGATATAAGGGAAAACTGCACAGAAGATGGTCACGTACTAGGACAGGTTTACTGGAAATGTTGAGGAATCTCCATCCTCAAATATACTTGGAACTTGACAAGTCCCTTAGCAGTCTGACTTTGGGGGCAGCCCTTGTGCTGGGACATATATCTCTTTCAGAAGTCTCTTTCAGCCTAAATCGTTTATTGACTCTTGAGTTTGAGATGCATTTTAAGGTTTCCGTGTTCCATCTCAACATATGGCATATTGAGAAAATGTCACTAAGCATACTACTTGATTGACTACTTTTATTCTCTTGCTTTACATCTTCCACCTTTTTTTTCCTTCTTATTTCTTTTTCTTCTTTCTTGTTCTTCCTACGTTACTTTGCTAAAGTACCACACCTGCTACTTTGTGAGCTAAATGAATCTTTTCTTGATAAAGTATCTCAAACTCTAGTTTTATGTTTCAGAATTTATCAGCTGTGCTGTTCTGTCCTAGTTTGTATTGTGTTGTATTTTTGGTGGCCAGTAATCAGGAGACTGAGATAGCTTGTTTTAAAAGGTAAATTCTTGCAAATTAAATCCAATATGAGGGCTAAGTCATTACCTTAGCAGTACTATTTGGCTGTACTTACACATTGTATGTAAAATAGAAAAAGTTTTTTTTATGTACATAAATGTAAGAAATAAATGCATTGTACTATGTCTGGTGTTACCTTTGAAATTGGTGCATAGTGAAAACATTTGTCTCCTGCTACATTAAATCAGTTGAAGTATAAGCATGAGTTGCTGTTTAGTAAATACCTGTCAGATTTCTTACACTCAATATTTTTTTTTAATTGCAGCTTCTTCCCCAGTGCAGCCTCCTTACTTTGAATGTCCAGTAGGATATTTTCCACCTCCAGTACCACCAATTTCTTTGCCACTACCACCTCCAATTCCAGTAAGTAACCTTGAAAGGAGTATGCTTTTGAAAATGTTGATAATTCTCATTTCTGATTTATAATGCTAAAGTTAAGATTAAATTTAGATTCTGTTTTTGATTTGATGACTCCCTTGAACTGTCTGGTAGACTTACAGTTGCTTTTTTAAAACTTCTTTTTAATCTGTCTTTTGGCTGATCCAATTCTTGTTTAATGTAAGTTTTCTCTATTGAATTAAATTTTTCTTTTTGTTGTTAGAAGCTGTGCTTTTTCACACAGAAAGTGAAAGTTGTCTGAAGTACATAAGGAAAAAGAATGAATTGGAACTGTTAGTATAAGGCAACTTTGCCTCTTATCTCTAGGCCATATGTGTAGATAAGCTTGTTCTCTGACTTTTTGCCTAGA
>NW_016690386.1:1034381-1179750 GCF_001604755.1 Lepidothrix coronata
AGGAGAAGTTAGCTGGTTTTGGTGGTTTTTTTTTTTTTTTTTTGTTTGTTTGTTTGTGTTTTTTTGTTGTTGTTGTTTTGGGGATTTTTTTTTGGAGTGAGAAGCAAAGTTTGTGGTTTTGAAAGTATACAATGGTTTTGACCTTATTAAGAGGTTGTGATCTTTTGCAACTGACCTGTGAATAACTGGCATGCTCTTGTGTGCCTTTTTGATATTACTGCAGAATTGCAATGTTTGTCTAATACGTTTGGGTAGTCTGCCTAAATCCCAATTTCAAATTCCAGGGCATATATGAAAGAGTCTCATTTATACTGACATCTTTTTAAATAGCTGTGTTTGGTGTGTATTTTTAAGACCGTATTTTTGATTTACTTTTTTAGGAAACATCAAGTAACAGTGGTCCACCTTCCCCTCCTGTTCCAGATAACTTACAGTCTGTGCCAAGAAGCAATCTGTCTGCTGTCAGTATTAATACTGTGTCTCAGCCACGAGTGCAAAATACAAAGTTTGTTAGAGTACCAAGGCTTCCACGTGCGGTGATCACAGTAAGGAAATACTGGTGCTTTCTACTAATAAGACTGTGAGTTGAAGGTGACCTCACTTCAGGTGAACAGCAAGTTCAGACTTAGGTATTCTAGTGATACGACACAGAAAAGTGGAGCTTCAGTTAAATGTTTGAATTATTAACAACTTAAGTAATCCATATGCTCTTCTGGAAAGAATTTGACACTGAAGCAAGAATTTATAGCTTAGGAGAGCATCAAAACACACCAGCATGCAGTGAACTAAAAGATCGTAAATACAGTTCTCTTACTTTGTTTTCCAGATTAGCACAGACACTGTTGCCAAAGAAGACGTAGTCTTGCTCTTTCTCGTGCTCCTGGCTATCTTTGCTCTTTGTCCTGCTCCCTTCTTTGAAAGTGGGGTCTGGAGCATCAGCGCCACTGCTTAATTATTTAACATGCAAAACTGGTTAGAAAGCTAACCTTATGCAGGAAAAAGTACTTTCCCTCTAGGGGGAGTTGAGTTTTTTCAGTGAGCAGTGTGTGCATCAGTGTTAGCATGTCTGAGTGTGGATGGATGAGAATATTTGTGAGGAGTGGACCAGTGCCTTGTTCTGTCTTCTTGCACCAACATAAACTGAAGATTTCACCTACCTGTCCTACTGTCGTGCAAAAATGATGCAACTCTACTACATTTAGAAGTAGTGAATATGACTCATATTTTAAGAATTGTCCAGAAAGAGAATATAAAAAGGAATTGAATGTGGAAATTGAGTATTTTTCATTTTAACAAGCAGGGTTTTTTTGATAGGGTTAATGTTTTAAAAACCACTTAGAGCTTTGAAGAGGTTCTGTCCTGAGGTAAAGGTTAAATGTATAACTAAAGTTGTCCAGACCTACAGTGGGAGATGTGAGAAGAGCAGTCCTGGAAATGTGAAATAAGTTGGTTTTTTCCAAGCTGTAATTGAGGTTAATCTAAATTGTCTGCTTGTTTCTGCATCTTTCTTTGTGCTGGAATTGGCAGTTATCTGATCTTCAGTGAGTATTTTAAGTTAGTGATTTTGGCAAAAAGTGATTAATTTTGTTTCATCTGTTCTTTACATACTATTGCTGTTCTGCCAATTAAACTGTCTCACTGTAAGGTCAGCTAAGTACAGCTGTGGGACAAGAGGCATCACAACTGTGTAGCAGAGAGATGAGGGAGTTTTGGTACGTCTGCCACATTTCTAATGCAGATTTGATTGATTGTTACCTCTCAGTTATTTGAGAAAATTTCTTGCAAATGACAGATGATAATTTTAATTACAATTGAAATAATTCAACGAGTATAGGAGTTAGAAATTTGAGATTGATATGCTGTGTCCATGGAGATGTAAGTACGCTGCAGATACTTGGGAATAGGTTTGGCACTTTCATCTTAGTGCCAAAAATGCGTACAGTATTACTTTCTTGTAGTGGAGATGTATGAATGCTTATTTCTTTTCTTATGTGGAATTGATGTGCCATAACAAAAGGAGTTAACCTCCTTTTTGTCTTCTAGTAAATATGTCCTCAGTTATACCTGTGCCTCTAACTTTTTCTTCTTTCTATAAAACTTTACATTCTCCCAACAGCTTCCAAAACACAAGTCTGTTGTGGTTACCTTAAATGACTCAGATGATAGTGAGTCTGATGGAGAACCATCTAACTCAACTAGCAGTGTGTTTGGAGGACTAGAATCTATGATAAAGGAAGCAAGGAGAAATGTTGAGGTAAACACTATATCAGCATTTTAATAAGTTTATTTGGTAATGATTTTGCTTTGTAGTTTGGTTAAGAAATACTAGATTACATCAGAAATGGGCAAGAGTGAGTATGTTACTCATGTCTGGACAATTACATTGTAATTTGGATTGCACAAACTAATCAAAATAATTTTTTGTTGGATGGCATCCTGAAGGTAGAATTTTATAATATATTTTGATTTTTTTTTTTTTCAATTAAAATTCAATGCATCCTTAAGCAAAAAGTACGGCCTGAAAGATCTTACTAGCCTTGCACAGTTTTAAGTTTGTGCTGAAATGCCTCTTAAAAATGCTAGTTGGTAGCTGTATTTTAAACCAGTGTGACTGGTATTGACTTGAATCTCATTGTAACAGGCATCAAAAATCAAAGCCCCTCCAAAATCAGAAAAAGAAAATGATCCAATGAGAACTCCAGAGGCTCTACCAGAAGATAAGAAGATAGAATACAGACTTTTAAAAGAAGAGATTGCCAGGTACAACTGAGTTTAATTGTTAGTGTAAAATGTGTATTATTGGTAGCCCTTTACTAGTTTACTTTTGTAATTGGAAGGAAAATCTGAGTTTGAAAACCTTCAGGTTTTTCTCTCATGCAATTTTTAGTAGGTCAACATAGAAGTCTGAAGAAAATCCGTGGTTATGAACTGACTTACAGTAGTTGATTGCAGTTGTGGAAAGTACTTTTTCTTTTAACTTTAAATCTTGTTCTGCTACTCTTTTTGAAGATTTTAAAATTATTGGGAGTATACATCAAAATGAGTGTTGAAGCTACTGAAAATCTTTGCTTTTAACATTTCTGTTTCAGTCGTGAGAAGCAGCGCTTAATTAAGTCTGATCCACTGAGGAACAATTCGTCCCCTGCAAATTCTGATGGTGAAGTTGATGGAATTGGGAGAATAGCAGTAGTGACAAAACAAGTCACAGAAGCAGAAGCAAAGCTGAAGAAAAACAGGTATGTATTACACTGTCATAAGTCCTGCCTTCTTTACTTAGCAGGATGGAAATAGTAAGTAATGTTTTTTAACGTCCAGCATTTAAAGTACAGCAAATGTTCAGTTTCCTGTTGTCTTGAGCTATTCAACCTTTAATTCTATTGCTGTGCAAAAGGAATTGTGTGGTAGTGCCAGTGTGGTGTTTGGTAACTTTTAAGTATGGTTTGTCATTCTGACTGTTTTTAGCTGTGTTCAGTGGTTAGATTATGATCTGTGCCACCTAATAACTATGAAATATGAAAAAATGAGTGTTCTTTTCACAATTGGTACACTTTGAAGTTAGTGAGTTATGCTTGAGATATATATATATAGATATATATATATATATATATGTATATATATATACGCACAAATACATGTGTGTATATATATATATGAATGAGTGTTTCTACGGAATAGGTATGCTGTTTGAATCTTTCCCTGTGTGGCTTTTCTCTTTTAGCATGCCTCTTCCATGTTTCCCACCCTTATTTTAAGTTACTGTGGAAAGTATAAGTGCTTTGCATCCTGTTCTCAGCTTCTCTTACCACTGGATTATTTCTATGTGGTCTTGTGAACAAACTGATTCGTGGTTAGTCATCAATTGAAGGACAGTCTTCTCTCCTCCCTTTATCCACAACCATCTACTCAAGTGTTTTTCTTGCTTCCTTTAATGCATTTAATGCTTTTAGTATTTATCTACTATTGTGGCATAATATTATGGCTTCTAATCTGCTCGTGTGCGTATGTGTCTTAAGGAGGAACTGGGTTGTTACTTAAAAGAAAGCAAGAACATGTGTGTTTTGGATGTCATAACATACATACATACATATATACATTCCTTCCCTTGTCATTGTAACTAGAATGTTTTCATCTGCATTATACTGACATGCTGAACTTGGGATGCTGAAACCTGCTGTGTGTACTAACAGTATTTATTATGGATGTTAAGAAACTTCAGTTCTTGTTTGTTGATGTGTGAGGAGAGTTGTGTTTTTAAATAAGTGGGGTTTCAGAGGAGCAATGATAGCTGTGAGCAGCTCCCCTTTGGAAAAAATCTTATAATATGCCTTTTCTACTTCTAGAATGCTGTTGATGAAGGATGAATCTGTCTTGAAAAATTTATTGCAACAACAGGCCAAGAAGAGAGAGAATGTTCGAATTGCTGAAAATAAAATTAACAAACTGGCTGAACAGCTACAAGCAACAGAGAAGATCTTGAATGCTAATAAGGCATTTCTCAAGAGGCTTCAGGAACATGTAACTTGCACTCTGAAATGTTTCTGTTTCCTAGAGTTGGAAACCTTGATTTTTGGGAAGCCTGATTTTTGGAGGCAGTAGGCTTTCTTAGAATTAACCGTTAATTCCCATGTAGTTATATTATATTTCATTGATTCATCTAATTGTATTTTATTATGTGGTCATATCTGTAAATTTGCACCTTACTGTAGTATTTTGTTTGTTTATTTGATTTTTTAAGATTCATAAAGTTCAGCAGCGAGTTACAGTAAAAAAAGCTCTGGCACTGAAATACGGAGAAGAACTTGCTCGAGCAAAAGCAGTGGCAAGTAAGGAAATTGGGAAACGGAAACTAGAGCAAGATCATCTTGGAGTAAGTCAATGTGCTCTTAAATCAAACTGTACTTGAAAAAGAGTAGCAATTTTGATTAAGAAAATTCAAATGGAATTTCAGGAAAACATTTCAAAAGCACTGCAGGGAATCTTCCTAATCGTTGTGTGCATTTTTGAGGATTCAACAAAAAAGGCATTAATAAGTTGAGAAAGAAAACTGTTCAAAGCCTACATTTCTATGGTAGGGGAATGCTGTGCATAAATAAATAAGAGGAGCTATGTTCCTGTTAAGGAAGGCAGGATGTACTTTACTGTCTGTAGGCATCAATGATTTTGTTAAAACTATCAAGCGAAGTTGCTGAAGAGGGGCTCTGATATTGTTTTGAAAACAAAATGCAGAAAAGCAAGGCTAAAATATTTTTGTAAATTTTTGTGTTTGCACTCCCAACATCACTGTATGTACTTGCTTTATAGCTCACTTTTTAAGTGTGGCCAAAACTTCTGTTTAAGCCTGTACATTATGTAGGCTGACTTTTATCGCAAAACCTGCAAACCTGCCAGTTGAATTGTGACAAACTCTTTTGTGGTTTTTCTGCTGTTTATTGAAGTCTTCAGGCAAGACTTTTTAAAATATGTTTTTATAAATTCTGAATTAAACATTTTGCCTATTTTTTACTTCGTGTCAGTAATCAGTAGATGAGAAAATGAAATAAAAGGAATTTTTTTCTTTTCAGCCAAGCAAAATGTTGAAATTGGAGACCTCCCCTGCATCAAGTCCGAAAAAGCATTCAGCAGAATTGATCGCACTGGAGAAAAAACGACTTCAACAACTAGAGTATGAATATGCTCTTAAAATTCAGAAATTGAAGGAAGCCCGTGCACTTCAAACCAAGGAACAATCAAATGCTACACCTCATGCAGAAGAGGAATCTGAATTTACATTACCTCAGCCATCACTTCATGACCTTACACAGGACAAGTTGACTTTGGACAGTGAAGAAAATTACTTTGATGATGAAGTTCTGTCTAATTCAAACCGAGAACGAAGGAGATCTTTCAGAGAATCTAATTCTTTCACTAAACCAAATCTTAAACACATGGACACTCCAAAGCAAGAAACTATAAACAAAGTTTCTAAAAAGGCTTCAGAGGAGCCTGAGCTCTTCCTTGGGTTGAATATTGATGAACTGAAAAAACTTTATGCTAAAGCTGACAGCTTGAAAGAGCTGCTGCTGACAAGTACTGCCTCTATAGTACCTAAGGAAGATCTGTTGTGTGGTCAGGTAAGTGTTTTACAACTAAACATGAAGCTTGTCTTTATTAGGTGGTGTTGCAACTACTGTTTATCTGTTTATCTGTTTCCTAGGAAATTTCAGTGGACGTGGATTTTCTTACATCTCAAAATAAACAAACTGAAGTGAAACCATTTCCATTTGGACCATATCGTAGTCCTCTTCTAGTATTTAAATCCTACAGGTACAAAGACTGTAGCTCTTTGACTTGTGTCTGTTTTCTTGTTCAAGTATTCATCACTGCTCTTTCCTACATACCCAGGCATGTACAGAAAGACTAGGCGTAGTGACAAACTTGACTATCCTTAAACAATTTTGTCTATTTTATGGAATCTTATGATTTTAGTCACGTTTTTTGGTATATACAAGTCCCTTGTTTTTGTGCAGTATGCTGCTTTTACATTGCATTGCATGCTGCTTGATATAACTAAATTAAAAATAATAGTTAAACATTTGAAAACAGGATTTTTATATCCAATATGAATATGTAAATCCAAGAAGCGTATTTCAGTTATGCTGTCTCTGAACTTGGCTAGGATTTACAATGTCTGAGTCGAGATTTATCCAGTCATCTATTTTTGGATTCCTGCTCAGTGGAAAAAGGCATGAGCCCAGTGATTCATCCTGACTTGACATTAACACCTGCAAGTGTAATCAATTTGGCACATCTGTTTTTTGACTAAAGAGAATTTTGTTCCTACACATCAAATTTGAGAAAACAAAAGTCTGGAATTTACAATGGAGCAGTTGAATCCTACCATATGCTTCAGGTTTTTTATTTCTATGCTCTTAAGTAGAGAAAGATGGAGGATGCCATCTTTACATGAGTATTCTTTTTAACTTCGTGTAGGTTATTACTTCAATTCCTGAAGGAACTAGAAATCCCGAAGTTGACGTAGTCAAACGTTAGCTAAAGATCTCAAATAAGCATTAGTCTGCTCAACTCAGACTGGGTTTTGTTTGCTTACACATTGTAAAATCTGTTCACTGTTTCTTCAGGTTAATCTTTAACAATTCTCTTTACATTTTCATTTGATGTCGATCTTTAGGCTGCCTAGAGCATGAGATTTTCTAGAAACTACTGAAATGCAGTTTCAGTTGTTTGCTTTCCATACTGGGTCATTACTACACTTCCTGTTTTCGTATGAATGAAGTTCTGCACCTAAAGAAGAGAATACTAGGCAGAACTTATTTAGATTGAGAAGTACTGTGGTGTTCTCTTCCTCTTCCACTTTTTCTTTACCTTCTTTTTAACTTGTAGGTTATTGATGCTTTTGGTTAGTAGCATGGTTTTGGAAATAATGAGATTTAATACAGAGAAACTGAGCTTTGATTATTTTTTTTTGGAGAACTGATGTCTTGCCTTGTACACTTCATCATAATAATGTGCTCTTTCATTTTAGGTTTAGTCCGTATTTTCGAACCAAGGAAAAACTGTACCTCAGTTCAATAACGTATAGCAATATGATTGAGCCAAAACAGTGTTTCTGCCGTTTTGATTTAACAGGCACATGTAATGATGATGACTGTCAGTGGTGAGTTCTCTTTAATTTTCTTAATTTCAACTATACTTCTCTTCTTGATTTCTGACTGTCTGAAATAAGCATGGTTTTCATTTCTTTAAAAGGTCTGGATATATGATCATATGCGCGAGTTCTGGGCAAGGTTATTTTTTGATACCCTATTGCAGATACTTAGTTGGAAGGGAAAAAAACCCCTTTTATCTAAGCCATGAAGAAAAAGGAGGCTCTTTAGATGTATATTTAGAAAAGTAGTATGGCCTATTAAAGAATATTTCATCTTTTGGTTACCTGGTAATTCAGATGGGACTGGTCTCACTTCATAGCTTCGTAACTTCAGGCTATCATAGAACCTTAGGAAGTGGTTGATACTGTTAAGCACATGTCACATGAGCACAAGCTCACCGGAAGGAAAGAGAGCGAAGGCCTCTCCTCCTCTCCTCCTCTCTTCTTATAATCTGACTTATGTAAAAATTGTAGGGAATACTGGGTAAATCTGGACCCTTCCTTGGTTACAAACTGGTCACCAAGGAAGGCCTAGCCCAAACCACCACAGCACACTAGAGAAGAAAAGCATACACCAAATACATAATTAAAAAAACAATACTATTGTAGTAGAGTAATTCTAGTTTTCTGGGAAAATACTGGCTAAATTTGTTTCTTGGGAGACTGGAATTAAATTGTATTTTAAAAATCACTTGTTTAACAGTGTTGTGCACTTAAAAATGGATATGAATTGGTTAGGATTAAACTCAATTTGGAAACTTATAATTGCTGGAAAAATATAATAGGAGTGAACTTTAGCTCTTCTGGATCAGCTTTTAGCTGTTGTCATCAAACCATCATTTGATTCTTCTAAATAAAAAGTGATATCTAATTCTTGTAACTACCTTATTTGAACTGTGAAGTTCTACATACTGTGGTTTTGTGTTATTGCAAAATGAGTGTATAGACATGTATTTTAAAGAGTAAATGAAATAATGGGGACTAGGATTAAGTTCCTGATGCAGACTTAAGTTTAGAGAAGGCCTAGATATATTTGACCAAAATGTCAAAGCAAGCTGTAGTGTTTTCTGTGGGTATCATTTTCTTTATGCCTCACCCAACTGTGCACTAAAACAAACTTTCTTAATAATTTGTTGCTGTGATTAATGTATTAATTGCTTATTTGTTTATTTTAGGCAGCACATGAAAGATTGCACTCTCAACCGCAAGCAGCTGTTTCAGGATATTCTGTCTTACAATTTAGAACTGATTGGCTGCTCAGAAAAAAGCACCGATGAGGAGATCAGCACTGCCACAGGTTTTTAAGAGTCTTTTGTTCACTTTGGTATCCAAAGATTCGCTTCTGAAGGAAATGGCTTTCATTAAAAGCCCTGAGCACAAGGATTTTGATGTGAAGCAATATATAAGTTACAACTATGTGAAACAGTAGGTTTCTTCAGTTGTCCAGTTCAGTCCTTTGTAGTGGTTAATTAACCTTGGTGTCTTTGCAAAAAGAAAAGAAATCATTGATCTGAGGAATATTTCACTCAATAAAGTGTTGCTGAGATTGAGGGGACTGGGGAGGAATGAGCATGGAATCTTTCCCTCTTTCCTTCCTCAGTTTTGTAACTATTGGACTGATCTGTTTCAGTGGAGCTGGAATTTCATAACATAACTTGCCATATAGGCAAGTTGCCAAAGAGAACTTAGTTATTTTTTCATTTCTTTGTGCTAATGTGTTAAATTACCATACCTCTTGAAGCAGTCACATTTTATGAATTTAGCATATATTGTGCTGAATTGCGGTTAAGTTACTTGAATGTTTTCATTTATAGATTTACCTAAGCTACAAATATTCTTGTTTCAGAAAAATATGTTGAAAAACTTTTTGGTATAAACAGAGACCGTATGTCAGTGGATCAGATGGCTGTTCTTCTGGCCAGCAATGTCAATGAGAGTAAAAGTCACAGTAAGTAACTTGGTAGATGAAATACAATATATATAAACTTCATAAAACTATGTAAGTACCTTGGTGATTTGGTAAACCTAGAATATTTTTTTGTTGCTTATTTTACCTCAGTATTATAAATACTGATTGTGGTAAGTTAAAGGCAGCAGAGTTTGTTTTAAGGCAATAATGTAATAGTTTTGGAGTGCAATTTGTAGAAATCACTTATGCCTTTGATCACAATAAATTTTAAATAAGTAGTATTGAAATGTATACACTTGTGTTGTACTCATAGAATCTTTTTATCTAAAATCTAAATCTAAAACCATTTTATTCTTGAATACAGAAAAGGAAAAGAATTTCTATTACTTTGTTTACAGCACCTCCACATACAACATGGAAAGAGAAAAGGAAGTGGAGGCCAAAGTACTGGAGAAAACCCCTGTTAGATAGTAGCAGCAGTGAAGAGGAGCAGTTTGTTGGACCTATTAAATATGGTAATCTGGATGTGTGGCTTGAATGAAAAAGAGCACTGAAGGAAAATACCTATCAACCTCTTCCAAACACCTGATTTTCTTAAGTAGTTCTTGAAAAAACTAGTGATTTTAATAGCTCTCTTGGCTTTATACTTCCTGCATGCAAATTTTATTTTCCATATGTTTTTGGGTAAAGTTTGATATAAGTCTGTTGTATTTATACCAGATTCTTTTTCCTGTAATATGTGACTGGAAATAAAGGTGGATTTTCTAATTACCTGTTATTAAAGGAGCATAAGGAACTAATTCCCTAGAATGTTTCAGCCTTGTCCGTGTATCATTAGGATTTTCTTAAATTTTTATTCCACCCCGAACCCGTAAGATTATCTCATGTGTTTAGTTACCTTAAATTCTTACAGAGTTACAATTTGGTGTGAGGTCAGCAGTTAAAAAAGTGCTGGTAAGCAGCATTTGAGACTTGGAAGCTTGCTAGAGTGTCAGTAACATGACAGTGTTTCACATGTGACTCATGCAAGTAGGAGCTTTTGGATTCGTTAGCAAATCCTCTACAAAGGATTTTTAGAGACTCAGAATTTTTCTTTGTCAAATGGGTCTAGTTCCTAATGCTGCCTAAATAACTGGCTTAGTTGATGTCTCTTGATCAAGTCAGCCTTTTAGGGCTATTTATTTTTTTCTTCACATTTGAAATATAACCAGTTCTCAACAAACAGCATGGTTTTAAGTTTTAAAGGATGTTGAAATAACCATATTTTGCTCTGGTCAGTAGCTCTGTTAGAAATATATAAATGCACCTCTTGTGTGAGTTCTGATCTTACAGGTCACTTCTGTTTCGAAAATAAACTTTTTTTTTTTTTTAATATTTTTTGCAGCACATCCCACAGAACATAAAAAAAGAGTTCCCGTGCTTGATGCCGTGGTCACTCCAGATGATGTCCGGTATTTTACAAGTGAGACTGATGACATTTCCAACTTGGAAGCAAGTGTCCAAGAAAACCCCTGTGATGTACAGCTTTGGATTAAACTTGCATATAAATACTTGAATCAAAATGAAGGGTATGTCTCCTGCATTTTAGATTGGATTTTAGACACTTGCTGCATTTAGGTTTGATTCAACCATGCTGCTATGATCAAGTTTCCTTTTTGATATTAAAGAATTTTCTTTAACAGCACCACAAATAATTTATTACTTAAGAGCAGATTAAAAAATAGATTAGATCAGATTTCCTGCTGTACATAGTATTGCATATGAGTAATAAATTGCACTGATGGTTTATCTTTGGGTGGATTCTGATTCAGAATGGAAGGTGATGGAAAGCAGTGTGGGAGAAATAATTGTTCATGTTTGAAAAGTGCACAACTTAATGTGTTTTAAGATTACAGTGGAATGTTGTACTTCCAGTGGTCAAGTTAGTGGACCGATAAACTCAAATCAGTTACTCCTCTACTACAGAGTGAATGGTTGGAATAATGTTTGAAATTACTTTCATCAGAAAGCTTTCTTATAAGGACAGTTCTGCTAGGTGGTTTTATCCCTGCAGAAATGGCCCAGTTGAGTTCTCAGTTTCTTATTTTATATTTTTTAACTTTTGGATTTCTAAATTCTATAGCTTCTCTTCCTTAAAATTATACTGCACGGTACCACGTTTTTGTTGGCAAGTCACATCATTTCAGTGGGAATTCTGTCACGATGGTTTCATCCATCATGACGATTGACTTCAGTTTTAATAATGAGGTACTGACTTAAGCAACTGCAACAGAGAATGGAGAGGAGCAGCTCTGCTTTACAAGCCTCGTTTAAACTGTAGATAATGGAAAAGGTAGCAAAAAATCAGTTTAGCTGTATCAGTACGTGCCTGAACAATAGAAGGGATAGAACTGGAAAGGCTGGTACTCAAAGGAAAATACTACCAGCAAGTGGCAGTGTAGGAAGAGCACACTTATATTTAAGTGTTCTTGGGAAAAGATCAAGAAAAGAAGGGAGAAAAGCTAATGGAAAACAATGCATCCTTTTCTTTAAACAGCCACCTCCTCTCTCAGTACTCTGAAGAAATTTGAGTGGTGTGGTAGGTGAAAGTCGTGATAGAAGGGGTTGGGAAAGCTTCAGACTTATGGTTAATTCTATTACTTTTATTTTGAGACTTCTTTTCCTCTCTGTCTATGCAAAATAATTTTTAAAGATGTTTTCATAATAAATGTGGCCTCAGAAGCATTCTGTGGTTTTATGCAAGTTTGTCTATGAATTAAAGCTCAGCTTTGTGGTTTGCAGTATAGTCGGTTATTTGAACAAATATTACTTTGTGGGTATCATCTCATGATAGTTATCTCAGAAAGTAAAATTTCATTTTTTTAAATGGTTTAGAGACAGAGAACCTGTATGACATGCTTATGTTTAATGACTGTAGAAAGTAAATACGTAAAAAAATATAATAACTTACTTTACTATACCTTTGAAATTCCTACTGAAGTTCTTAAGCCTGTGCAATGTAAATGCCTTTATATGCTTGCAGCTTGAGAACTTTGCTTACAGATGAATCTTACCCATTTTCATTAAACTGGACTCTTATTTGAATTGGCACTCGTTTCCTGTTTCTCTCGTATTTCTGTGCACTGTGATAATTGCACGTAATAACCTTTGAAGGGTGAAAACCTACTGAAACTGATAGTAAAGGACAACACATTTAAAAAAAAGGATGGCTAAGTGTGTATGACTTCCACTCTAATTCAAAGTGTTCATTTTCATATTTGATATTGTGTAAGTCATTATACCAACACAGGTGATGTGAGTGCTTTTCTTTTTAACTTCTACAGCTCATCATCTGAGTGTTTAGATTCTACTTTAAATGTTTTGGCTCGAGCCCTTGAGAACAACAAAGAAAATCCTGAAATTTGGTGTCATTACCTCAGACTTTTCTCAAAAAGAGGAACCAAGGAGGAGATACAGGAAATGTGTGAAACAGCAGTGGAATATGCTCCTTCTTATCAAATCTGGTGGACAGTAAGTAAAAAAAAAAAAGCGTATGTGAAATGTTCCTGTAAGTGTGCGTTTTCTACTCTAGAAAGCCAGTACATATGACAGGGAAAGTGTGAAATGAGAAGCACTGTAGCTTTTTGAAAACTCAGAAGTTGCTCAGAAAATGAAGCGACTCAAGTTCTGCTTGCAGGTTATTTGTAGAAATCATCACTTTTCCTCAGGTAATAAAAGTTATTTCAAATCAAGATGTTTTGTTGCTTATTTTTTGTTTCTTAGGCTTTGCAAAAATTGGCTATTAGTTCTTACATGTATTAAAAGTGGTATATTTTGAGGTTTAATGTGAAAATTTGGTGTGAGGGAGGGAAATACAGTTCATAAGGTAGTGAAAGACACTATTCAAAATCTTTGATTTCTGTGATTTTTAAACATTGACTTATAAGCTTTACTTGTATTCTGATTGTTATTATTAATGTGACTTATTTCTCTCTAGTTTTTGAATTTGGAGAATTCCTTTGATGGAAAAGACTATGTATGTGGGAGGATGTTACAGTTCCTAATGGATGTGACGAGGAGAGGAGAAAATCCAAATCTTGTGTCCTTTCAGCTGCTGGAGACTCTCCTCTACAGGGTTCACTTAAGCCTGTTTACAGGAAGACATCAGAATGCTCTTATTCTGCTGCAGGTAACTCCTGAGTTACACCCCAGGAGTGTCTTCATACCTTCACCTTTTTAATGCCTATGACTCTGATAGTTTCAACTTCAGAAGAATTGTTTCTTCCACTGGAATTCCTTCAGCAAATAGAGGATTCTGTTTTGAGATATGATGCCATTGTAAAATCTGGATATACCTTTAGGGTTTTTATCTGTTTTGCCTTGTTTGTGTAGCTAATAGCCTAGACCACTATGTTTCAAAATAATTCCTAGGGACATGCTGTATTTCCTGACTTCCAGTAAGTCATTGAGCAGTTTTTGCAGTGAAAGCCCTGTTGAGTAATGTATTGCCTCAGGTATTCAAAATTACTACAGAAATTATCAAACCAGTAGTTCTTGGGAAAAAGCATAGTATGATATTATCTAACAGTATTGCCCTGCTCTCAAATCTGGAGACTGTTTAAATCAGATTTTATTGCTCTCATGAGCTCCAAAGTCACTGAGTTACCTCAGCCTAAAACTGTGACTGTAGAAAGAATTTAGGTGACTTGTTATTTTTGTGTAGGTGATAAAAGTGGTGGCTGAGGGTGAGATGGAGTGCTGACATCATCCTCTCCCCAAAGTGGGAGCTGCTGTCCTTTCAGTTGCAGGTTTTTATTCCTCCCAGCAGGTGATGCCTGTTGTTTGCTGCAGCCTGACATGTTACTCGAGGTTTGAGGCCTTCACAGTTTGGTCTGGCTCCAGCTGGAATGGGAAGGTGCAATGCTATGATGGCTTCCCCCAAATGTACTGAGAAATGTAATTCTGAATTACCAAAAAGAACAGAGGGAGAAGAAACTCTCTGTCAAATTGAGATGCAAATCCGGAGTATATGGGAGAATAACACAGATTGGTTTCCCTTTACCTTTCTGCAAAGCATAACCACAAAGCCAAAGACTTTTTCGACACTTTCTGTTTCTTTTAATATTAATCTGGAATGTGTAGTTGAAAAGAATGTCTTGAGAAGTGATTATTTAACCATATTTAAGTAGCTGCTACTTCAGAGTAAATAGCAGTGTGTCTCTTTAGAAGACTTGAAAGCAATTTTTTTTGAAGTAAATATTTTCAAGAGTGAATAAGTGAAGTTGTTTTGAAACATCAGTTTTCATCTATTTCAGGATGTGTGTCCTGCTGAATTTTGTATAAATTTACAAGTACATTCATTCCCTTGAAAGTGCACTCTTTGACCATACTACCTTTTGCCCAAAAAATATTGGCACATCACTACTCATGAGATTCTGTTCTGTTTCAGGAACAGTTTGTGTTTAGACTTTATCTAATTGCTTGCGCCAGTTGTTTTATGTGGGATCTGCTGATTTAACTGGACTATTCTATCTTTGTGTATAATTAGTTGAAAAATTTGAAACACTATCCTTGTTCTTAGTAAAGTTTCCAAGACATTTTTTAAAACAGTATGTCTAGCGGTGGTGGTCGCTTCAGTTGATTTTTTGACTAGCTGTCGCTTAGTAGCTTTATAGCTAGACCTTAATAAAGAAAAACCCCAAACTAACCAACAACCCCAAACCCACAAAACCTAGTAGGATGTATTAAGCTGAATCCAGCTTGTAGATGAATTGTCTCTAGAGCTAATGTATTACTTCTGTGGAACTGGAAGTAACTGGAGAATTAATCAGAAAAATGGAACACGTTGGGAGATGCATGTTTTCAAAGTGTCTCTCTTTCCAAAGTAACAACCTTCTGCATTTTTTCTGAACCTATTCCTAGAAATCATCCATATGATTTGCATAGTCATGCATTCACATAAACTGAATATGATGATGATTGATGTAAAGAATTAGTTCCTGTCCTTTCTGTGGAAAAGATTTGAGAATATTGAAACTCACTCTTCCTGTTTCTTTTTCTGTTCTTAAATCTTAAATGTAATGTATTTCTTTTAACCTTTACAGAATGCTTTAAAATCAGCAAATGAAAAGATGATATCAGAACACCTTACTGTAAGTGACCGTTGCTTGGCTTGGCTGGCTTACATACATTTAATTGAATTTGGTATTCTCCCAGTCAAGTTCTATGATCCAGCAAATGTCAGTCCTTCAAGGATTGTGCACAAAGAGCCATTTTTAATACCATGGCAAACAGTTCAAGATGTGAAGACTGATCCTGATGTACTGTTAGCTATGTTTGAAGGTAAGCTTAAGGAGGTAAACTACTTCATACATGTTTTAAATCAAGAAATATTATCCAACTTCTAGAATTTCAAGGCAGTGCAATATTGCTGATGACTCCGTTGAGCCATTGGATTAATCCAGTGAATATTTAATTTTGATTTGAATGGAGCAGTGAGGAAACTCCACGTTCTCGTGTCCTTAACAAACGCACTGCTTTTTTTGTCTGTGGTTCGAAGCCACAGCCTTATCTTGATAGAATATGATGGTTCAGAGAAAAAGACCAGTCAGTGGCTTGTGACTGCTAGTTTTCTTGGGCTTAAGCAAGCATAAAGCCAAGCTTCTGTCGTCATTCTTTCTTACCCTTTCTCCTTTTAACAGGATGTGTTTATTGCGAAGTTATTTTCCTGGAATGTTGTTAGTGTATTTCCTTAAACACACGCATTTCTCTGCCTCTTTTATCTCAATTCAGAGTTTAAATAGGGGGTTTTTTTTAAGATGTAAAATGAAGATATTAGAAGAAATTGAGTTCTTGATTTGTGTTGCTGCCAGAGGTAGACTTTATAGTAGCAGACAAATGCTATTATGTAGCATTTATAGATGTCAGTACTTAGTGTGTTAGCCAGCAGCAGTATTGAGTTGCCACTGAGAATATGCTGCAGGTGGTAATGCAGTGTGGAAATACTCAAGGACCAATGGAGTAACCCAGCTGTGGGAGTAAAGGCAGTGTAACCATGATAATGGGGATAACTATGATACAGAGAAGAAAAATAATATCCTATATTAGCTTTTGTCTCAATAGCTTTCAGCAGCTACGCTGGAAATCCTGGGATGTGATTTTAAATATAGTGATATGCTTCTGTCTGTAATATTGTTCTAGTGTTTCATTGGTAGGAAATTGTTTTTAAAATGAATAAGAGATGAAACTGAAAGATTTTTGTCCTTGCAACATGGTGATAAGTGTAAAGACAGCTTTTCTAAAGATTGTCTTTTTCTAATAATTTGCAAAAGCAGCACTCTCAGTAATATCTTTTCACACTTACGTATTTTCATTATGTTAAAGGAGACTTTTTTCATGTTAAAGCTTCAAATAACTTCGATGTTGCGTGAGGTCTAAAGGCTTCGTTTTTACTTTTCTTTTAAAGATGCGGTCAAAACATGTACCGATGAAAGCCTTGAGGCTGACAAAAGAATAGCTGTCTGCTTTCCTCTCTACAGAAACATGATAGCTTTGCTGAAACTTCTTGAAAGGTAAGTTGTTTCAAGATGTTTTTGACTGGAGTACTCAGCTGTTTTTTTGAAAATTTATCTTTACTTTTCTTTAAGGTGGGAGTCTGCTGCAGAACTTTGCAGGTCTTTGTTGGAGCTCTGTCCTAGCAACTGTCAGCTCTTGGAGAGTTTGGCCACCTTGTATTTGCAGATGGAGCAGAGTGACAGTGCCTACAAGGTGTGGATTGGAGCTTTTGAGAAAAATCCTCAGAATGCAGAAATTTTTTATCGGTTGTGTAAATTTCTTGTTTCACAGGTAATACTCTACTCCAAAACTAATTTGTTGGTCTGCTAGATTTATTAAATTCAGATTTTGTGTGTTGTTTGAAATACTCATCAAATGGATTAATCTTAATTATATTTTTGTAATATCTAGTGCTCCTTTATGTAGATGGGAAAAGTATAATTGGGAAGATAAGTGAAATGATAAAAGATAATAATAGAAATTATATAAAATCATAAATTTATAGTTTAGATTGTTCTAATTCAGTGTTAATATCCTTAAGCAAGAATAACAGAAAGTAAAAATAGAACCTGTAATATTTTTTCAGCTTTTTTCTGCTGCCTGCTGAGTGACCCAGTTTGACTTCATTCTTGACAGAATGAAAACAATGGAGCATTGCAGAGATAGGCACGCCACTTGTTATTTATTTTGGTTAAGTTGTTCTTACCATTTTCAGATTGATGTCTGTTTTTATATTTTTTTTATTTAAAACCCAAACAACAAAACAGGAAAGATCAAGCAGTATTCTTCCACTGTTGCAAGACTTTGTGGCAGCTTTCTTTGAGAATACATGCCAACAGCATGGTCCCATGGATCTCTTAAGGTACATTTAGAGTATTTTTTAAATTTAAATTTTGGCAATATTGGCATTTTCTTGAATAAGAAGGTAGTCTAGAACTTTTAAACTCTTCTGTTTTTTAGCTTGGCATGATTTGCCAAAACTTCAGTGAATGATGATTTGGTAGTTCATAAGGTTTATACTTGTTTTTGCATTGACACTAATTTGTAAACCTATGAGCATTTAAAGATAAAATAGCAAGCAAGTTAAATGTCTGGATTTGGGCAATGAAAATCAATCATATATATGTGAAAGTTGGTTTTGGTTCCCCCCACCCACCCACCCTTAAAGCTGGGAACCTAAAATTGCATATCTAAAACACTCTATTTAGGCACTTGCAAAAGAGCTCAGTCCAGAGGTTCAGCATGCTATTAATCAGATTATTATTGATGAAAAGACCCAGGTTTGATATGTAGCCTGATGATTTTCCACTTGAATTTTAGCACCTAATTGAGAGACTTACTGAAGTTTTGAAATATGCAAGTTTCTTATGATCAAAGTAGATGCTTCTGAAGGCCTTCAAAGCAAAAACCTTTTGTGCTAAAGCTTAGGCAGCTGAGGTTTTGTAATGTCTAAGTTAGGTATTATATTTTATTCCTGCTTGCATTTGTTTACATGAAATTTAGTACTGGTAAAGTAGTCTAGTTGATTGTATGTAGGCAATTCTGCCGTAATGTATTTTACTTGGGCCAGGGAAAGTCTCAGATAAAAGTCAACATTTAATTCTGTACATAATAAGGGAGTAAATGCCTTCTATATTAACTATTTCTATATTTCTATGTAATGCTTTCTGTATAAATTGTATCTAGTTAGAATTAAACTAAAGCTAGGAAAAGTGTGTATTTTTTAATATTTTTCATGAACTGGACTTTTGAACTGATTGTTACATCTACATAGCAGTTTTCTCTGTAGGATGATATTCTCATTTACTACTACTTTTTTCTCTTGTAGATATCTCTTGAATTTTCCAATGCCAATTGAATTTACATCACCCCTCTATAAAGAACATCTTACGGATGATGTTATTAACCAGCAAATCCCATATCTGTGGCAGATATACTGGTGAGATTTTTGTAAAGAATTTCTGAGAAACAGCTCTTGGGTCTGAGTAAATTCCATTTTCAAAAAGCAGAGTATTTATTATTTGCCTAAGGGTGTATCACTTTGGGTTCTTTCCGTAAAGGATCTGCCAGTCCTTAGAAAACCTACCAGCCTGCTTCACAATGGAGATAATTTTATGAAACTGAATTGCATGTCAAATTCTACTCTTGAGAAATCTTTCAGAAATTCTGACCTATGAAAACAGTAATAGGTGTGTTCATCTCAAAATGATTTTTTTTGTTTACTTTTGTTTTAGGTTGCTACTGCTAGTAGTGTTGTTCTTTTTCCTGGCTTTCAGTTGTCTCCCTATTATTTTACAGTAGTTTCCCCATTCTGTTTAGTCCTGGTCTCCCCACCTTCCTTGACCCGCTTTTTCAGCTCTTCA
Organism: Lepidothrix coronata; assembly: GCF_001604755.1. Taxonomy (NCBI): domain Eukaryota; kingdom Metazoa; phylum Chordata; class Aves; order Passeriformes; family Pipridae; genus Lepidothrix; species Lepidothrix coronata. Next base: position 1,053,832 of record NW_016690386.1, read on the forward strand.
TGGAGAAAAACCCCTCCACAGTAAACTGACCTGATCTTCTGCAAGAGATTGCAGAGGAACACATCTTTGTCATGTATACACAATCTTCTTTTTTCAGTTCTTCCTTTTGATAGCAGCAGTATACAGGATTGCCAGACACCAAAGTACTAGCCATCTATAACTTATACTAGTTACATAACTATGATTACTGAAGTGTTGGCTTAGGCTGTTTAACAAGTTTACGACTTCGTGGTCTCAGTTTGTCAGTCTTCAGAAGTAGTTATTTGGCTTTTAAGATATGTAAAAGATGATAATGCTTCACATACTGATTGAGGACTCCTCAGAACTTCTTCACCACTCTTGTTTATAGTTTTTAATTGGTAGACAGTGTACAGGTAAAATCTATGGTTTTCAAGTAAACTTAATCTAAACCTTATATAAAGGTTATCTTAATGTTTTCTTTTTGTATTGTCCATTAATACCAACTGAAATGCCTTTTTTTTTTTTAACAGAAAGTACCTCTTCACAAAGTCAGTTTTGGGTTTGGCACTTATACAGTAGAAGCGTTGTTACTAAGACACTTGAGGTCACTCTTTAGTCATAAGGGACCTTGTCTTAAGCTCAGGTGCTCCTGTATTTTAGCACCTGCTTCTAAGAAGGGAAATTAGTGCTCTTGTATTAAATGCCTAAATTACTTTCAGAGTGTCTCTCTTTCAGTTTTGCTACAGTAAGTGTCTAGGTATCTGGGCCTGCATAGCTGTCCTTTCTTTCTTCAGGTACAGAGGACAAAACACGTAAAAGTTCACTTTTAGCAACATAAAATAGGTTGAAATCAGCAAAGCCTCAAAGCTCATGTAAGAGTGTTTTACTTGGGGAGATCACAGTGTGTGTACGTGTGTGTGTGCACAAATGTATACACTCGCTTTTTTAGAAAGAGTAGCAATTGGTGATTTAGTGCGTAGTTCTTGGGGAAAACAAGTTGAAGCAGCCACTCTGATTATATGACCCTAGTCAGGAGGGTTCTGTAGCAAGGTAGCAACATCAACCCTATCTTTGTATTTCTGTAATCTCTTTCATGAGGTTGTTAGTTTTTTGTTTTTTTTTTTTTTTTCTCCTCATGACTTAGTGAAAGTCTTACCTTTTTACCACTGTAATTTTACACTTTGAAATAAGGATTGTTCACCACGTCTTGATCAAAGAATGTGTCTACTTCTGTTTTTGGTGAGGTACTGTATGTTGGTCTTACTGTATGTTTTTTTGAGAAGCTGTTGAACAAAATTAAGGTTTTTTTTTTTTTTTTTACTTTTCTTATCAAGTTTCCTTTTTTTCCTGACATGATCAGGGTGTTTCTGCCCCAGATCCTGGTAATACTTGTTTCAGAACACTAATTTTATTGCCACAGTCTGATACTATTTCTCAAGTGGCTTTAATCTGACTTTGAAATGTATTGTTCTGGAGCTCAAACAGAAACTCAAGACTTGTCTCCATTCTGTGGCAGTTAGAGCATTCATATTAGAAGGATTAGTAAAAAGGTACTTTACAGGAATAGAAGATAATTCCTAAGATTTAATTTGTTTTTTAAGGGTTGCATTTTAAACTGCATGTTTGCTTTATTATTCCTTGTTACCTGCTTTTGAGACTTACCCATTTTAATAAATTGACTGATAAATTAGTCCATGATACTGCTAAACTGAAAACACTGTTTTTTCTTGCATCTGAGGATGGGAAATTCTTCATTGTGTCTTAGTCTTAGTGTGCAATAACATGTATTGTTTGTGACATACAACACTTTATCTTTTTATGTAAACAGTTTGTGCCAGTCTATTCATGCGAGTGTCGGTGAAGCACTGGATGCTTATGAAGCAGCTCTGGGGGCAGTGATGCAACAGGAAACTGTTCAGAACATTTGGTTAGAGTAAGTTCGTAAGGGAAGAAAGTCAATTAATCTCAACTATTAAGTGAAGGCTACCAGAACCATCTATTTTTTTTTTCTTTTTTCTTCCAGTTACCTTGTTTTTATCAATAGCAAAGTTGTTGGATCCAACAACAAAGTTCAAGAATTCAAGCTTTTTACTGATCTAGTGAACAGATGTCTGGTGACAGTCCCCACACGATTTCCAATTCCGTTTAGTACTGCTGATTATTGGACCAATTATGAGTTTCATAATAAGGTAAAAATGCATCTGTGGACAGTTTAAACTAAACAAAGAGGCTGATGACCTGTTAGCAGGTACCTGTAATCTACTTGTTCAAATACAGCACCAGTAATATATGAAGACTGTGAAAGCTAGGAGTTACTAGGAAAAGAAGCAACAGTCTGAGGGTAGTAGCGGTTTGAGCAGAAGAGTATCTAGCAGCAACCTTTTGAATAAAGGGTGTGTAAGGCGAAGAGAAACTTTATGCCATGTTGTAACACTGTGAATAGAGCTGTTAATGACAAATTATTTTTTTCTAGAGAGAAGAGAAAATGTATAAGGGAGGGCAGATATGGCTGAGCACAAGTGGTCTGCAGAGCTATAATACTGGCAGATGGAAACAGTATTTCTGCTGTCATTTTTTTCTTGAAAAGTACAGTCGTTGAGAAACAGAAGGAGTAAAGTTATGAGTAAAAACAAGTTGAGCAATTACCCAAACAGACTAAAGCTTATAGAAATCCTGGATCCCATTTTGCTAACATGCAGTGCATTTCTCTTAGCTCACTAAATGCAGGCTGGAGGGACTAATATGTGGTGCTTGCAACTTGAGACTAACTTTTTATTGTACAAATTGATTTCTGTACCCATGAATGATAAGGTTTGAAGGTGGCAATTCCCTTTAGTCATAGTGTTCATAGTTTGTCATTCCATTATTCTTAGCAAAGTAAGAGCTATAAAGTGGATTAATGTTTATAATTCAAATTCTACAGGTAATTCTTTTTTATTTGAGCTGCATTCCAAAATCTCAGCATTCCAAAACCTTGGAACGGTTTTGTTCTACCATGCCTACTAATCCTGGACTTGCACTGAGGTATGTAAAAATACTTATAATCAAGACCAACAGACTGTTAACATAACTACTGTTTTTTGTGTAAGGTGTGCATGATTTGCTTTCTACCATGGAAGTAAAACTCTTCCTCTATTATTGCATGTTGCTTGAGGCATATTGTGCCTTCTGACATCATCTCAATCTTGTATTTGACAAGGTTCTATTCTATCTACAGACAGGTTATAATTATACAGGAATTAGCTCTGCATTGTACATGATCAGTGAAAGTGGTCAAAATTTCAAGTGTGTAGAGAAATGTCAGATATATGTTAAAATCTTGTTGTTACTTGTTGATCTATTACAAGTACAATTCTGGCATAGAACTAACAAAAATGGATAGACCAGTCTATAACAGTGCACCTTAAGCACTTAAATTGATATTTATTTAGCAAAGAGAAACCAATATTTTAAAAAAAAATCTTACGGGGAAAAAGAACCAGTAAATGTAAGCATTGCACTGGTTCTTACTTGAACAGTATTTCAAAATGCGCTCTTCTAGGATTAGGGAGTCCATGTTTTACTGTATTCAGGTGCAGTGAATGCATGAGTATTTGAGTAGTTGTGAAAAGTCCCGAAACACTGTTCATCATCAACAATGACCCCAAAGAACTCAAAGCAAGACTTGAAATGAGCGTGTGTGGTTGTGGGCGTGGGGAGAGTATACCTGCCTTTGGCACATGAAGTTGAATGACTTAATTTTAAACCAAGTTGCGATTCTGTCTAGATGGAACTTGCAGCTCCCTTAAACAATGTTGATACTGCATGAAATGGGTGAGCAGAACTGACTAAACAGTACTTCTAGCCACATGACTGTAAAACTAATTTACCTCCTTTCAAATGTGCAGTTATTTTGTGCATGCTAAAAGTGGATTTGTATTCCACTTGTAATCTTGTAATGTGCCAAGATCATATTTTCTCTCTGATTTCGTACTTCTTAGTTATTCTCTGAAAGTGTATTTTAACATTTTTGTTTTGTTTTGTTCTGAGAGCATGATCAGTTAATATTGTATATGGTGGCTTGGGTTTTTTCCTACTTGCAATTCTCAGCTCAGATTAGGTATAATAGATTTTGTATAGTGTGTTTGTATCTTTGGACAGCTTTTATGGTCCAAGTGATTAGAGCAGTGTTCCTTTCTCATGAATACCTTTTACAGACTGCTTCTGCAATACTGGGAGGAGAGCAATGTTCAAATTCTGAAACTGCAAGCCAAGATGTTTACATATAATATCCCAACATGCCTGGCCATCTGGAAAATGTAATGCAACAATCATACATCTGTTTTCATAGATATTGCTTTTGTTTATAAGGTTTACATCACAAAGGTAAATCTGAAATGTCCTTCCAATTGGGCTTGTACTGGAAGCCTCTCTTTCATTAGTTTATTATTTAGAGAGTAACTGTTCGTTACAGCAGACAGAGGTACTGTCACTTCTTAAAAATGAGAAATGAAATTTCCCTCTTGGAGAAACTTATGTGAATGGATATTATGCAGATAAATATGAATTATGTATTTACAAGTTGCCTTTTTAAATTCAACTATTGACTTCTGTCTCCCCTCCCTCTCTACCCCTCCCCTTTATATATCACAATAGCAGTATTCTCCATTATCCAGTGATGCTGAACTGATCTTTTTCTTCAGTGTTTGTTCATAATGGGGAACAACTGAAATGTCTTGCTCATGTAAGGTTGTTTTTAAAAAATGGCTATTTTTATCTTTTCATGTAGATTAACCTCATTGGAATTTAGTCAGTTTCTTCTCAAGGAATTAGTAATTCCATTCCACAGTCAATATTCTGCCACTAATGGCACTTAAAATAATTCAAGAATAAATGTTTGTATATATTTCTTTTCCTCAGAGCCATTGCTGCCGAATGCTTTCTAATGGGACAAAGAGAAGTAAGTCAACACAGTGTACTAAAATGAGTAATTATGAAATTCTATAAGACTTCTCATATCTTGGCTTTATCCAAAGCAATGGTCATCTGTAAACCCAAGATTCCTAGGTAGCTGAAATATTCTTGTTTATAAGCATCACAACATTTACCTCAAGTGTGAGAAATGTCTTTGACAGTCAAGGTAGAATGGATTGTATAATGAATGAGTACTTGGGCATACTGTTTCTGTTTATCTTTCCCTTACTGAGAGGGCTGTATTCTTCTCCTATTTGATTTGTTTTTAATTTTTTTTTTTTTTTACCTGGAGGAAATTGCTAGAACTTAAAATACAGTAGAGGGAAGAAAGACTTGCTTTGCTGAAAGATGCTAATGACTGTCTTTACAAGTAGATAAGAAAGCTGGAGAGGAACTTCTTACAAGGGCATGTAGTACTAGGACAAGAAGGAATGGCTTCAAACCAACAGGTTTAGATTGGATATTAGGAAAAATTACTGTGAGGGTGAGACACAAACAGGTTGCCCAAAGAAGATGCAGATACTTTATGCCTGGAAGTGTTCAAGGCCAGACTGGATGGGCCTTTGAGCAACCTGGTCTAGTGGAAGGTGCTCATGCCAGGGGATTTGTAACTAGATGATATGTAAGGTCCCTTCAAACCCAAACCATTCTTTGGTTCTGTGAAGTAGTTGGAAGAGTGGGTCTGCCAAATGAGTGTATGTAAAGAGTTTGAATAGTTCCTGACCACCCAAAAGACATCAGTTCTTTTTCTACAAAAATAACAAGGTTACTTACTGGTACTTAGGGAAGGGAAAAATAACTATATACAAATACAAGAGGTTTTTGGCACAGCAACTGAATCACATTTCAGTTCAAACAGAATGATCTTCCTGGTATTGCTGCTATCAAAATATTCTTCTGCCTGTGGAAGGATGCTATGTGTTTGGGGTTAGAGTTATCATGAGGGCCTAGATTTGTGACTCACCACTTGCTTGTGGTGTCTTTGAGCTAACTTCTTTGCTGTATCTTGTTTTGTGTCATTCTTTTAGTGACTTCTTAGCATCCGTCTTTTTTTGTCTGTGGTCTGTCTTTTGAATCCATGTTAAAGCTTAACTGATCCATAAGGGGTAGCATGGCTATTGTTAGACTTGCATATGAAATATTTTCTTTCCTTTTTTACTGTCCCCTAGAATGTTTAAGAAGAACATCCCCCAAGCAGAGTTATTTGGTTTGTAAGATCAAATAATTGAAAGTCAGGAGATATCAAAGGCATGGTTGCCTATTCAACCTTAATTCTGTCTCTGTGTTGGTTTGGTGTAATCTGTAATTAGTCACAGATCCCTGCTTCAGTCATTGTATTAGATGGACTACATCTTAAGGCACTGCCTATAGTGAGGCTGGTGACTGAAAAGATCCCTGAAAAGGCTGGTGACTGAAAAGATTTGTTTGGTTAGAAAAATATATTTTAAATGCATCAAAAAGAGGGCCTTTAAAGAAAATGAACCAATTAAAATGAAGGCATATGTGAAACATTGTAGCTGGATTACACCCAGAAGAAATCACATGGTTTTCTTCTGCAACCATCTCACTAACTATACGGCATGTGGTAAAATCACTTAAGAAGGTACACACAGTGCAGTTGGGGGTTTTTTGGGCGGGGGGGAGGAGGATCTTAGTTTGGGATGTAGTGAGCACTTAAAACTGTTTACACAAATCAGTGATTGTTCCAGATAACTAGATTTTCTAGTAAACAAGTAGGATATTGGTTTAAAATCGAATTGTGATTCAGATTCTGGATTTCCTGTTCCTGGAGAACCTGTCACTTGTTCTCTTCAGAGGTCACGTAAAGGTTTGTTAAAAGAATATAAAAATGGGTACAAGTATTTAAAATGCCAACAAATACCTCCCCTAATGACTGATTGAAGCTGGTACTTTAGATACCAGTAGTTGGAGACTTGAGTAAGTACTAGCATTAAATGTTTTGGTCCTCTATTTTGAACAATAAAATGGTAAAACCATTTTCTTTGAGAATTGCAAAAACTCAGACTGATTGTTAAAGTACACATAGAGGCTGAAAGAAAAAAACCCATGAAACAGTTATTTTTATTGCAGGATTGGGATGATATGCAATAAACAAGACCTTGAGACTACATATTGAGTGGTGAAAGAGAAATATTCAGTAAGCTGCTTCATTCTCTGAATGTGTTCCATCCTGTGCAATGAATGAGGCAAGAATCTTGTGAAGAAAAATACAATGTACTCATGTAACTAATCATGTTCATACAAGGGTCAGAATTAAGGTCAGACATAAACTTGCCTTTGCTTTTAGTAGCAATTTAATGCTTTACCTCAAAAGTATTTTAAAAATTATTGCAAGAGATTTTTGTGCTTCAAATCATTCATTTTGAGTGCATGAAATTGTGCTGACTTTTAATACTTGCCTTTATTTTGCAGGTCCATCATTTATATCAGAGAGCCCTTCAGAAGTTACCTCTATGTGCAACACTGTGGAAAGATGTAATGTTTTCTCCTTATGATTCAGTTTGAGGTTTCATATAAATTTTCTGCATATCCCATATCCATAGATGTGGTGATGCTCAGGCTTTGGCTAAATCTTATATCTGCTTCCCCCTCTCTTTCAGCAACTCTTGTTTGAAGCATCAGGAGGAGGTAAAACTGATAACCTGAGAAAACTAGTTTCCAAGTGCCAAGAGGTTGGAGTCAGCCTAGATGAGCTTTTAAATTTAAGCACTTACAGAACAGAAAACAAGAATTACTGAACACTCAGTATGGTCAGCCATAAGTCCTATAAAATGCCAAAATCAGTTGAATGGTTCTTCAGGCTGATCCATGTCCTAAGATCTGTGTAAGGCAGATGAGTATTGCTGAGCATATCAAGTCTCCGATCTGCTTTCCTTGAACCTGGAAGCAATTAACATGACCACCTTCTGGAAACATGAACTCCCTGTCTGGCCTTGCTTCTGGGCCCTGCCAGATTCTCATAACGTCATCTACGTAAGTATAGTTAATCAAAATGACAGACTTTATTTTTTTATGTTTTCTTTTTATTTACTATTTTCTTTGTTTTGCTGTTCCTGATTCACTTGACACTCTCGCTGATGCCTGAGAGATATGTGTTTCGGATTAATTTACTGGGCTGTGTTTACAGTAAAAAGCAAGTAGTCCATTTTGGGTTTTTCCTTTTTTAAACCTTTTTTGAGACTTTTTCATTACAGGATTTAAAACAAAAGCAGCCGCTCTTAAGGAAAGTGTAACTGCCGTGGCCACAAGTATGCTTCTTGCACTTGAAGGCTCTAAGAGGGTTGCTTACTGCCCTTTTCTGCATTGGACTCATGGCAGAGACTATTAAACTTGAAGATTAAAGAAACTATTGCAAATGCCAGTGCATCAGAACCTAAGAGTGGTCAATTATGTGCAATTTTTTGTAAAGAAATTTTAATTTATAATAAAGTTTAACAGTTTAAAGAAAAATAATACTGATCTGTTTTGTTTTGGTACTACCTTGGGGTATTACAGGTGCTTTCACAGAGATAATCTCAATACAAGCTGACTTCTCAAAAAAAAATCTGGTGTCTTTTTTAATTTTGATCAAAAGGTAGGCAAACGTGGTTGAGCTGCCTATTGTGGATGTAGAATAACTACATCCCTTGTTTGTTTTTTTTTTTCATCCCCTTGCCTCAGGTACACAGATGTTTGTCCCATAATGACTATACCTATCAATAATACCACTTCAGTAATGGGAAATGCATTTTATATTATCCTTTTTGCCTTAAATGAAATGAGGCCCACTTTGCAAAGTTGCTCCATGTACATTGCAGAGAGATGCTGTCAGCCCGCTGAACCAGTGATGAGCCTGTTCACATCAGGTTGGCTTTCCACCTGTTTTTCCACCTGTGCAGAATCATATCAAAAGATGGTTGTAGTACCTATTGCATAGATGATTTATGAAGATGCCAGTAAATGGGTTGGTTTTCATGTTTGAGGCAAAGTGGTTTGTGACGTACAGCTTCCAGCAGCTTTCAAACCCCTTACTTTAGCTCAAGTTAAGCATGCAGACTACAAAACCGGTATCAGAAAAGCTGACTCAAACCTGTTCTTCGTTGTAGTGGGGTAGTATCTTGGTTTTTTTCCACACTTATGTAGTATGACACAGACCACAAAAGTGCAATACTTAATTTTTTTAAATTAAAAACCCCTCAAGTTTGGTAAATGCTGGCTTATATCACCCAAATATTTTTTTGTAATTTGTCTTTAAAACTTTGCAGATAAACAGGTATTTTTCTGCAGCAGTGTTTATTTTAGTGGGATACCATTTTACCTATTCCACTATTAGAAATAGAAAAGGTGTCAAGGGTTACAGCGCTTTTAAGCTGCCCTGTGTGTTCCTTACCTTGGGCTTGTCTTACACTTAGGGCTCTTAACTTTGTGACCTTTCTTGCCTTGCTGTACCGTGACTTTATAACAAAAGGCCTCATGGCTTTTCCTGAAGAGACCTTAAGCTTTACATTACTATCAAGGATTAATCATGGATACACTACCTTAATGGCTTCTCACATAGCTGAAGATTAGGGCAGGGGGAACCAAAAACCCACAGTGTTCTGGCTTACACTGGCCTTAATCCATATTGTTTTGATTAAAATACTCATAGTTTATTAGTGTGGCCTTTTGACCCAATTTTGCTTGATGGTATATGGAAGTGGCTAACCATAATGGGAATTGTTAATGTAGGAGCTGACATGAAGAAATATGAAGAAGCTGTATAATTTTTAGAGCAGCACAAGCATTTTCTTTCACCAGGCAAGAAATAAAATGCACTGCTGGGTAATGTAGAAGTGCCAGGAAGAATTTAGTGCTTCCACAGGTCTGCACTTACCATGGAATCCTCTCTAGGCTTTGGTATTCTCACAGCTATAAAGAGGGATTTCTGTTTCTGAAACAAAAAAGGGGCTTTCTATCTAGCATTTGGTAAACTTAATTCTTCACCAGGAAGAATGGAATTTACCAAAGGTATTAATCTACATATTAGTCTTTCAAATTAGTGATCTTTCCTAAGAACTTCTATAAGAAATTTCTGATTATGAGCAATAGTGGTGAAGAACTGGGAATAAAGGATAACTCCAGTTAATCAAGCAAACTACTAGCAGCTTAAGAGGAAAAGGAACTTTAGGGGGAAAGTACAGTAATTTTTTTGTAAAACCATTCTGTGCTCAGAAGGGTTACTTTATGAATAGGGATTTGATTATTTGGTCTTTAGTTTAAATCTTTCTGTAAATAAAGTCTACATTTTTAATAGTACTGCACCAAACTATTCCCACTAGAGTATTCTTAATTTTCTGGCTCTTGCAAAGATGACACAGTATTGAACAAAACCTTCAGCTGCATTTATTAGGAAGAAAAATAAATGGAAATTATTGTTTGTTTTAGTTAGTAGATTCAATGAAGACCTACATGAAGATAATCTCTTTTGGTATTAGTCATTTTACTGCTTATCCAGATCAGGTTCTGGGATGGCATGCTGTTTACTTTTCACAAAAGTTGCATTTCAGCCTCGCTTTGTTATAGATGTACAAAGTGAGGGTATGTTTTAAGTGCAGAGGGAAGCAACAAGGGGAGGTAAGCAGGAAAGTTTTAAAGAATTGCTTAGGTAAGAAATTTAGATAGAAAGGTTACCACTGCCCTGCTGCCTTCCATAAGTCTTGGTGTTCACCTGCACACAGGGGACAGCTGGTGCTCTTACATTCTTACAATTAGATTCACTACCAGGCGACGTACCTGACAATCTGTAAATGAAACAGTTTTCACACTGTGACTTACAAACAGTTCTTTTCACTACTTCTAGAAATAACTTATTTTCATTGAATTGCATTAATTTCACTTTCAACATGCTGCTTGTGTTTGAGGCCCTTGGGCTGCCTCTTACCAAATCATAAATAATAGAAGAGCATCAACCTGCTCTTACTGCCTGGGATTGTGTGGCAGAACCCTGTGATGTCCATTTCCCTTTACTTACATGATTCTTCAATTCATCTAAAAGTTTCTTAAGGGGAAAGGAAGAGGGGAACAAAGGGAAGTGCAGAATCTTGTGCTGAGGGAGAAACCTGTACAGCCTGGAAAGAGCTTTGCAGTAAAGGACCCGGGAGTCCTGTGGACAGCAAGTTGAACATGAGTCAACAATGTTCCCGTGTGGCAAAGGTGGCTGCCACCCTCCTGTACTCCCTTAGGAAGAACGTACTCAGCAGGTCAAGGAAGGTGATCCTTCTCACCAGCACTGATGAAGCCACACGTGAAGCAATGCATCCTGGAGCACCCCACATATATTGAAAGGCTGGGACTCTTCAGCCTGAAGAAGGCTTGGGGGAAGTGCTTACCAATGTGTAGAAAAGGATATAAAGAGGACAGAGCCAAGCTCTTAGTGGTGCCCAGTGGTAGATCTAGAAACATTAGGCAAAACTGAAATGTGAGAGGTTCTGGCTGAATATCGGAAACGGTTTTTTTACTGTGAAAGTGACTGAGCACTGGCCCAGGTTGGTCAGAGAGGTGGTGGAGACATTAAAAAGCTGCCTGGGCAACTGGCTCTAGATGGCCCTGCTTGAGCAGGGCATTGGAGCAGGTGATTTCCAGAGATCCCTACCAGCTTCAGCCATTTTGTGATGCTGTTATATTCCTGGTGTAGGTAAATCTGTGTGCTTTTGACACCTTTGTCTTATCAACCTCACCTGCTCCTTAATTGTCTCCATGCTCTTTTAGTCAAGTGCAAAAAGCATAGGGCCAGGCCAGCAGTCTTGGTCCTTTCCTGTCATCTCTGGCTCAGGCAGAGTTGTGAGCATGTCATCTTTTGCACTTGGGACTAACTTTATAAATGCTTCTTACCTTAGTATATACAGTAGCTGAAGAGCTAGCTATGGACTTCATAGTTTCTTTAATGCTTTTATTGAGGTGCTGCCCCACTGGACACCTTTTGTTCTATATAGTCAGTACAGTGATTGCTGATAGAGACTTCCTGCCCAGTTTTATTCATTCTGGAGACAGCCGATGCCTTCAATGAAAGTTGTATTGTAGTTTTTTTATTTTAGCTTTTACTTAGATGATTGGCAGAAACAAAAAGTAGGTGGTTTAAACTGAGAAGACTAAGGAGGTGTTGATCTTGTAAGGGAGGTGGTTCAGACCTTTCCTCATCTCTGAGAGGGCCAGGTGTAGAACTGGCTTGCCTTCAAAATCCTTCAGGCATATTCTTTGTGCATCTGTACTGCTGCTGCTGTGCTCAGTAACTGCTACTTGAAGGGAGTAGCTGGCTTCTCAAAGTAACAATATCCTGCCAAACATTAGAAATTCACATCATCTTCAGAGGAGCTAAGTGAAAAGGGGCAGTGAAAACTTCCACATCGTGCAGCTTTCCCAAAGAGCCTAATTACAGCTCAAGCCCCCAGACATCCATTGGTCTGTGGTACTGTCTTGCATGTATACCATGTCCAGCTGGATGCTTCCACAGTATCCAAGACTGAGATTGTGTTAATAATGAAAGACGGGTGCTTTTGTCTCTATTCAGGAAGAATCCTGGATTTTACTACAAATGTTCTGTGAGATGGGTTTGTGTCCCCAAGGCTCCAGAATGCTCATCATAGAATCACAGAATCATTAAAGCTGGAAAATACCTGCAAGATCATCAAGTTCAACCTTTGACCTAATACCACCCTGCCCACTAAACCATATTGTGAAGTGCCAAGTCCAGTCATTTTTTCTGAACACTTCCAGGGATGGTGACTTCACCACTTGCTGGAGAGCCTGATTCTCTTCTTAAGCTGGTCAGATCCCAACTAAGCCCCTTCCTCCTCACAGATAATTTGAGTTCACATCCCATTAAATGTCATTCAGAATTACAGGGCAATGAAGTTTCTATTTTATGTCAATAAACAAGAAGCCTGATCACCCAAATTTGTCATGGAATAATTCAGCTGAGGGATGAGTCATCTGATCAGCCTTTTAGCATTGTGAGCTGACTTCTTCCATATGAACGTGGAAACGCAATCTGATTAATAATGTCATTTATTTCCACTAGTAATATTTCTTAGGATTTCAAATATAAGGTTCCCAAGCAATGGTCGGCTAGTAAAACCAATTGCAAACCCATTTCTCTTTGCAGTTTTATGTTGATGATTCTGGTCACATCTCTGGTAGACAGCTTTCTGTGCTTTGGTTTTGTCTTTTCCCCTCCCAATGGCCATTATCTTCCTGAGCTGTTGTGTAACAAACTGAACTCCATCGTCTTGGGTCCACAGAAAATCACAGTCTGTTTTAGTGATGCTGATTTTGGTGAATAGGGAGAGTGTGTGATATTTACATTGTTTTAGGAATGCAGAATTCTTAACAAATTGCCCGTAATCAAGCCCATTTATGTTTATGGAGTTTCCCTGTCAGTTCTTAAAACCCGACTTTCAGCTTCTGGCTAATAAAGTATTTTATTTCCTTGGTGCTGGGAGTCTCAAAAGGAAATAATTTGAATAATTTTGCTAGATGCTGTGTCATATTCGTGCATCTGAAAGATTTCAAAGGTAGTTTCTAAGTGAGTTGAATGTAAGCATCTATCTATTTAGTTACAAGATAATAATTTTGTGGGTTATGTGTCCAGTGAAAAGACTGTTCATTGACTATCTCAACCTACTTTATCTCACATATAAGATACACTAGTTAGATCTCTATCCTTTAATGGGAGTGTAATTGTACATGCTCCTAACTAGCTCAGATACAGTACGAAGAAAGATGTAACAGCACTGACTTCAAAAATTTTCAGCACTTTCAAATCCTTTAGAAATTTGAACTAGGTTACTGATGTAGTTATAGTGCACAGAAATAGATGGAGCTGCATCTTGCCTGGGCAATCTAGACTGAAATCAGCGGGTGTCCTTACACGACCTGCCATTTCACCTGAGACTGGGGAGCATCCTACCATTGGTTTTAGGGAATGGTCAGGAGTGAGGTGAGAGCGGAGAAGCTTTGTTTTCCAGAACAGAGCAGGAGTGTTAGCTTATCTTCAGGATGGCCTAATGTTTGCAAGGAGCCAAAGATAAAAATTTGGCTTAAAAGAGGATATAAATGTTAACTGCTACTTTTTATTGCATGCAACTATTTATTGTTGTCCTACCTGAGTAGCAGATAATAAAGCAAGAGTATGGCCTGTAACTGAAACTTAACCTTGTAAAACTGTTGGCAATGAATTATCCATGTGTCTGTTTGCTCTCTGTTAATGGCAGCATAAAATGCAACCATAAAGTTTGCAGTGCAGCACCTGGGGTACTGGCAGAAGTGACTGTATCATGGCTCAGTAAAATGTTGACAAAGAGTAAATGGGAAGAAGCCTTTCAGTGCAGTCAGCAGGGCCTGATCTAGCAGAAAATAGCACAGAAAATACAGTGATGCTGTGATATAAGTGACTTGCTTCTAAGAGTCTGAGCTGGGAAAAAAATGTGTCTTTGAAAAAGGGAATGATTTTTATGTAATTTCTCACTGGTACCACAGCTTATGATGGCCACAGGTGATTTGTGAGGAACATTTGCTCTTTGAGATGGTAATCTTCATTGATTTCTATATCTTCTTTTTATTTTCATGACAGCTGTCAATCTGGCTCTCATTTGTGACCCTTAGAGTTAGGTCAGTCCTTTTTCTGGTCAGTTTGAGAAAACTGTGGCTGAGGAAAGGTGTTTGAGGAACTTTTAAGTATGGGTCTTGAGGGCAGCAGTGTTTCCTCCTGGATTGGCCAGAGTTAATACAACATGAGAAGAAAGACAGAAGAACTGCTCCTACAAGCTTCCATAAGGAAGTTTTAGTTACGATTTTATGTAAAGCAGAAATAGCCCATATTTTTTCAGCATCTAATCTCATCAGCTCTCTCCTTTCCCTCCTGCGGTTTTCTTTTCCCTCTGTGTCCTGGTTTAACTCCAGTCAGTAATTAAGTATCACACAGCCACTTGGTAATACTGCCCACTCCTCTGCTGGAATCCGGAGGAGAATGGGAAAGAAGGTAAAACCCATGAGTTAAGAACAGTTAAATAATAAAAAATAGTTCTGTTTTCTTCCCAAAACCTATCTTCTTCTCAAAAACTTCTGCTGCTGTGTTGCCCCACATGATGGTATTACCGATATATTGCAGGTGTTCCAGAACTTCACCCTGTTCCATTGCAGTCTGGATCAGTCCATGGCAGATGGGAGGGCTGTGTTTCCACTGGGGCAGTCGATTCCAGGCGTACTGGACATCCCTCTAAGTGAAAGCAAATTGTGGCCTGCCGAAGGGATTGAGAGAAATGCATTGGCAATCTCTCTTGTGGCAAACCGTTTGGAGCCTTTGACTCCAGGTCGTATTGGAGTTGCAGCATGTCCAATATGGCAGCACTCAGCCAAGGTGTGACTGGATCTGTGGGTGACTGTGCATTGTTTGGGCCAAAGTAAATCATATCTAGCACAGCTAATTCCCCTCGGGTACTGGATAGCTGTCTCTGTGGTAGCTCACTTCCCTGGGTGACATAAAATATCATTCTTGAAGGGATGCCTTTCCTTCACGCTCCACAGGAGTCACCTCTGGAGGCTGAGGACTTGTAGCCCTTTTCCAACTGCCTTGTCAATGCCTCCTTCTCTAGAAGGTGATCCCAGCTGCTTGGTTTCCATACCCTTTAATTCCAGGCTACTAGCCTCTTACCCCAGAGTCAGAGCAGCCAGGTGGTAATGTGCTCACCTGGTCAACAGCTGAAACATTTTTGCATATCCCACAGCTCACTCTGGGACAGGGATTAAGGGGCTCCCTCTTGTTCTGCCTCTTCCTCCTGTTCTTGTTATGGCCCTGCTTTACCCTCCTTTACTAAATGAGCTCTTTTGTGTCCATTTCTTCTTGTGCAGAGGGGCCACTGATACCAACACAGGCTGGTCCTCTGGTTCAGCTGCAGGGCCTTTCACCGGGGTTGGAAGAGCCACAGTCATCAGATCCGGGAGATTCTTTTCCCTTTGAGGATACTGAACAGTGTTGAACAGGGCTCGGTAGGCATGGGCCAGGGCCCAACACATTGCAGTGACTTGTGTCTATCTGGAATTACCAGGCTGACAACATCCTTTTCCCAAATATTTTACTAGTTTTACACTTCTTCAGGGGGGAAGTTCCAAAACACTGGGGGTGCCTCCTCTGGTAGGCACTTGCCCATACTATCCCACATACCCAGCCACTCAAGGCTGTCCAACCATGGGGCAGATCTCTGGGTGCAAGAGCTATGGTAACTAGCCTGGAGGAGAAGGGGAAGACGAAGGGAGGTGTCTCCCCCATGGATTGGGTCTCCGAGGAGAAAAGGTAAAAGGTTTAATTATTAATAGTTTCCAATAGATGGCTCACAAAGTATGCAGATGATGGCAATGCTAAGTACAAATACCAGGGTAGTTTCATGACCAGCAATTGTCTCATATCATAAGCCAGCATTTAAGTACAACATGATACAACTCCGAAAACAAGTGCAACAGCTCTGAGAGCAAATAAAATCAACATTGTGACCAGTGACTACTAATAATGAATGTTTATAACAAATTTGTTCTAACTCATTCTAATCAGATTTGTCATTATTTAACCCTTCATTGCCCTACAGTGAACACCAAAAAAAAAGAAGTGTTGCAGTTTAACACCAGCCAGCAACTCGGTACCACAGGTACCACATAGCTGCTCACTCACAGCCCCTCCCTCCCTGGTGTGAAGGGGAGGAGAATCAGAAAGAAGGCAAACCCCATGGGTTGATGTAAAAAGAGTTTAATAATTTATAAATACACTAACAATAACAATAATATAATTGTAATGAAAAGGGAGAAAAAAAGAGAGAAATAACCCACTTCCCAAAAAAGCTCCACCCAAACTCCCAAGTGATGTCCAATGCTCACCACCTAGTGATTGACACCCAGCCTGTCCCTGAACAGCGATCCCCCCCTCCTGGCCAATTACAGTTTTATTGTTCAGCATGATGCCATACAAGCTGGAATATCCCTTTGGCCAGTTTGGGTCAGCTGTCCTGGCTGACCAGGAGAAGCTGAAAAGTCCTTGACTTTGTATAAGCACTACTTGGCAACAACTAAAACACCAGTGAGTTATCAGCATTATTCTCACACTAAATCCAAAACACAACACTATACCAGCTACTAAGAAGAAAATTAACTCTACCCCAGCCAAAACGAGGACTTTGAAACATTCTGCAAACTTCCTTTCTCTAGAAGAGATGTTAAGGCACTTTTCTCTGCTGGGATAGACTGGATAAATTTCAGTAGGAAGATTAACACCATGACCTGACTGTTCAGAACTCTGTACAGTCAAGAAAAGTCAAACTTTGCCTGATATCTCTTGTTGGAGCATTCCTTACATGGCCATAGATAGATGAAGAATGCTGAAGTATGCTCTCTAAACTATGCAGTTACAGGTATGATAACCATCATTTCTGGAAAGTGATTGAGAGAGGATCAACTACAAATCTCTCTACACAGAGGACAAACTCAGTTGTTAAAAAAATAATCACAGAAATCTTAAGATAACTGAGGCTATGTCTAAAGATAGCTGTGCAGGGTATGCTAAAGGTTTGATGATGGATGCAGGAGATGGTGCATAGCAAGACCAAGGCCTATGGTAGGTGCATACGACAGTGCTGTGTTGTCAGAAGCCAAATGCACGAGACTTGGACAAAGCCAAAGACTGATTTATGGGCAACGATCTTGTTCAGACTGCAAAGAACTTGTTTTTATAGTGGGGTCTGTTTGCTCCTGCTCAGAAATGCCCAGGAGGACTGGCACATGGAACTTGTGCACCAGCTCTCAGTGGAATAGTTTTGACTCGTTAAGCAGGAAGTCCTGCTTCCACATGCTTTCTGGTTGTAAAGCCCCAGCATAATCTGGTGGATTGTCTGGAGATTAGCGTGGAGAGGGAAAGATACCACACCATATGTAACGTAAGTGGATTTATAATGGCATGATAAGAGAGAGGAAAATGACCAGTGGAATTCATTTGGAAGGCAAAAATCAATGTTTTCTGTCTGAAATCAGGACATGAGTGAGGCGGTGTCTGTAAAGTGCCAGTGAACATAAAGCATGTGCTTTTATCACTTGTTCAGCATAATCCTTCCAGAGTGCTATATTGAGTTGTTTTTGAAGGCCTTGTGCCAGGGCTTTATCAGATCAATCAAGATCAAAGGTTAGGCTTGATTATTATTTTTGTGTGTCTTTCTGCCTTTTTTTCTGCCCAATTCTACTAAGCACTCCAGAGGCTTTAAGTAATGAAAAGCATTTGTTGGAAATGGAGCAATGAAAACTGTTTCAGTCTGGCCTTCTCTCAACCAGCATGTAAAGGGGTGCAGAACACGGAGGTACAACACCAAGGCCTGAGCTCACTCTGTGTATTGTTGTAAGACCCCAGATTTTGAGCTACAAGCTCATCGAAGGGGTTTTACTTTAAAAATATGCAAGGCACCAAAAATATCTGCCCTCCAGATTCATTAAAAGGGCCTTCAGTTCTTTAAATACCTTGAGAGAGCACATGCGAAAAGACACTGCATGTTTTCTCAGGAGGTTAAATAACACTTTTACTGGCAAACTTTACAAAATAAGGGAACTTGGCAAAAGTGTAAAGGGCAATATTTAACCTGAATAAAGCATTCCACAAGGCAATGACTTAGCACATGCTAACCCATACCACTTAGCAAAATCCAACAGCTTTAAGTTACCGATATATGAAGAAAGGAGACTGGGAGAAGAAGTAGTAAAGAGAGAGAGAGAGAAAAAGAGATAATTAGCTACCATCCCAGGTCCAGCATAGATCCAGCTACCAGGAGTCCAGGAGATGGCAGAGCCATACCCACAGAATGGTCGCGCGGTGCTGTTTTTATCTGCTCCGGCCCCCTGTGGCCACTCCCCTCTCCCCAGGTGGTACCTCGGTGTTCCAGCCGATCCGGGGCTGGGTTGGGGCTCCAGGGGGTGGGGTGTGGGCAGTGCTCCCGGTGTCCAGTGACTGATGGCTGCGCCAGGGCTGCCCAAGGAGGCTCCAAGGGGCTGACACTTGACCTGTCCCTTCACCCCCTCCACATGCACTTGAGTTGGTCCGAGCCAATAATTAATACAGTAATCCAGTTTCTCACAATTGTACACTAATTTTTGATGTATTGGAAGTCCTAAATTGTAATTTGTGCAAATGGCTGCATAGAGAATCATCTATAGAAACCTGGAGTCAAGAAGCCTTGATCCAGTCACTGGTGAGGCTGGCTACTGCACCATATCCAACACTGGGTTTTGTGTTTCCTAGGTCACAGCAAGTGGACAATGGAGCAGATTGGAAAGTCTCTAAGCAAAGTCAAGAAATCCACCTAGTTGCCCTGGATATTGTGCATCCAAATCTGCTGGACACACTGATAGAATGTTAAGCCTACAGCCTGGACTCTATCCCTCTAAATCATTTATTTGTGCCAGAAACTCCAAAACATTAGTTGTATTAGTTGGATTGGGCAAGATACAGACTTTATCTTAGGCTAATAGTTCAGTGTGTCAGGCTCCCTGACATGGTTTGGGCTCATACATCATCTGTCCCAGTTTTATTTGGTGAATTAATGTAGATCAGACAGTGTTCCCAAGATGTTTTATGGACAAGACAATTCTATTTTGGGGGAAAGAGGGATTGGAGGGAGTGTAAGTGTGTAGACTTGGGTAATGCTTTGAGGGCAGACAATATTCCCAGATAGTTTAGTTCACAGTACAGAAGTAGCCACTCTGTCTAGAGGCACATAGCAGGTTGTATGCTGGTACTCTAGAACCAGAGGAGCTCATAGAACCAAGCACACTGACAGAAGCCTCCTGGCTTTTTGCTGGATGGAACTGGGGTCCTTTAAGTCCTGAGTGCCCAGAATGTTGAAGATGTCTTTTCCTGGAGGCAGCTGCTGAGCTGCTGGCACTGCCCGAGTGCTCTTCCAGCTGAAGCCCTCCAGTACAGCTCACATCTCTTATCCTTCAGTTCCCCTGAGCTAGCATGAAATGTCAAACTTCTCAGGACTGTAGTGATTAAAGATCAAGTATATAAACAGTTATGCAGGGTGAAACAGGGGAAGCTTTCCTAATAATATGATTATTTTTCCATATGGCTTATAGAAACTGTGGTGGTGATGATGGCAATGAAGATTCCAATTTGACTGATCAGCCAAATTGTGGTACTTTCTAGGACATTTCTGCTTTTGAAGTGTGTTTAAGACTCTTGTCATAAATACCTGCTGTAATTTGCTCACCTGTACGCTTGCTGGGCTGCAAATATTTAGGTTGTGCACATGGGCTCTTAAAGTGGGCTGCAGTATTGACCATTTTCTTGGCTTCTCCAACACACTTCCTATGTTCCACTTGCCTTAAGATTCTGGAATTGGGAACTGTAACAGTTAAACAGATTCAGGACGTCTCTGTCCCATCTCCGGCCTTCCAAATGCTTTGGATTTAAAGCCTATCTTTTTTGATGGATGAAGCATACAGGAACATGTTCGTTTTGTAGAATACCAAATGCATAGATATGAATAACAGTAACTGCAAATACACTTAGTTTCTTTGATTTCCTGACCATTCTTCTGTATGGACATGGAAGTCCTCTGTACATGTTTTCCTAGTCACTGTTTCCCCAGATCTCACTTGTTTGGGGTCTGCTTTCTGTGCCTTTGGCTTTCCTGACATAATTTTCCTCATGTGGCTGATGAGATCCTTTTCTCTTATAATGCCGGAGCCCTTTGATCAGTTTCTCAGTTGATCTTTTCTTTAATTGTTGCCCTTCTGCATTTAAAAGGTTTTGCTGTGAGTGGCAACCATCTTGCTGATCAAGGATGCTGTGTTTCAGATGGAAAACCACTGAAGACTAAGGGCTCCCATTACCAGCCTTGAGTCCATCTCCACTACCACCAAGGTGGGAGAGGCTGTGAGCATACCTTCTGCCAGAATTCCCCAAATCTGCACATGGAGTTCCCTCAAAGTGTCCTTCTGAGCCTTTCAGAAGAGGGAGGACTCACTGAACCAGAAACTGAAAAGAGAAGTGAGTGTTTCTCAGCAGCAGTGAGGCACACTTGGGCACATGATGCCACCAGGTGACTGGCAAAACAAGGCTGACTCTCCCTCTGGCCTTGACTGCTTGTGACCCCAAAGCTGTATCCCTGATCTAAGAGGCAAAAGGCTGAGTATTGCAGGGCAAGACAAAGTAAGAAATCTCAGTTTCCAAAAGGATGTCTGGGAACACTCTCTTAGCAAGTGTCTTCCTCTGTCTGTCATCTGCTGTATGAATTCTGCTTCTGGTCATATTACACCCTCAAATCCCTTGGGATAAGCTTTTCCTGGAGTGTTTTCTCATGTCTCCCTTGCAAATAAAACCAGGGCACATTTCTGCTACCTTATTAAAAGATCTGTGACATAGTTATTACAAATCTTACTCACATTAAAAAAATACTGTTTTTAAAAAGTGAGGGCTTAATTTTCAGTCCGGGTCCTTCTTCTGAATCTTTTAATGGCTGGTTAATGTCACATTGGCAGCTTGAACTTCTGAGCCACAAAATGTGAAACTTTAAAATTTTTTCCTTATAACAGAGGTATTTGGGGTAGAAAATCTGAGTGACATGAAAGGAGAAATTTGCCAGCGAGCTCTAAAGGGGAAATAGAGCTTAACAATCTTTTTCTAATTATCATAATAGAGTGCCATTATCAGAAATGCTCTGTGCTCTATTGGGATAGAAAGTTATGTTAAGAGAAAACAAAGATATTCGATCCTTCATAGATCAAAGCACTTTTATGATGCTGCTGTCATTATGAAAGGCTCTTGGTGCAAGAATGGTACTTGGTGGACAATGGCTCTAGTGTTTGTTACTTATTTAAAAAAAAATTAAAATCAGACCTAGTGTATCATTTATGAGGTCTCAGATTTGACAAGAAATGCTTCACTCTGCCAGAAAGCAACAGTTTTTAGGACTATGCTGTAGTTCACTGTCTCCACTGTGCTAACAGGAATATTTGGTATGGGAATAAACACTTGCTCAAATCCACTGGAGTGAAGGAGATCCTTGCAAAGCTTCTGAATTCTACATTGCAAAGGCCTGTGGGCTTCCTTATACCTTTTTCTCCTTTCTCTTAATGTCTATTTGTGGTCAGAATATAGCTCTGAGAGCTTCCAAGCAGCTTTTTTTCCTTTTCTGTTTTTGTGGTGGTTAGAGCAGCCAGATGTTGGTCCGTGACCAAAGCTCCAAAGTGCTCTCCTAACACAGATAATAATAGAGAGAAATTGATATTGAGAACAGTTCACCTCTGGCTCACAAAATGGATTTCTTACTGCTGTAAAACCCTCTGAGGCTGAGGAAAAAGTTGAAATGCCAAAGTAACAGCATGGAGTTCCGCAATTTGTGGAGACCTGGATTGTTGAACAAGTTCATGTTGCCATCCTGTGGGTGTATACCAGACCACAGCAGCCTTTCCTGTTTTCCCAGAACCATCTGTAAACAGAGTGAATCCTTCTACTGGTTCTGTAGATGACAGCAGCTTTTGTCCAACAGGTACTTCACTAAAGAATTTCAGTAAAGGGCGTGAAGGTAAATGATAAGCAATTTGTCCCTGAAAATCTGCCATAGCAGCTTGCAATTCATATTTGTGATTCAAACACCACTCAAAATACCAGGATTGTACAGGCTTAAAGATCTGGAAAGACCAACATACACCCATAGTGTTGTGTAAAGAATAGTTAAGAGAATGGGAAAAGGAGAGAGAATGTTATTTGAGGGAAAGCTTATTAATTTTTGTAGGTAGAAAAGTAGTATTCAGGAATAGAACAAATTATAAATACTGATATTTAACTTAGGCCTGTATTTCAGTTCTGTACAAGCTAGTATTACCTATTCCTATTTAAGTTGAATGAATAGAAGAAAAAAGCTATTTGAACTTTGAATAATTTGCCAGTTTGCCAAACTTAGCAATGAACCCAATAAAACACAATGATTTATTGTTTTGTTTGTTTTCTATTGACCCTTGTATACAGGTGAGTTTTTAAATGATTTTTCATGGAAATGCTTTGTTTTAGCCTATCTTTATTTGCGGACCATCAGTCAAAGGAAGAGAATAGCGTCATACTGTGGATGCACATTCATGTCCTTATTTAAGACTGGAGATCTTCCTTCCCCCTCTTACAATACCAGTAAAGGGTATTGTACAATCCTCCCCTGTGCCCAGCACATGGGGCCATACACAGTTTGCCCACTGCTATTTTGGTTTCTCTTTGCTGCTTTTTTTAAATGAGGCACTTGGTGACCATAAGATTTTTAAAATGCTTTTGCTCCAGCACCTCCAAAGGTTTTCTTGTGTTTCTTCCGCAAGAAGAAACTCAACCTCTCTACAACCTCTCTCTGTTTCCTCTCTTAGAGATCAGTAAATTTCTGTTAAATGCTCTGCTTGTAGTACTTTTAAGCCCAGAAGGCTGCCTTCAGTCCCAGAGCTGACATTTCCTGAGGCAGACATTCTGGCACCACTCACAGCATGGACAAAAGCCTCCAACTCAAGGGCTCTGGCTGGAGAGCTGGAGCATGTTCTCTAAAGAAGTCAACTCCAAAGGAATATTTTTCTGACACAGTGTCTTTTTTTTTCTCCTAAGGTAATTGCACAACCTTTCAGGCCCATGGCTATCCTACAGTTTCCAGTCTGTCCTGACTTTACCTCCCTGACAAGTACTACAGTGAAATTGTATTTTTCCCCTCACAGAGCACATTGAGTTCTTGCCTTTGTGATATGGAACACTTGCCAAACTCTGCTGTCAGTGTTTCTAGCTTCCATCCTGTGTGCTTTATTGCCTTATTTCAGCTCAGTAAGAAATGTCATTCTCTCTTAGAGACATACTGTCCCAATGTCTCAGGACTTGGTGTCTTTAGCTCTCTGCGTTCTTCCAGGACAGGATGGAGAAGCCCACCTGAGTGGCTAGGTTGACAACAACTGGGTATCCAGAGGAGCAGAAGCTTTTCCAGAATATCTCCAGTTGCCCAAACCTACCAAAACCCCCACAAAAGACACAAATGCCAACAAAACCTCCCTAACAAAAACCCATGGAAAATTCCAACAATATGGAGGATTATCTGTATACTGGGACAAATATGTATCAAATAAAGCAAAACTGCTCATTCTTTGCATTCACAGATGGGTATTCAATTACGTCAGGAAACTATTTTCCCCCATCACATATTAAGATGCCAATGGCTGGCTCTTCACTTGGCTAGCGTGCCATGGTTTAGACACATTCTCATCAATCATCTCTTCTATTTACTTCCCTGGAACAACATTTTTGTCTTCTCTTTCATTTGCTGACTGGTGAAAATGTTCAGGGACAGAGGCACTGAAGCATTTGTTAATGCAGACTTAAGACTGATTTCTTATTCTAGAATTCATTCTCTGGCCACACAAAGCTCTCTGGAGTTCACTTTCCGAGTTAAACACAAAAGAGGCGTAGAAGGACTTCACAGAAGGCTGTGGTACTTCCTATGGGAGACAAGCCCCCTGATTCGAGTAGAGCAATTTCCCCAGTTACTTTTTTCTTAGAAGGCTGGGAGAGCTCCTTCCTCCAGGAAAAGGTTAGTCCATAAATGGGAAATGCTGATAATAACTGCAGTGACCTCTACAGATAGTCCTGAGAAGCTGTTGTTATGCATGGAACCAAATTAATAACTGCAGACACCTGTCAAAACAGTGATTGCATATCAAGAATGACACCACATGAAAAAGGAGATGTTTGAAACTTCCTTCAAGAATTAGTTTTGGAGTCCTGAGACTTTCCAGGCCGGCTGCAGAAGACTCTGATATGTGCATGCATAATACTTAATGGAAGTCTTTAGATTCACAGATGGACAGTTTTTCCCTTGTTAATGAAGCGTATTTTTTGCTTGACAAGTGGAAAATTTTGCCACCTGTGAAAAGATTAGATAGGGATTTTGAGCGGACTCTTTGTCTGTGACTGAGGTTTTTAGAAATCCTGGCTGTGGGCCAGCTCTCAAGAGGAATATTCTTAATGTTTGTTTTTTCCTATGACTGAGACTGGATCTTCAGATAATTTTGACAATGCCACAACAAATTGTTTTATGGAGAGAACATACTCATATTTCCTAAGTCTCTAGAGTCACTGGAGCACAAGTCTGTGATTCTCATTATATGAACAAGATGTTCTCAATGTTGATACTGCCTTTTCTTTCCAGTATGCTTACAAGGGTTAGGCATAACACATGGAATCCCTTTTGCTTTATTTACTAGCATGGGTAAATTTGCATTTTTCTTTAAAATTTCTTATCACATGTAGTTGGGATTCTGTTCAAGCAAAGACAGATAGAGCACTGAATCAATTTCCTAGGCTTAACTTCAAGGTGTGTTATCCCGCAGTACCTGAGCATCTTCACAATTACTGTTCTTTATGGATCTGGAAAGGATTTTCTAACACTGTTGTTGCTGCTGTTGTGATCCTAATTCCATTTTTTGTTAGCTTTCCCATATCCATATCCTTATTCTTCTGTCTCCACTTCCTTGCTTCCAGTGCTTTCCTGAAGGAAAACATTAATTCTGCTACATTTTTAATGATTTGAGCCTTTCTTAAGTGGTTGATCAATGAAACTTTCAGCACCTTAATTTTCATAAAGCAAACTAAACTGAAGACAGGGAAATTCTGATTATGATATTGTTGTTCCAGCGTTTCATGTAACAATAAGAGGAAATAAGTGGTGCCCCAGTTAAGCTGAAATTCCTATTACAGAAAATATGGATAGGAGGTAGCTTGATACTTTGTATTGCAGCAGCCTTCTTGCTGTCTAGTGCATGTAGGTCACTAAGGCAGGAAGCAAACCTGGAGCAGCAGGAACAGCAAGGACTGTGCAAGTGGTTGGTCTCCATTTCAGATCAAGTATGATCACCAGATTAATCAGGCATGTTCTCCCCTCTTTTGGGAGTGGAGTCTGAAGCTGCATGCCCACCTGGCAGCACTGCTTGTGCGGCACCATTCTCTGTCCTTCTCTGCTAGTGTGTGCTAAGGCTTGGCCTTCATCCCTATCCATTATTCTTACAGGTGATCCCACCCTCTTTATGACTTTCACTGTATCTCTGACTAGCTCTTTTTTCTTTTTCAGGCCACCTGAAACTTCTCTGAGGACTGAGTTCCCAAATAAAACTCAGTAACGTATCTAGTGAACTAGAGCAGTGAGCAGATGGCACGGTCTGTCTGCTCTTCCTAAATAACCTGTTGCACAAGCCTGCAATAAACTCTCTTTCAATTGTTACTGCAGAGAACACTACATGTCTGTGGCACAAGTGCTTTAAGGGAGAAGTCACCTGTACACAAGTGCGATAGGACACTGGCCAGAACACTGAAGTTGTGACTTCAGGCACTGCTGCTTCCTATTTGGTATGTAAGTCTTTTCTCCATATATCAAGATGTTGCTTGCTTCCTCTTTTTCCCTTCTGCACTTAGGCTTTAACTTCCCTTCTTCTTATTCGAGTTGTGGTATTTTCCTCCTAAAGTAACACATTTTCATTCTTCTTCCTTATGGCCCCTGGCTCTAATATTACTTACACCATGTGGTGTAAATTAGGTGCATGTGAAATCATCTTTTCTGCCTGTTTTCTATTGCTTCCATCTTTTTATATCCATTCTGAGCTCTTCATCCTTCACAAAACTTCTTAATATCCCCATAAAACTCCACGCACGCTGTCTCTTGAAGCCTCCTCTCCTCCCTGAGTTATGCACTCCCCTATGAAATCTTTGTCATGCTTCTGTTTTTATCTCCTAAAGATAATTAATGATTTTCCTATTCCTGTTCACTGCTGGTCCTGTCCCACCTCAATAAGACTATTCTGAAACTCACCCATCAAAATTACTTCTTCTCCACTGGTCCTTCTGGATGAAATGACCTTCCTCAACCTAGCCTCCTTATCTATCCTGAGAACCTGCACATTCCTTGCTAGAATCCATTTACATCTAGGATAATTTTAATTTCTTTTTTTAATCTTTGTAATTTGCTATTTGCCATATGGAGTGAATTCCTGACTAAAAAATTGCTTTCTCAGAGTTTTTGCTTCATTGGTATTTTATCTCTTTCTTTCAAGTACTTCATAGAAATGACCTACAATCACCATCTCTGAAAAACCAAGCACATGTAACTGTCCCATGCTGCAGTCTCTCCTAACAGGAATGCATCCATTATCTCATCTGTCCTTGATGCCTAGATAATGATATGACTGATTAGCTACTGCCTGCCTTTAATTCAACTGAGCTGGAAGTTCTAGTGCAGCCTGAGCAATCTGGGTCTTGCTAAGTCCCATGTTTCTGGTCCCACTTTTCATTTGCCCTTAGCACCTCCATCCACTTCATACCTCATAGTGCTACTGCCTCTTTGTCCTGTATCAGATGAACTTTGCTAGCTGTTTGGTAATCCCCTGACCCACTTGACCTGCCACATAATGGGGTGGAGAGAAAATAAGGAAGCGTGTGGGAGAATTTGCTGTCTCGTCAGAAGCAGCAGCCCAGTGCAGCTCAACTTCACCTCTCATGTGGTCCATGTGGTCTGAAGCTTGGGGGTACTTCATTGCCTGACCTCGTGCATACCCTTGTCCCACAGTTGGAAGTACCAGTCTTAGCTGTGGCAGTTGTGAGAGGTCATCACTGAGATACAAAAGCAAGCAAAGAGAGCAGGAACTGTTCATAAGGGTCTGTGAGTGAAGTTTTGGTAAAAGATTCAGTCTGTGTTGAGACAAAACACTGTTGCTGTCTTTTTTGCTCTATGGACAACTAATGAGAGCACACAACCCATAATTTCTACTTTGTCAAGAATTTCAGACATCTAGGGAGGTTTAGTGTAAATATTACAATAACGCGGGAAGGATTAATTGAGCATGCACACCATTTTGTGAGGTGTTAGGTCATGATTAAATGCTCTTTACTGTGTAGTCACATTTTATTACAACTTACATATGTTTGAAACACTGATAGAAAAGAAAGCATGTCACCTATTTACAATCACTACACATTTACATTATATTATTTACAGATAATGAATTTAGTAATATATATGAGCAGAAAATATAGCAAATATCAATATGAAACTGTACAGGGCTTAATCTCATGTCCTTTACTATTGTTGCATTTCACTGTAATAATAAATACAGTTCTATATTTACACATTTTACTTTAAAAATCTATTAAATGAATTTTAACAATTTCAAGTTTAAAACATCTGATCAAAATATTTCAAACATGCTTATAAAAATAAGACACAAAGCCTTTATGACTTTCTGCAAGCTAAAAAAGTTCTGATAAAAGAAGCTTTCTTTATCTAGTCTTTAGAATTATAACATTATTTTGCTTCTCAAATCTCTTTACAAACTTCTTAAATACAGCAAGCTAAAAGGAACTTCAGTGACATTAAGCAGTGCAGCACAGATGGACCCCAGTTAAATTAAAGCTAAGTAAACATAGTAATACATATTGTGCAATGGTTGACTGATTCTCTGTTTAATCCAAAGGGGTTTCAGGCATCGTTCTGCAGCTGTGTGCTGCGCTGCTTCGAAAGCCACAAAAGATAAGGGATTAAGATAAGTACTCAGCTGACTTTATCGTATATAATTTTGAAATTGATTCATTTTTTTTCCTGAAGGATGAACACGTCAGCCAAAGTCAACTGATGCCATCTGTAACTGCAGAACTAAAAACATGCCAGTGTGAATGGACATGAAAATCAAGGCATATCCATTGCTGGCAACAAATTCTTCATTGTGAAAATCCATCCTTTGAGTCCCAGGAAGTTTTATATACAGAAACAGATGAACAACAGAGATCATCTGTAACTGATTACCTTAATTACTGGGCCTAGCCTAACCTTGGTAATGTTAAAAAATTAGTCCCATTCACCTGGAGGTTGAGTGGCCATTAACTGAGCAGTGAGTACTGGGCTATTAAATGTTACTCCTCAGGGAGCTATTTTTAACAAAAAATTTTCCTGTGCATTTTCCTGTCTTAAATGATCAGCTCATTTAAGCAAAAGGTGCCAGCTCCCAAAAAAGAATACAGGAATATCCCCCGATGGCTTGGCCAAGGTCAAAGAATTATATTCTAGGTGACTCTGTTGTCTGAGATATTTCAACAGCAGACTTGGCAAGGACCTGACATCTCTTCTCTTTAACTGGGATGCTTCTGATGTGTAAACATACATGCCCTGGTTCAGCAAAGTAATAACAGATTTAAAGCCAGAGAAGAACTGTTACTCCAATCTAGCCTTTTCCTAAACTAAAACCATCAGAAGTCCCTGAATTTCAACAGCTCCAATTATCTTTTTTGGCGATATATCCAATTTGAATTTAGAGACTTTTGGTGACAGACAGTTTCACTAGCTAATGACCATCTCTGTCAACAATTTGCACCTTTATTTCTATACTCCATACTCCTAATGTCAATTTCCAGCTTATTTTATCAGATTCTCCTCCTCTCAAATGAGTAGTCCTCTGCCTTCAAACTTGTTTCCCAGAAGCAGCTACTTATAAACTGTGCTCAAATCACTTATTTCTTAAGTTGCTTTAAGTTTATGATACTCATATCCTTTTCAATTTCACAATGTTCTTTACAGCACGTAAACGAAATAACTGAAATATCCCAGGAGTGCTTGCATCAGCACTAAGAACACAGACCACACAACCTCTTCACTCCTATTTGATATTGCCTTAGCTCAGGATATTGGGTGTCCTTAGTCAAAAGGTCACAGTGGCCTCTAAACCTTCAACTAACCAATGACCATGAACTAGCAGCTTTCTGTTTCACAGGACAGAGATCATGCCATGAGCAGGTCTATAGTTTTTGTTCCTGGAAAAATTACCTTAAATGAACTCACTATGTGAGTGCCTTTGGTGTCCTTTAATAGCTCTCAACATGCCAATTTTTTTATATTGATGACTTTATATGTAGTATTTTCCACCCTCAAATTGTATGAGTCATCTGCCAATGTTATCATCAGTAATTCTGGGAGTAATTCTACCAGCATGGTAGCAATTCAGGATGAAACTGTGCAGAACCTCATTAGAAAAAATCCATGTGACAATGCCTTGCCATTTAAAATCACATTTTAAATGCTTAACAGGATTTTCATTAACTTCTTTCACATTGTGTTACCTTTTGTACCTTTAGCTGACAATTAAAAATGCTTTGTCAAATTAGATGACTTCCAAAATCCAAACCTGATGCCAGTTAAACCATTTAATCAGCTTTATCAAACACAGAACTTCACCAAAGGGTATTCTGCAGAAACCTTTAGGACTTGAACAGACTGCTCTTCCATTTAGGTATGTTACCGAATGAAGGCCATAAACAGATGCTTATAAACATTGCAATAAACAGGAAAAAAAATAACACAACCCCTGAGAATATCAGGTGATGCTTTGAAAAAAGAAGGTTATAAATTTAACATGCTATTTTTGCTCTTGACCAATTGATGCCCTTTCTGACTAGTGCTACTTTAAAAGAGAGCAGCTGATACAACTGCACAAACTTCAGCACCTTTCAGTTTCTTTCTTCATCTCAGCATTTCAGAAGCAGGCTGAGACGGCTCAAGTATTGGATTTTCAGCCTGCCACAAGTGTTGTCACTGTTTTCTGATGTGTGTAACTGAAATTCAGAAGCACTCTCTAAGACTGTATGCACACATCCACACTTACTTTCAGGATTAAAAATTTTGTAAACAGAAGTATTTTCTGTACCGCCACTGAAACTAGTGACAGGGAACGAATGCGACTGACGAAAGATTGCAGCCTTCTGTCATTTGATAGGATGATGGCATTAATGAATTGCTGGTGGGCATATCATACGATATGCTGGCACTTGTGAAGGTCACCAATGCTTGGGTTGAGTCGCAAGATTGTTTTTCTATGTCTTCTGAATTCACAGAGATCAGACTAGTGTGTTTTGATCTTCGCCATAACAAAGTTTGCTTTCGCAGACTTCCAAAATCCTCCTTAAAGTGTGGATTGAAAAGTATATAAAGCAGTGGGTTTAGACATGCTGGCAGCGGGACAATCACTAGAAGTATTGACTTAATCACTTCTGGGCTGATAAACGTGAGGTTTAGTAAGGAGGAAAAAGATAAAAAGGCCACAGGGCAATAAAGAATGCAATTAGTAAAAAGTAGCAAGGCTACATGTTTGACCATAGAGCAATCCCAAATGTTGTCTAGTTCACCCTTTTCTAAACTACAATAGAGCTTTGTATAAGCAATAGTCATTACCAGAAAACAAAGGGAGTTCAGTAATACCAGTGCTACCATGTAGCCCATAGCAGTGGATTCTCCAAACGGTAGTGGTAAACAAAGCGGAGAAATCCCATACTCAGTTCCAGTGAGAAATGGTATCACTGCAATGATTAGTGCCAACATAAAGCAAAAGAAAATGCCAATTTTTGCACTAGCAATGGAGGATTTTGTTTCAAACTTTGCAGCATGCTTTAAAGAGAATGCACGTTCAAGTGCAGCTAGGGTAAGGAGCAAAATGGAAGCCTCCGAAGCAAAAATGGAGAGAAGGCCAGTTATTTGGCAACCAATTCCACTTTCCCACTGTGCTCCATACTGAGCAAAGCTACCAAAAGTTGATGCATCCACGCTAGCCAGTACTCCACTGGCCAGACCCATCAAGGCATTTACAACAGCTATTAAACCAATCAAAAGTTTTATGGAGGACATATCCAATGGAGATCCGAAAACGGTAGCAGACACCAGTGCATTGCAAATTAAGGTCAAACCCACTATAGTCCACACTCCAATTCTAATTAACCAGCTACCAAACAGATGGTCACAGGGTTTAAAGGGACCTGAAATGACAAAATAAAAAGGATAAGGAAAACCCATGTTAACTAAAAATTTTTGTGCTTTCTAAGACATTGAAGTTCATGCTTCTTGCAGATTCTCAGCATAGCCGAGCAGCGAATTTTAATTCCAAAAGGGGAGCTGGAAATTTGCTCTTCCTTTGGAGTAATCTGAGACCTTGATAACGTGCTGCTAAATGTGCACTGCATGTTGCATTACTGGTGCACATGAATCTTTGTCCTTCAACATGAATAGTCTATGGGTTTCTTTTTGTGCCTAGCAGTACAAATGCAATGTGAATGTCAATTTTGTGGTTTCAAGAAATGCTGTGATATTTGCCAGTGTGTGAAAAAAGCTAAAAACATTCTCACTATATTAGGCCAGGTTGCTAATGAGTCTTTAGTGAAGTGCAATGTAATGGATATGGACTGATGCACGCTGACTACCTTACAACACGTCATTACACAATCCAAGAAAATTGAGGCTCTCTTTGCATTTGGAAGTGCTGCCTTTTTGGATATCCTGTAGCTAAAGTCAGGTCATTATGGCTGAAGCCTGCTGTATATTCTCATAGAATTGAGGTGCATATGCTGTGCAGTTGAAGCTGAATGCTCTGCAGTCTGAGAGACATTACTTATCTCCGTACAAGTGACCAAAGAAAGTCCTTCACAGTGGTCTGTGCTTTTCCATGAAGACTTAAAATGCCGCAGCTGAAATGTGCTCCATATGACTATGGCTGTTGCCATCAAGCATAAGGATCTATTGTGTCAGTTTTTAAGTTACTGTTTGAAAGATCAAAGCTAAACTTTTGGGTCTGGTGATAACTCACCTCGAAGACAGCAATGTTTTCACGAACTCAGGAGTTATATTTAGGCCATCAGAGAATATGTGCCAGTCAAATGTCCCTATCCTTTGGCTTCCTACCTTTTCTATTCCTCTTTATGTAACTTCAAAAAATTTACTATTATTTGCTGTTGCAAATAAGAATCTTGGCTTGAAATGAATGCTGAAGTACAAGTTGTCGCTTGCTTTTGTTTTTCCGTTCATGTTTCATAATCAAAGAATGGCTAGGGAAAACATTTGCTGAATCAAGCAAGCAAAACTTATGACCATGGCTGCTACAGCTAGAAGTGATGTTCCAAAGGCATGTTTCTTTCCTTTCCTTAAATGAAACTTCCAGTGGAATTGGTGGCCAGTAGCTTTGCTATTCCATTGGTATATTTCTTTTTCCTTTCTGTTACACTTTGAATCCAGGGATGTACTATTTTATAAAGAAAATGACAGTGCTGGGTGTCCTTCCTGAGGGATTGTGTACATCGATGCAGTAGTGCTTGGTATTTCCTAGACAATGAACTAAACTGTATGTTGTTCAAGTTGCTCACATGTAAAATAAGTCAATGAAGTTCAGGAGAATTACTTTAGCTTTACAAAAGGCTGAGTGAGCAAAGATTCTGTTGCCTTTCTCATCTGTTTCTTAGTGGAAGAGTCTTTCCTTTCCCATTCCCTTGATATGGGGATCAATTCTGGTGAAAAGGGGCCCAGAGTAAGTATCTGTTTGATGACTGGGTAAAGCTTTTGTTACACTCATAGATGAATTTAGTAGCTGAATAGTTTTCTGGAGTTTAATGCAAAATTTTATATTATTGTGCAATGTATTTGTATTAAACTCATCAAATTACTGCACAATGTCATGTTGTTGTCCTAGTATCAGATTCTGAATTTGTTCTGCATTTAGAATATCTGATAACACTGTCCTTGGATTCCCATCTGCCTGACAGTTTCATACCTGGAGAAGGTGAGCATTGCACTGAATGATGAGATTTCAAATCTTCTTCAAAGTCAAGAAAAAAATCCTCAAAATCACGTTCATCTATAGGGGAGAAAAGACCCAGATTTGTTACTGCAATTTTCAGGAAAACTTCTTTTAGTAAAAATTGCGAAAATTCCCATGGCATTTAAGGCCTGGTCTTGTCCCTTTGCCTGCCAAACTGTGAGCAGAAGCAGACGTATGCCTACTTGGTTTTGAATTACTGCGCTTGGGATTATTTAAAAAGTAGGCATCATTACTTCTCTGAAAATAATCACTAAAAGACACATTCTCTTTAACCTACTTTGCAGTGTGATGACTGCCTAGGAAGGAGTTTAAAATACAAATTCTGCTATTGTGTCAGGCTACTAAGAATCAATCAAGTTTTCTGTGCTTCCTATGTCATCACTCTAGCACATATTCTCTCTAATGCTTCTGTTCTTGCTAAACTCTGAGACTTACTGGTTTGCAGGGCCAGAGACAGCGCAGAAAGCAAATCTGTGCACCTACGTAACAGACAACCTGTCAAGTAACAGACCTTGTGCTAAAGGGGAAGAGAAGTATAGTAGTCTTGTGTCTTGGAGAGCAACTACACTCTCTGGCAACCCTAAATGTATGTACAGACTGAGGAACGAGAGGCTGGAAATCAGTGCTGCAGAAAGGGACCTGGGGGTCCTGGTCGATGGCAAGTTGAACATGAGTCAGCAGTGCCCTGGCAGCCAGGAGGGCCAACTGTGTCCTGGGGGGCATCAGGCAAAGCATCACTAGCTGGTCAAGGGAGGGGATTGCCCTGCTCTGCTCTGCACTGGTGCAGCCTCACCTTGAATACTGTGTGCAGTTTTGGGAGCCACAACAGAAGAAAGATATTAAGCTGCTAAGAGAGTGTCCAAAGGAGGGCAATGAGGATGGTGAAGTGTCTGGAGGGGAAGCCGTATGAAGAGTGGCTGAGGTCACTTGGTCTGTTCAGCCTGGAGAAGAGGAGACTGAGGAGAGAACTCACTGTGGTCTTCAATATACTCCTGAGGGGAGGCAGAGGGGGCACGAACTGATCACTCTCATGACCAGTGACAGGACTCGAGGAAATGACATGAAGCTGAGTTCAGGGGAGGTTTAGGTAAGATATCAGGAAAAGGTTTTTCACCAAAAAGGTGGCTGGACACTGGAACAGGTTCCCCAGGGAACTGGTCACAGCACCAACCCTGTCTGAGTTCAAGAAGCATTTGGACAATGCTCTCAGGCATACAGTGTGATTCTTGGGGTGTCCTGTGCAGGGCAAGGAGTCAGACTCAATGATCATAACGTGTCCTTTCCAACTCAGCATATTCTATGATTCTAGGAAAAAGCATGCCAAAGTAGCCACTTAAGCTGTAAATCACCCTGAAGCATGTGGGTAAGCGAAGTATGTGTTGCTACTTCTGAGGCTGGCAAGAAGCTACATCTTTGCTAGCCTGTTCCTGTATGGAGTTACATACTAGCTGCACTTCCCTGTCTCTAATATAAAGGGAAGATTTCATTTCCCACATTAATATAGCTACTGTTTGGACAAAAAGGTGAGGGAGTGAGATTTTTGAACGGCAGACCTAAAATAATGAGTTTGTTAAGCATAGGAATGCTTTAATAAGACATTATTGGGCAAGAGAGAGGGCGAGCCTCTGTGACTGTAAAGAGTACTGGATTTAACATCACAGGTTGCTTGCAGCCCGCAGGTAGATTTAAAAGCCTAAGATGATGGTTACCTTGAATTTGTAACAGCCCAGCATCCTTCCTGTGAAAATCATCAATGCTGCTATTCTCATCTTTGTTCCATTGGCTGGAGATTTTGTAGTGGCTCTCACAAGCTCCAAAGGCACAGCACTGATAAGCATAAGGCATTTCCATGACCCTGTAGAAGAATAAGGAAGCATGCCATGATACTGCTTTAACACTAGAATTATTGGATTGTACTGCTCCTTTACCATCAGCACAAAGGAAATCGTTTAAATATCCAGGACTGAAAGTAAAAACATCTGAGTAAAAATCAGTCATGATAATACAAAATAACGACTTGCATATCAAATTCCACTTCAGAAATGCAGATGATTTCTAGGCTAATTTTAGTAAAGCAACAATGAAGTTTTTTCATGTGTTTTCATAGGAGACATGAAAGTGGGAGATCTATGCCTTGCCACTGAGCGAATATTACTTATATTTCTATTTTATGATTTTTAATGATTTTACTGTGTAACTCAACAGTTTCTCTAACAGTTACTTTCTTAATGGTTTCTTTTAAAAAAAGCAGATGCAAAGATCCCAATTGATCTACTAGCCTAACAAGCAAAATCAAAAAACTTCCAAAATGGAATTTCTCCAATTTTGGGAGAACGAGTTCTTTTGGAATTCAAGCTTTATTCATGTCTTTCCATATCCAACCCTTTTCACAGTAAGATGGCAAAAAGGAGATTGTGTCTTGTGCACAGATCAAGACAGCAGTGTTCCAAACCAAAAGGTGAGTGAATCAGAATTTCGTACTGTGTGTGAAAATATATCACTGAGAGAAAGGTTTTACTTTATTAATTGTCTTAGAAGTGAGCACAGCTCTTGAAGGACACTGGATGCTCATTTATAACTCTTAAGATCATTAGTATTCCTAACACATAACTGAATATATATGTCAGTGAGTTCCAATGATTATGAGGGTTTCTTTTGTCAGAAAATTGCACATTTCTAGTATGCTGTGAATTTAATTCCTTTGGGGATGTGCAAATTCTGGGGTAGCACAGGAGAATTACATATATCTGAGTTCTATAGACTACTTCTTCAATTCTGTAGATATATTTTATGCTTTGGAAGCAGAGCTATTTAATTTGCACAGTTTGCCAATAGCACATAGTAAAACCTAGCAACTCACCTTAATCCTGAAAGCCCAATAAACCAAAAAATTCAAAGATAAATAGGTGATTAGAAGCTATTCTGACTTGATTTAAAAGGAATAAAGTAGAATTAGATCCTCCTATCAGATTACTTTCAAGGGGTTAATCGTGTAAATTAACATAATGAGTGTAATAAGCAACCTCTAACCCCTAGGAAATCTGCAAAGAAATCAGGCTGAATCAGGCCCAGTGCCAAAAGGACTTAAACTTGTGCACTAGCCAAAAGCAGGTACAAAGGAGAACAAACAGAACCTTGAGCCCCAAAGTGATTTTTTAATTAGTTCAATTTGGGGCATTTAGATTCTAATATACTTACATTTCTGATGGGAATTAACCAGAATAATCTGTACCCTTGTACCCAAGACAAAATTTTTAGGGTACTCAATAAAAGTTCAAGATAACCAAGATCTAACTATGAAGCAACCTCATGCCAGCAGATTTAAATTCTTCATTTTAACTCATTCTTGTCCACATGCCATATTTTAAAATAAGGAGATTATCTTGATTAAACATTTTTGAACACTTTTCCCAGAAGCCCTTCTTAAATAACCTATTATTATACCCATAGATTACTAGACTAACCCATAGCTAATCATTTGGGATAAAAACAATCCCAACCCCCAACAAGAAATGCCCTTTTTTGGAACAAAAAAAAAATTTATCAAAAGAAACACTGACAGTTCTGTGAAGTGATGTCTGCAACTTGTGCCTTCAGACCTTTTGGAAGACATTGATGTAGTTACGGGAATGAACAGTTAGTGGATATTTTAGGCTCAAGGGACTAAGAGAAATGTATTCTCTGGTTATTCAAGCAGCTCTATGTACTTAATAATTACAGATTTCCAGATGCTGTTGTGCTTCTACTTGCCTGCTGGCCTGTCATACCCTGGAAATGCAGACCTCTCACATTGTACTGGTCGACTACTTTGATGATGCAGCCAAAAACATCCACGGCTTTTAAATGATCTTTATAGAGCAAGACTCCCACTCTTATTCTCTCTGTAGGTATTTCTAGCATACTTTCTTAAACTGAACAGTTTTAGTTTGTTTGTTTGTTTTTCTCCCTCTGTGTTACTAAGATACACATATAATCCTCAAATTAGCAAATGCTGCTGAATCTACGTGCAAAGTATAATTGCACACAATGGCTGCGACCCAGAACACAGAGGACAAAACATACTTTGCAATGCAGGGAAATGGGTATCAGTTCTTTCTTGCAAAAGGTACATTAAAAAAAAAGAAAAAAAAGGAAGGAACTCTCAGAACTCTCAGAGGTGTACAGTACTGGAAGCAGTCCAGATAAGCTAGTGCTTATTTGATGTGGGTAATTAGATTTGGACTTTGTCAAATTAAACTCTTTTAGAAACACTGGCTGAATTTATTTTTATATACTGCTTATCTTATTAGTGATATCGGCATTCTTGATAATTTCTTTGCCTCTAGCAAGGAATGCCTCTTTTTTTTTCTCTTTTTAGATTAAGCAGCAGAGGACACAAGGTTGTTTTCTACCTCAGACAGGTGTGGGGTTGATGGTGAACAGGAAGGCACAGTTATGATGAATGGAGCAAAGCACTGAGTTCTTTACAGCGCTGAATCAAAGCATCAGATCAAGAAGGAAGGAGTGGCTGGCAGCGTGACTGCTTCCTCAAGGCTTGTCATAATAGGCTGGGCTCAGCTCTGTAGGGTGTACTAGTGCTATTGATGAAAATGGGGAAGAGGATGCTCAGCTCTTTCATGTGTCTGTATTGATCAATTTAGATGAGTAGGAAGTTTTTATACAGGAATTCGTCTTTAATGTTGTAACCACTGTCTAGTTACAACAATTACGAAGGAAAAAATATAATTTTGTTTTAGATCTCTGTTCAGGTTTGGTGCTCCATGCATTATCTGTGCAGTGATCCTCTGTGAAGTCTTGATTTTCTTTCGAATTATGGTAAAAGTCATGCAGACTGTAGGTCAGGAGTTTACCCTATTCTCTCCTGATTGGATATAATTTGTTTACAGATGTTAATCAACTCTAGATATATTAATCATACTTTGAATACTTTTTTTAAGACTTAAGTTAGTTGGACACATACTTTTTAACAATTTACCCAGACTAAATGCACTGTACTTTCATTTGAGCAATGTTCACAATTTTAGCAATGGAAAAATCATATAAAGTATATTTTTGAGAAAAGAATTTAAAAAAATAGTTAATTCAGTTGAATAATGGATTATTCTAGGACTACTGCAGCATCTCTTATAGCTCTAGGTTATGGTATATACATCACTATATACTTGGCAGGTTGGAGTAATGCATTTTCTTGTGTTCACATTCTCTTGAAGAAACTTCAATTATTTTAGAATTGTCACCTGCCTCAATTTCTGGGTAAAGTCTGTGAGAGAAGAAAAAGCATGGTATAAGCTCAGCCTCAACCATTCATGATATCTTACGGTACTAGCCTCTTGACCTGTTGGACCCATCTCAAGATCCCTAGTGTAAGAGAGACGTAAGGCCTCTAGAATGTTAATGTTATGAAGCGGTTTCATGCACTGTGATGAAGTCAGTACCCGATCTCCTCTGTGACAAACTACAAGTTTTGGGTTTATTAAGACTTTTAAGGCATTACTTCCTAACCTCGGAAACATTTTTTGCAGCTCTTATCTCAGTTCATATTAACATGTCATCATAGAAGTGTTCTAGGGTGGATTCCTCCAGTGCGGAATACAGAGGCTTAATCAGCTCCACACTTCTATTCATGACTCCCTTATTGATAACTCCAAACACTCCAGTCTTCTTCATTAGTGGTAACGTCTTCAGCTGTTTGCCTGCTAAGACTCTTGGGACTTCTCCAGTGCAAAAGGCAAACCTAATGAAGACATAAGGATGGAGCATCCATCTTTGGAGATACTCAGAAGCTGTCTGGACATGGTCCTGGGCAAGTGGCTCCAGGTGACCCTGCCTTAGCAAGTGGTTGGACAAGATGGCCTCTAAAGGTCCCTTCCAACCTCAACCACTCTGTGATTCTGTAACTATGTGCACACTGTTCAGCTGTTTCATATTTTATGATACTGAGCTTCTTACAGTACAACATGATAAAATGTATGTTGCACTTGGCATCCTCTAATTAAAATATAAAAATGAAGGGAGAGTTAGACACTTCCAAATACCCTGAATTCAGAGAGAAAACTCTCTTTGCTGTGACCCTGAAATTAATTCAGTTGGTTAGAGCACGGTGCTAATAAAGCCAAGGTCATAGGTTCAATACCCATACAGGGCACGATCATCTAGTGGCTGGCAGAGCTGCAAATGATCTTTAGAGGACACTTCCTTCCTGTATCACAGAGGACCCAGCAGAAATTATTAGTATCAAAGTGTGTTAGTAATAATGGCAAAGTATTATCTGAATCTTAATCAAAAGATTACAGAAAAATCATTTTCAAACCAGTAAAATCTTCTGGACTTTCACGAGTATATTCTTCCCTTGTATTTTCTGAGTTCTCATTAAATAAAATGGAAGTTCTGCAAGCACAGTTCAGTAGAAGAAGGACATATCACTAAGCTGCCAGAGATATTGTTTTAACAGCTTTTGAAACATATCAACAGGAAGCAGATGTGGCTCGTACTAAGCAAGTATTGAGGTTAATATTTCAAAACCCTTCACAGTTTCTTCAGTTATAAGTGAGCATAATAAAATAAGTCTATCATTTTTATCATATTTGCTTTAGTTTTAATGGCACAGATCAAAGACTGGCAATACGAAGTAACATGCATTACACACTGACACACCTTCCATTGCACATGAACACAAATGTGGCTTATTAGTTTTAATCATATACTCACTTGAGTTCTGGAAAATTTTCAGATGTTATCAAACTTTGTAGGGCATGATTTCCTGTTAATTTTAAATGAGTTAAACCATGTAGCCCCGTCACAGGAAAAGAGGACAAAAGGTTGGATGACACATCCCTGCATAACAGCAAATAAAAATCAGCTTATGGTTTTCATTTTTTTCTTCAGCAGCAGAAGTGTCACATTGGAAAAACAGGTTAAACTTTTCTAACTCAATAAAAATGCCCGCATTAAACAGAGGCCCCAGTCAGCAGAACAAAGTTACAGCATGGCTCAGGAGCACACAACTATATATCCAGCAGAAAGCTAACAGTAATATCTAGCAGTTAGTTGGGTCTCTGTTGCCAAATTTTGACTCCAAATGTTCACAGTGCCAGTTTTGAGACTAGCAAATGAATTTAAAATCTGTTCATTAGACTGTCTGAATTCAAAGGAGCCAGTGCCAGAACAGCTTCCCACAGTTTAGAAGATTCAGTGGAATGACAGAGGGCATGGCTGCCCTGAAAGCTCCATAAGGAGGAGGTGAAGTTTATGGGGAAGATGTAAGTTTCAGGGTAGGACAGGTCTGGGCTGGAGCAGACGAAGATGACATTTCCAAGCTGAGGTTTGTCTGAGTAGCTGAGGGAAGACAGTGTCGATGAACACTAGTTGCTGATGTTTTGACCACTAACTGCTCTGCCTGAACTCACTAAAGAAGAGAAACTGTTTTGTCAAATGAGGAACAAAGAAATAAAAGTGTACACTGAAAAAAGTTTCTTATTTAATTTTTAATCCAATTCTTCAGTCTTGAAACATAACTAACAGGAAATATTCCCCACTCCTACAACAAACTAAACTGCTAACAAACTGAATGAAGAAAGGTAGATGCACTGATAATCTTCATGGACCCCAAATCATGCTGATGACACAGGGTTGTATGCAGCTTTGCCATAATATCTATGGGAACTGGTGAAGTACAAGAAAGCAGACATTTAGATATTGATTCAACAGACCAGATGATCAGAACAAAAAAAGCCTCCATTTCTGCTGGGGCACCAAG
Source organism: Lepidothrix coronata (assembly GCF_001604755.1). Taxonomy (NCBI): domain Eukaryota; kingdom Metazoa; phylum Chordata; class Aves; order Passeriformes; family Pipridae; genus Lepidothrix; species Lepidothrix coronata. Next base: position 1,095,188 of record NW_016690386.1, read on the forward strand.
CTATTATATTTTTGTATGCTCTTGCAAGAAAAATGCAAAAATCTGAATGCAAAAGATATACAAATACTTACAGTTTGATCAGAGATGGTAAAGAGGAGAAGGCATTGGGGTGAATAATTTTAATTTTGTTCCAAGCCAAATCCCTACAAGAAAAGTGAGTAGAAAATGACATACCCACTGAATGATTATGGAAGTTTTCAAACACTTGATTAGGATGCTTAAATATAAAAAAGGTATTAATTACAGTTAAATATTTTCAGTAAGTTTCTGCATATCTCATAGTGCAAAATGTTTTTTTCATTTTTAAGTTGTTAGTCAGTTGTGGTGTTAGTTGTTAAACTGACAGTGTTCTTAAAATATCTTAATGCCTTCCAGTCTAAGGCTTTTCAGTCTGCTTCACAGCCTCCTAAGGCAGCAGAAAAGAAGGGTGGTTTATATGGACTAAGTCTTCTAAGATGTTCTCATGATATGACTAAGAACAGCAAATCCATGGTCAGTAGGCCTTCCTTCCTAAGCTCAATTTTCACTGCCCCTGAAAAATCAAAAAGACTAAAAGCAACTCTTAAAAAAAGTATGCATTCAATTCTGAAAAAACTTATAACCATGATTAATTTCTTGACAAAATTACTCTGCTAGCACATATGTCTGTGTGAAAACTAGAAACCTGCATATGACTGGACTCTATGTATTAAGACACTGTTCTCTAAAAAGGACTTCATGCTCCCTAGAGCTGATTATAATGTGAACCTGTCAACAGATACCATCTTTAGCTTGGTATCTCTCTCTACCTCCAACAGAAACATTTAAAAGTAACAGTTTTTACAGCTATAATAATATAGCTACAATATACAGATGTGTGTATTTTAATTAATTGCTGCAGATGTTAAACTTCATCATGTTTGTTCTCCTTTCACAGTTATGATCTAATGGGTGAAAGGTCAAAGTGTGGAAAAACTGAAATAAGGATCTTTCAGGATACCTAATGGACAGACAGTATATTCCCCGTGTTTTTGAGAACTGTGTGAATGTCTGTTGGGGGAGTACTCACAGAGATCGAAGAGCAGCCAGCTGCCGAAATGTGTCTGCTTTGATTTCACCAATTTCATTGTGATGCAAGTCACTGAAAAAGCAATAAGAATCTCCTCAGTTTCAAAGACACTTGTAGGGCACTTTGGGGTGTTTTAGATTGTGTTTACGATCCACATCAATATAGTGTATCTGGGGTGTGTCAAATCAGCCAGCAATAACTAAGTTAATTATGCTCAAACACACATAGATGCTTCTTTTTAAACTTTTTAGGGTAGTTTGACACTTACATTTTTTGGAGTTTTTTACATGCAGTAAAACAGGGTAAATCTTCCAGCAGGTTATAAGACAGATCCCTGTATTTTACAAGAAATGAACAGAATAATATCAAAGTAATGTTAGAAGAAAAATAGCTTTCATGATCTACTTTCATGCTCAATTTAAAATAACTTGGTTTTATCCACAGAAGAATAAGAGTCTACAAACTCACTTATCTCTCATTTGTCAGATTTTGATTTCTAATTTGAGAGAGGAGGGGGAAAGGCAAGATATATTAACTCCATATCTTATATTTGCAAATTCCTTGCATTGTCTGAAGATTTCCTGCCTGAAGTATAGATTTCTGCTGAGTATTTTACAGTAACAATATTGGCCATCTACTCATAGGGAATACGGGATTTATATCACAGACGTCATATTTATCAAGTTTAAATTCTGATATTTAAACCATTTAAAGTAATCTGCTAAATATATATATACTCATGTATTTTTTAGAGAAGATCCTGTATTTTTCTGATAAGAATCAGAATCAGCTTTCCATTCTATGCTTTTAATTAAGCACTATTGCCTCTGATCGTTAAGACTGCTGTAACTTATAACTGAGGGAAATGGTCAAAAAAAATTGGAACTAACTTTGAAATCAATCACCACATGGGGGAAAAAAAACACCTTAAAAAGACTTGAGCCAAAACTCAACAAATTACAGAATAACTGAAACATCTGGACTGATTTATAGTGTAATATAACTAATCAAAACCAAGCCCAGGCGATTTGAAGAAACTAGAGGAAAAAAAAAGGAACCAAATACCAGTCCCCATCACCCAAGAGTCTCATCCTACACAGACAGATAGACAGATAGATAGATAGGTAGATGTGTGTGTTTGTGTGTTGCTCAGGGAAAGCTGAATGGGAAATACACTTGTGAAAAGAATAGAGGAAAAAACCTTAAGCCTATAATTATGAAAAATATCCTTTTCCACAGTTATGCAGTATTATCACATGAAAGAGTAATCACTTTTCACTTCTGTGAAATTCTTCTTGCTTCTCAAATTCCTTAAAACTGGTTCATCTCCACCTATTTGCTTCCCTGGCAAAATTGTATTTTCACTGTTATTTTTCCAACAGTGGCATTTAGACTATTTTATATTTGATTTGTGGAAGTAGTGCAAGTAATGACAGTGTGTGTCTTTAAGGTATTCTACTCTGATTTTAATATGTACAAAGGCAAACATTAATATCTTTGGGTTTTGGGTTTTTTTTTTTTTTGTTCCCGCAAGTAAGATTATAGCCTCTGTTTTTCTATTTTTTACAGGTACTCTGTGGTCCAAATCAGACATTACAGGAGGGTATTCAATGAGCTTGAGGCTTTTAGGCCAAGGTAAAGGATGTTTTCTATGTCTGGCAGACAGTGGCTATTTCGTCATGCATAGATTTGTGACGTAGGTCCTCTCAAAAATATGTTAATAGCTTGAATTTTGTACATACTGACACTCCCTCCTCACACACAGAAAAAAGCTCCAAATCAGACTTGAGACCCTTCTCAGTTTCTGTCAGTGCTCCAAGAAATATTTTACTTGTTTATTTTTAAGGTCTTTTTTCCCACTTTCTTAATATATGAGGTTCTTGGAAGCAGCAGAGGGCAAGTGGTTTCGTTTCCCACATTGATGTGCACCACAACCATGCTGAGGGCAGTCTTTCAAGGACTGCTGTGATTGTGTTCTCAGGTACACCTTTACTGCAGGTGTGCAGACACCCAGGAAGCCTCTGCTCTACATTAATCCACACTTGGAAGTATTGGTGGCTAGACAGGATGCACCACTTGCCTTTCAAAGCAGCGTGTGTGCTTGTAATGTTTGAGTGTATCTGAGACAGGGAGCCCCTCCAAGGGCGTGGTCTCCAAGTCACTCATGGTGTTCAGGGCACCAGTACATTTCATGGAACAGGCAAAACTAATGTGCAAACCAAAGGGAGGACTTCACAGGCTCATTTCCAGCTCACAGGAATGGGGTCAGAGCAAGTCTTGAGTACTTGAAACTGATGCTAAATTGGTTCCCCAGTCTTTTAAGTATCAGCTCTAATAATATAGGGTGATACTCAAAAATAGTAAGTGTGAATTTCCAATGGACAGTCCTACTCTACTATGAATTGTACAAGTTATTAATTGCTGTAGTATTTGTTGCCTTCTGTTTTGAGATAATTTATTGTTTTTGAGTAATACAGGACATATTTCAACTTAAGTCTGTGTGCAGTTTCTTCTGGCAACAGACCTGTTTCTTTTATCATTCTGGAAATGATTATATTGAGTCCATTAACTTAATTTTTTTCTGGAAATGATCTTGACATCCACTCTGGTATTCAAATAATGCATTATAATTAGTCCTATTTCAATTTTGGCCAAAGAATTAATACCAAATACATTCCTAGTGATGTAATAGATGGAGGAAAGTGTTCTTGGCTCATTCTCAAAGAAGTGGGCACAATGATTACTTTCATTAGTGATTAAGCACACTCCAAGGAAGTCTGCAAGCTAAAATAATACTGGATATTTAGTATATCAAATATACCCCAACTATGCCAAGGAATAGTCTGTTAAAATTTCAGTCAGCTACTTATGTCTGGTTGAGAAAGACGCTAAAACAGGAGCATAACAAGGACTCAAAACTACACCCCTCACCCACTCTAATTCACTTCACTGAAATATCTGCCTTAGTAAGAAAAAAATCTCAAACTACTGTAGGAGAGAAAGAATGAATAAAAATAAGGTAGGCCTGTGTTTTTTTTAAACAAAATCAAGAACCATTTTACCTTTTCCTAAAAATATACTAAGTAATTGTCTTTCTTAGCAATGTATGGGAAATCCTGGCTGATAAGCCGGTTGTAAACTTTTTGAGTAACACTGGGGCCTGCTCCCTGAGCTGAATTCCTAAGACGTAATGTGATACACAGAAATAGCAGTAATTGCGTAATTTTGAAATCATAATAATTTCATTTGTCTATTAATCTCTTGTATTAATGGAATGTTAATAATGTTACTGAAACGTACAGCACTTGGAGATTAGGTAACTGGTCACAAGCTGATCTGGGGAGAGAGGTGATCTGTGCTCCTGTGAGTGTCCTATTGAAAGAATTTATGAAAAAAAAATTACTTTTTAAAGTATGAAAAACAGGAATTTTTTTTAGGATATTCTTTACAACAAGGCAGTATCCAAGATAATAAAACAAAGCAAAAATACTTCTCTAACACTTACAAACTCTCCAGACTTGTAGTCCCTGTCAGATCAGGAAACTCTGTTAACTGTGAAGCACCATTTAAAGCCCTAGAATTTCAAAAAATAATGTCAATAAAATCACGGTAAGGGAAGTGTGGGACAACTCTCACATTCCAATATATAAAGACAATTAAAATAAAAAGTAAACACATACAGAGTTCTGAGTTCTGGTAAGTGTTGAAAAGCAGATTTTCCAACAAGTTGGATAGGGTTATCATAAAAATGTCTGAAAAAAGACGATAAAAGACATTTAATGAAAAATATTTTAAAATATTTTAAATATGTGTTTATACTATAAGAAAACAAATAAACTTTCCATGATGAATCACGTACTGTGCAGCTCTGGTTGTAGCAGAGGTGAATCTTTGAACTTTTCTCACCCTCTAATCTGTATTCATCAATCACATTCCACATTTTTAATATTCAAGTAGTAGCTGTTTTCCTGGTTTTAAAGCCAGAAGACAGTCAACAAAATATTCTCTCTTCCTTCCAGGTTTGCAAAGACAGAAATCCACATATGAAGAACTTTGTTATGACCTGAGACGTGAAAAAGTCAGAACTTCACCTACTCAGGAGAGGTTCCCTTGCCCTTCTGTAGTCATGCTGCTTTTGCAGACAGAATATTACTCAAGATGAGTTGTTATTTTTCTTACATTTATTTCGCAGTTTCTTATTTTTAAGTTTGACCATTAAGTGCACTTTCATGTAAGAGAATGGGAACTCAGACTGGAATACATCAAGAGTAGTTTTCACTAGCTTCTGCATTACCAGTAGTGCTGAGAGACTTAGAAGAAACAGTTCAAATAAAAGGTCAAAGGCCAGAGACCACTACTTGCTTCCCTTAAACAGGGCATGCAAACTGCCATTCTTTCCATGAATTTGGAAAGATATGAGCTTGCTTGCCTGTATGATGATGTGCTACATAGTGTACTCACAAGAAAAGCTATTTGACAATTAACCACAAATACAATACTTAGTTTCACATTCTCTAATACAAGGAGTCATTGAAAAGATTCTTATCACTTACATAGTAATAAGTGATGGATTACCCACAAATGCACGCTCAGGTATTGACTTGATATTATTGCTATGAAATCCCCTACAAAAGGAAAAATGGTTTATATGGTAAGAAAAAAAAAAGGGAAGACTCAATCTGTATTCATTGTTTTTCATTTGTAATAAGAAATGTGTCTGTATGTAAAGGTATAATTCTTGTTTTCTGGAATAAGACAGAACTGAAAAAAGCACAAGGGAAGGGAAAGGGAGAGAAGGGGAAGGAAGGGGAGGAAAGCAGAGGGAAGGGGAGGGGAGGGGGAAGGAAAATTGCTGAAATTCTGCACTTTTCTAAACGAACAAAGTGATTCAGATGAAGTAAACTGCAAAATGGCCTTTTAAAATTCAGAATATATGCAAATAGGTGTATAGATATAATGTAAATATACACACATATATGAACTAAGAACATTAATAGTTAGATACTAATAATTAAATAACTAACAATATATTTCCCCCTGTGCTTGTTGAACTGCAACTATTTCTTTTGCTGGATGGCACAAGTTTATCAAGTAAATGATTTTATACATAATATTGTAATGTTGATCCTCCCAAAGACACTTCTTTTTTGAAACATTTTAAATGTGTACACAACCAAAATGTAGTTGTGCCTGCTTGACAGAAAGCCAAATCTTTGTCTCATCATTAATTGCTGGATTTCATTCATATGAGTAATTTCCCATTGTGAAAAACAAAAGGAACAACTAAGATTTCAAAAGAACAATGATGATTTGTGTGGGAAACTCCCATTAGTTGAGTCGGGTATGAAGAAGGCTTCCCAGCTTAAATTTATGCATTACTAAATGTCCAATTGTTCACTGATGCAAGCACACTTGGCCATTACTTGCACAGGTTCCACATTACTGGTTTACTTGTTTAGGCATTGTGCTACTGGTGATGAGCCACAGAGCAAGGCTTTACATCCCTACTTCCTCTGCATGCAATAAAAACATGCAGATGCAGACTCAAAGCAATATGAGCATCTCATTTAATCTAGAACCAGTAAACAGACTGGTTTTGAATGGAATTCCTTGCATGGCAGAAAACCCAAGGAAATGACATGACTACTTCCCAGAGAAATATCTGCTACTAGCTGTAGACAAAAGGTGATAGTTCGTGTTTTCAGCCCAGGTACAAATTCTGAGAGACATGAGGTCCCACTCAGAAGCACCCTTACTAAGGTGGCCCTGCAATGAACTGAACTTCTGTGGGCCTGGGCTCCCATGTGGGTGAGAACAGCAGGGCATGGACAACTGTGTGCGAGACATCCTTACAAGATCAGCTTCCAGGTCCCAAAGCACTGAACCACGTGGTTTCATGATCCGTGCTGGATTTGGGATGTCAGGTTACAATTTCAAACTCCAAATATTTCTTGCACATAGGAGCTTAGGTGCAATAATAAGTTTGATACTTAGAGGTGAAGTCCTGTCGTGGCCATCAGGCACTCTGCTGGACTGGATAAGGTGCATTTCCTGCAAACCCGAGTTATCCATTTTTGCCTACTGACTCCAGGGATCATCAAAAAGGCAATCCTTTGAGGTCACTGGATTTCATACTAATTATTTTATGACATAAACAGCAGCTGAGAACAGTTGGGCTGAGAAACTCAGCCCTGCTGCCTTTTCCAGAGCTGTATTCTGCCAACACTGAAGGTGCTGAGCAGGAATCAGAAGTGTCTGGGGATCCCTGCTTTGGAAAAATCTCAGTTAGCTACTTAGAAGTATTTTTTAGATCAGTTTCTAATGTAGCAGGGGTACAGCCATGTCCAACTAGTATGTGATTACCTAGTTTTGTCAAAAATCTATGCTGATGGTACCAGTAACATGGTAAATAATTCAAATGGAAAGAATTCTGAACATATGCATTGATGTGTACATTGCGTGTATGATGTGTCAATATAATTTAATTATTTTTATTTTTTAATAATACAACTGTTTCTTACAATAGATTTGAATAATTTATTTTCATTGTTGATTTCTTTTAAATGCAAACTATGGCTGTGCATCCAAAAGCAGCATTACAAAGGACTATATATATTGAAAAGAAATTGCTTTAATTTAATGGAGAAGGGAGAGGAAGTTGGTTAAGACATTTAAACCTGATGGACTAATAAGGATATCATGCCTTCTTCTTCTTAGGCTAGAAGACTGATATACTGCATTGTTTGCAAGATCTAACTGTTTGAGACTGTGTTTGGGACTAAAAGTGAGTAAACTGTGTTTATTATTTACAGTATTCCAAGGATGAAGTTCCTGGAGAAAACGGACTGCACAATGCAGTTTAAAAGTAAAACTTGTCAGCACTTGAGTGTCCTAAATTGAATGCTGAAAATGATTTTTTATGTATGTTGGCATATTTATTAGTTTATCCTAGAGTATCAGTTTGTAAGGACTACTGATAAAATCACCAGCATTAAAAAATATAATCACACACGAGACAAAACATCCTCCTTCCTAATACGAGCTCTGTACTTACAGTTCTTTTAGGTTTGTTAGTGTCCTGATAGCAGTGGGGAAGTCATCCAGACTGTTGTAATTTAAATCTCTGTGTAAAAAAATTTGATTTTATTATTTAGGTTATGCACTGAGTAACAGATAACACAGCATTGTTGGCACTTGTAATAAACTATCATCTTCCATGCACTGAAAGATACATCCAGCAAAAAGCGAGGAAATCCTCAAAAGTGTATGGATGTTTTCCAACAAACTCTATTTAGGGCACATTATCATTCCTATTTTTTATTAGCACACATAAAAATGTAACTATTTTTTGTTGCATCTAAGCTATTCTGCAATAAAGAGAACGTAAGTGAATTTGGATACTGCTACGGGATTGCTGTTTTGTAAATTGCCTATCCCTTTCACTACTTTAAAGTATTACCAGGGGAAAAAAAATCTTTCAAACAGAATATTCAACAACTTTGTTTGGTGAGCTGCATTTTACATGGTTAATACATGTCACTATAAATATTTCTAACTGTATTGTTAATTCTAAGACTTGACAATAGTCATACAAAGAATATTTCTAACCACAAAAATTGTGAAAATGATAGTTTAGCTAGGGTAGTGACCTCTGCTTTAAGAACTGCTCATTCTGCAGCAGAAATTAAGATTTTACTCTGGTAGGCTGAATGGATTATAATCCTACTTCTGCTCTCAGCATGACATACATATCCTTTAGCATTTAGGAGATACCCGAAACTAAAATTGAGATATGCCAGTTTACTGTGATGCTCTCTGGGAATGCTTTGTGATGAAAGCAGTCTGAAAAATGAGACCAAAAGCCTTTTTAAACAGGCAAAACACAAGCCACAGTTTACAATAGATTGAAATTGAAATAGCATCAGGCTGAAGTAATGCAGGCAGGAAACTGCTGTCTGAATTCAACAAGGCTTTCCTTCCTGCTTGTAAATCTCTCCTGCTTATTGACAAAAAGAGATTACAGGCATGTACGGTTTGCTTTTGCCCTCCAGTTACATGTTATTTCCAGACCTATGCGTCAATGCAAACAAATGATCTTAAAGCCGGTGTCCGTCATTTACACCAAGATCTTTACATTATTTTGAAACTATCTGGAAACCAGTCTACAAAGTATGCAATTACTGTGCTTGAGGCAAGTGCTACACTGTCCTATTGCAGTGAAGTGGCTGCACCTACACTTACTCCCAGGTTCCTGACTGTCCTCTGTGTTTTCATCTCTCTTGTGTCAGATGGCTGGGACTGGGCTTGCAATTACTTATTCCATTGTTCTATTTTCCCCCATTTTTGACCAAGTGCCATGTGAACATCACTTAAAAAACCAAAATAGTTATATTTTCCTTCTTCCTTTCCCATCTCCCTTTCCAGTGCTACACTAAGGGACTTCCTCTCAACTCACAGCCAGCTAAAAGTCCAAATTGTAAAACTGCAATTCAGTGGCAAGGGATCAATGTAATCAAAACCGGTGATAAAAAAACCAACAAGCCCAAAACATCTTGCTTCCTGATCTTAATAAAACATGAAAAGTGGGCAGAACGCAGTTCTGTGGATAAGAAAGCAAACAGAAACTTTCAGACTAACATTATTCATGTCTGAAACTATTTCTTCCTCATAACAGGCTTTTTAGCCTCTGTCCTGGTTTGGTAGAACATCTAAAATCTCTGAAAATGATGCAGCTGACTGTGGCAGGTGCTGTAGGAAGGACATGCAAGGTTTTACTGTCCCCGTAGCATTTTTTGGGTCTGTGGGTGACTCTGGAAGATATCTTTATTTGACTAACTGTAGCGGCATACTTTGCACTAACCACCAGCACCGCATTCCTCTTTGGCACTTTCTGTAGAACAATTTTTTGCTAGACAACTCAAGAAAATTTGAATTGGTCTGAATAGAACTACAGTGAAAACTTAAAGAAATTTCAATCTTTACTAGTATTATTGTTTAAAGACAAAAACTTGGCTACAACTGACACATTTGTCCTCCTCTGCTTGTAAAGCACATGTGTCATTTGACTACCTGGAACTTTTGCTTTTTCCAGGTATTAAAAAACCCCTACCATCTAATTTTTTAATGCTCCTCTATGGCAAGACAGTTTCTTAATGTTAAAGCTTTTCATTGTGACAGTTTCCCAACCTAGCTATTAGCTTTACTGATTAAACAAGACAAATAAATAGTACTAAAATACACAAACATAACTTCATGAATAGTCACTTCATTTTCAATGCTCAATACAGTTTTCAACTGTTTTTCAAACAATTTATCAATTGACAATGCTTATTAAAAAGGCAAACTAATTTTATAGTCAAAAGTAGGATTTGCTACATAGAGTCATTGTGAACTATCACTTAGATCCTGTAATGATCAGGCAAGCCAAACCCCACATTTGGCTTTTAGGTTATTTTTATTCTTTCAGAATATTAATGAAAACACTTTAAAAAAAAGGAAACAAATAAGAGGTCAACTCACAATGTCTCTAGGCTGTGGAGCCCATCAAAGCATTTCTTTCCCAGGGAATAGATTCTATTGTTATGGAGATGTCTGCAGGGGAACATTAAGCACGCAGTCAGGAAAGCACACTGCACACAGTGGACTTAAGCAAAACATTTTGATGGTTAAATCAAAAGAAACTTATTTTGGCATGCATTGATTATATGCAAGTCATGCTTTTGAAAGTGCATGTATAGGAGGCACCTCCACCACCCTCTACTCTTTCTCCTGATACCTCTCCACCCACACAGGCTTCCATTTGGTTTCATAGAGGGGATCTGTTTTAAAACCACCTAGATTGTTTAAAAATGTTATATCCTGCAGTTTCAGATTGGCATCTGCATATCAAATAGACATATTCTTAGTGATGGTTAATTGGTTAATTAACATGTTGTCTTAAAAACTGTGTGTGGGGTGTGAGGTGTATATCTGGAAGATGTATATTCAGATGGTGTTAGAGGGGATGGCACAAACCAGCAGCAGATGAGGAGACTGACAGCGTGGCAGACAGGTAAGGGGCATTAGGCTTGCAGAATGCAAGCAGACACAGAGCCGTAAGACAAGAAGTTGCAGCGTTGCTGAGATGAGCAAATTAACTAATCTTAAAAGTGTTGTAATTTGCCTTCCTTTGAAATTATGAAAATCAATAACTACTTCCTGAAATACTTAGCAATTGAAAGTAATTTTTATATATTTTAACCAATCCCCACACACAAAGACTACGAGGTCTGCCTATTTCTAAGTCTTTAAAACAACAGGGAGAAAACCCACTCTGAGTCAAGCTGATTAATATGAGTAGATACAACCTGTAGGCACTTCAGGTCATTTAATTTAAAAAGGATGCCTTTTCCCCAACAGATTTTTCCTGTTATTTCATCCTCAAAACTTCATCCCTATAGTGGAAGGAAACTAGAGGAATACTGCTTTAAAAGAAAATACAGGCTGTGAATGAGGGCTGCCAGGCCCCTTCAATACTTCACTCTGCTCTGAAAATATCATTAAAGATCAGTGGATCTCTGAATTTTCTGCAAAACCTACAGAAATTGAGTCTACCTGTCCATTAAAGGCAGGGATTCTGATGGTAAAATAAAATGTTCTGTAGGTTTTTCCTTTCCTAGGAAGAAACCTAGTCAACTCTATTTTTAATGACTACACTGACCTTTAATGCTTTAGTTAACATGAAGAGTGCATCTCCAAATTCCAATTATGTCTGGATCTTTAATTATAAAGGTTTTGACATGCTCCAATTGACCATGCATTTTTGCACTGAATTCAAAATTTGCCAGACTGTATAGAGTAGCAAACAAATGAAAGCAGAACCACACACAAAGATTTCGAGGAGCCAGAAATATCAAATGTTGCACATAATGAGGGATGATTAAATTATTAATCACTATATAGCCCAGAAGATTAGAAATAAGGAAGGCAGATCTTAAATAAGGAAACCTAACTGAGCAGAAGCAATCAGGGCATGAAATGAAATTATTTTCTCCTGAATTTCTTAACTGTCCTCTTATCACTACATTTCTGGTAGGGATCTAGAGAACAACATTCAAGACAGCCTCTTGTCTTTACCAACACTGATATAAGCCTAGAAGCCTAATCAAATGACAAGTCCATCCACTCTTTAACTTGAATGTGATTGATACTTAATGTAAAGAGAAGGCAAAGGTTTTGCAGCACAAGGCAGATGTTAATCCCCATTTTTGGGGCCCTATGTACTTATATGAGTATATTAAGCACTAGGGAGAGATAGTGACTAAATAAAGAACCCTGATGTGTGCCAGGTTCAGTGGTTACACTGGGGCTGGAATATGCTAAAACATATAAAACACGTAAGTGTCTGACAAACTATTGTTTCAGACAGCTTGTAAAGCTTGAATATATCATTCTCTCTTTAATAATGCTAACATTTTCTAAAGTGTCCTGAAATACCTTCTCCACCTCAGTTTCTCCAGCCAGTTTAGTTTTTTTTTCTACTTGGTACATTCCCAGAAGATAAAAAGCTGAAATCATGCTCTCCAGTATACCTTCCAGATTTTGGTGCCAGCCATGCATGTTTCAATTAGTTGAACTGGTATGCAAACATAACCAAATACATATACTTTCTATGAAGGGAAATGCATACTTTTTTCTACTAGACAGCATTCTTTCCAAGTCCCCCAGAAAGATTTCAGTTCATTTCCTGTTTCTAATCTTCCCTCAGTCAGTCTTATGGAGCACACAATTCCTCCCTTCCTGTTTGTTTTGCTGACCAGATAGGGTGATTTTTAACTCCCTTACATACTTTTTAATTGAGATGGAAACTTTTGAGCTAGTTCAAAACAAGTGGTTTAGGAAATGTTAGTCAAATTGTAGGAAGATGCAAAAAAATTATTTTCTCCAAGATAACTTGTAAAAATTTTGGGTTGTATTACATATGCAACCCAGAAAACTGCAGTTATATTTCAAAACCACCATTTTCTGAACAAATGACATTGATCTTTTGATCTCAGGAATATCACTAAGCCTAGAACAATCGCAGAAAGGAAACTGCAGATTCATAGCCCCAAGATATTAATTTAATATTAAGACTATAAGACAAAACAGACTCATGCCTATACCTATTTACCTATAATTTGCCAACTGGACACGGACTAGGGGAATATTTAATTATTAAGGGTTGTGTCAAGTAACATCTAAATTAAACATTGCATCCTCAAGTAATTCACCACAAAGAGGCCAAAGCCCTGCAAGAAAAGATTGTGTCTAAAATGCAATCAATGAAACTTACAGAACTACCAAACTGGAGAGGTTTCCAAAGGCATAGTCTGGTATGTAATGAATTTTATTCAGTGCCAATGTCATTGCCTGAAGTGCTGGTAAACTCCTAAAAGCTTGGACAGGAATTTCTGTCAAAGAATTATCGTCTAGCCACAGGTGTCTAAGGGAGACCAAGCCACTGAAGCAGTTGGGGGGCACATAGTTGATGTGGTTGGCATCCAGACGCCTAGGAGAAAAAGAAATAGAGAAAATTGACTTCAAGAAAAGAACAGTGGCTTTCCACAATGGCTATCATAAGTTATCACCAAGCACACAACCCCAAAGGATGGACATGGGTTCCCACATCCAGTTTTCATTTCCTGGAAATCCTTTCCATCTTGCTTGCAGCCTCACCCTTGAGACTCAAATCATGTTTACAAGTCTCCTTGTCAGCTCGCTCTGTGCAGACAGCTCTCCTTTGGAGCCATCAATTCACTGAGAGCACACACTGATCACTTTTGAGCAGAGTCTCTCTAAACACTGGGTATGAATTTGTTTCATTTCCCAATTGTTTGAAAGTATGGAAAAAAAAAGTGCAAGAAACTCATCCCCAGATTCTATTTCAGAACCTATAAATCATTGAACTGCAAGATAATTTGGAATTCCGTATGCTAGACACCCATTCCAAGAACTCACTCCTGAGCCTCTAGAGGTTCCTGTTTTTCTTTTTCTTAAATATTGTTTATTCCGATGATTCTAATGAGAACTGAACTTCACATTTTTTAGTGGTGCAACATAATGATTTTTACACAGAGATTAGTGTTGCCAATGTGATGTATTTATATTGAAAAAGAAGTTACTAAATGCACTTCAGCTGCTACAGAGCCAACAGAGGGAGCTCAACTGCAAGTCATACCTCTGAAGAATCTGCACGTGATGCTTTGCTCTCACACTTGTGTAAATAAGGATTAAATCTACTGAACCTTTTGTAGATGTGTGATTCAAATATAGCACCATTTATTCACTAGCTTTTGCTGTGTTTCGCTTTTTCACTGTGATTCTTTCGAGGAAAGATTTCAAAGTGTGCTGCAGATTTCCAAAACTTTGTGAAACATCCAGCTGGGGATTTGTACTCCGATACATGTTTTCTGCTTTTAATGCGTTGCAGTGACTTGTACCGTTTTCAGAACATGAAAGCCATGCTCTAAAACTTTTTTTTGAAATGTGTAGAAAGGAGTAATTAAGTGAATGGTGAAAGAAGAATAAATTTAAGTAGATGTCTGAAAATGCTACAGAGCAAACAGCCACACTCACGGTACAAAGAAGTAATTCTGTACAACCTAAATTCGGTCTGTTTGAGAGAAATGCAACACTCTTTGTGGTGGGCATAATAATCTCTTTATTTAAAGCTTCTTCCTCATTTAAAGTCATGTAAAATGTCAGGACCATTCTATCTCCTGCTCCATGCTGCTCCTACCTACTGCATGAGAACAAATAATGACTGCTAAGTCTCCGTGCCAGGCTGGCAAATAACTGAGACAAGGTCAGTTGGAACAAATTTATAAGGTTCAGTGTCAAAGCCCTTGTACAATTAAATTTTCAATATAATAACTGACATGGCAAGCAGCAGAGACAGAGCTTCCAAAATAACTCAAGGGTCTGTCAACAAATGGGTAAGGCTGGAAATGTTTAGAAATACTCACATTGTTCCTCCCCTGTTCCCCAGGCAAGAACCATGCTATGCCTGTGTTTTCAAATAAGGTATAATTTGAATGAGTAGATGAGGTTTCTTTGTGTTCAGTCAGAAGTAAATTTCTTCCCTGGGTGATGCTGGTATGTAAACTAAGAAGTTACAGTTGCCTTAGTTTGACAGTTACACTGATTAAAGAATGGAGGCTTTATTCAAACTAAATGTGTTGCAGTGTTGCAGTTAACATCTTGTTCAATAGGAAGCCTGCGTGTGCGTCTCGGATGTCCCTGTTGACTCCACAGGAGTTACTCACAAGATGCCTGGCTGTGTGGCCAAGCCAACAGTCAGTTGTTTGTATGGGACCCTGGGCTGAAATGGCAGTATTTCTGCTGTCGTCAGTGAGACCAGGATTTTTATCTTACTGATATTTCGTAGCAAATCAAGGAACTGATTTTTTTATAGTTTAAGTTTCCAAATAGAAACCCACCACCGACTACGTAAACAAAACACACAGCACAAAAAGAAAAACAAGACTGCTGTACTATAAATGAAATTCTAAATAGCTGAATTATTGTTTAGATAAAACTTGGAAAAAATAAGAAAGCTGCAATGATTTGTGCTTCAGGTTCTGTAACTGGATTACATATCCTGCAAGTACTCATAAGAGGTACTGCCTCAAGTGCTCTTTTATTATCTAATCTTTTTTAAATTTCCAAGTACCATTTTCCCTCTTGCAGATATTAAAAGGTTTCAGTAGTGGTTATGTTTCCTGTCATACTGTAGGTAATGAACACTGATGTATAAAGCATTGATCAAAATCACCCTTTTCAGTCAATTGTTTTACATGTGTTGATCAAAGTTTTGGCACTTTCAGAACTAAACCCATTAACTCACAAGTATGACCCTATTTATAACTGAAAATATATAGATAACATGTGGTGAGTTTGAAAGCTGCTATTATATTCCAGAGAGGGCTAATTTAGGGAAACAGATCTCTTCTGATAGGCAGCATGTAAATAAAGCAGTCACTATGAAATTCACCATGAGCTTACTTAAAATGTCTAAGCCTTTTAAAGCAAATGATTGAGCCGTGTGGACTGTAACCCACTAGTGTTTCCTGTGACATAGTGTGAATGCTGTGACTATGTTCACAATTTATGAAAAGATATTGTTCATATAGAATTGTAAACAGGATTCATTTACTGGTACAGGCAAAGGTAGATGTTTGAAAAAGATCTGATTTGCATTTTTTTATCAATTCAATATGAATGGATACTAAGTTTTATGCCAGTAGTACGTTTCTAAGGGAATATATATTTTTTTTCCTTTTTCTGCATCTTCTCTCAAAACCAACTACAACATGGGTGTATCTAGCAATCAAGAAATTCCTTAATGACATTTTAGAGTGCCTTGCTCATTCATTCAGGTTTAAATCAAATGCTAAATATGAGATCAGGAAGGAGGTTTCTCCCAGGTCATCTCTCCCTCTGAAATAAACAGCTATTACATGGATTGCCTCTTCTTGCAATGGATGAGGGCCAGAATACACCGAAAGGTCTGGAGAAGAGGGAAACCACAAAGACAGATAAAGAAGTCAAGAATAAAATGCTTCTTCTGACATTTAAAGTTTGAAGTAGGGGAGATAAAACTAAATGAAAAGGGACTGTACATAATAGGTAGGGGAGGCAGAGAAGTGAGAGCAAACAAGGATTGATTTTAGGCAGAGTGGATTAAAGAAGGTGTGTACTTGATGATCTCAGAGGTCTTTTCCAACCCGGTTGATTCTATGATTCTGTGATTCCTCTTCTCCTGACCTGGTTCTATTATGAGGGAGCCTCAGTCAAGCCTCGCCACAAAGTACAGAGCAACGAAAGGGTTGTGGACAGGCCCTGACTGGGAAGGGTACCCCAGGCAGGAGAGGGCCACTTGCAGCCCCACCATCTTTGTTGAACAAATCCTTCAACGGTTTGTTCACAGGAGTTTGACTAAAGTCTCATTTAAGTAATGGCAAGTGACATCTAAACTGGCTCTGAAAAGTGGATGTACTGAAAATATAGCTGGCTACTGTAAGCCATGTTTTTCAAACATGGTCTTTTATGCAGGATATCCTCTTCAGTCCACAGGGGAAAATGCTAGGACAATTGTAGAAAGCTTATTCCAACACACCAGACCAGCAGTTCTCATAGCTCACTTCTACAGGACTGATACCGATACTGTGTGGCAACAGCAAAACCAAAAAAGACAAGTAATAAGTCACAGTCTACATGCACTTGTTTCTGTCCCACTGCTCAGTTTTACATGAGGAGGTCTCTGCAGCTCTGGGAGTTTCAATCCTTAGTGTTTCTCCTAATGTGCTGCTCAGGTGTTTGGTAAACTTGTATTCAATACAATGGTACAGGATGCCAGCACACTGCATACAGCAAAACAGCCAACTGCAATGCTATGTTTGTACAAAGATTGGCTCTGATACTGGGTACCTTCAACCCCCACATGTGGGAAAAAGTAGGTGCTAACAGGGGTTGTTGGGTTATCCTAAGAATCTGACTGCAGACAGATCAGGACCCCACAGGTAGATGGGCATGTTTGGTGAGGCTGGAAACACTCAGAGGTGCTCAGCCAACTGGCCTGGAGTGACCTCTCCAAGTATCCCAAGCAAGGTGGCTGTATGCACAGCACCTCCTGGGGACATTCCCAGGGGCGTGCGAACTGCCAGATGGACCCCAGGAACAGTTCAGGCAATTGCTGGTTGGCACAGATCAAAAGTGTGCCAAGGACCCTGCTACCAGTGCAACAGGATGGATCATGGCCAGAGCCTGGGAGCACTCTGAAGCGCTGCTTGCTTTTCTAGGCTGGCTGTGACTACCACAGTATGCCACTATAGGGCACCCAGGAGGACCTCCTTGGGAATCAAGTGTAAGCCCCCTACTGCTAACTACTCCAACAGCAGCTTCTTGTCCTCCTTCCACATGTGGTGTATGTCCTGGTGGTTGCAGCCATGCAAGATGATTTCTGGCTAGCAGTTCTGAGGTTGAGAAATTTGTCTGTCTCTAAGATATGCAATACAACCCCCCTTTTTTGAGATTAGTCATAAGACAGAAAAGAGTCAGATGCCTAGTATCTTCTACTGGATGCAAGAAAACATCACTCAGTGTCCTGGAATTGCTGATCTAATACAGTCTACTTACAACCCACTTTGAAAGGAACTGGCTGGTTGAGTTAGGGACTGCATCTAAAAAAAAATAGTAGCAAAAGCATTTTAGGGAACCTTGCACCTCTACCTTCCTCCCCTTGGTTATCAATCAAGAAAAGTGTCTGTGATTGAGAGGGGCGGTCTGACATTGTACTACTGCCTGATGTTTCAGTCCCTCTTCAACTGCCTAGTGCTTGGGACTCTAGCAGCTCAGATGATGAAGATGTGCAATAAAATGAGGAGACTGCAACAGTGAGTTTTGAGACATCTTTGCATATGTGTGCAGACACCTTCATAGGTACAAACAACCTTGATTTAAAATGTGGGAAATTCTTCTTCTGGGAGTTTGTGGGTACCTATTGAGGTACCAGGTTTCCTAAGAATCATGCCTTCTGTAGCCTTCATTATCATGGAGTGTGACATGGAAAACCACAACTAAGGTTCCTGTCTTTTCATGAAAACAGTTCTCTTGGGAGAATGTAATTTCATCAAAGTTGTTTGGTCTTTCAACTAAAAATCAGGATTATTAAGCATCAAACTGGAAAAAAATTGTTTCAAGTTAACACTTTGGGGGGGAGGGGGGAGGGGGAAGCAGCTTTCTAATTTCAAGCCTGAACTGGAAGCATTTCAGAATTCTGTGCCCTCAAAGTCTTCAACTCTTCTTCAGGTTAAGAATGGATATTTCTCTTGAAACGTCAAATATTTGTGGGAGTAGAAAGATGACAAAAAATCCATTTGCTGACCTGTTCCATCCAGGTAACTACTGAGGACATCCGGGACGTTTCTAGATAATATTTTGTGTAAAACTTTGTGTCACCATCAGCTGCTCTAAAAATACTGAAACATCTTAAAATAAAATTTAAGCAATCTACAAATTCTGTTAGGAAATTCTAAAACATTTCATTGATGCTATTTTTTTGTTACTTGTAAAGTCCAATTAATTTGCTTACCTAAATTTCAACTTTGCAGGTTGTCAACAGAGAAAAGATGGTTTATTTTTTCCCACTATCAACTGTTCAAAGTGCTTTGGAAAAAAGGCTATGTTGTATTCTGCTCTATTTTCTACAATTAAAGTAAAAGTCCTCTTAAATTTCACAGGAATGAAAGCAGGTCGTACAGTAAATAATGCTTGCTTTTAAATGTCCTTGATGACTGGTTTGACACGGGCAGTGAGACATCACATGATTTGTTCTTTATTGTGACTATTTCTGTGTCTTACAATGCAGCGGTAAAAGCTGCTTATTAACAATGATGTCAAAACAAGAAAATAAACAGGGAATGAAGTTTCATCTGTAGTATTCACTGCAAAGGGTTGTTACAATAGTCTCAATAAAAGAAGAGCAGAAGCTTTGCTTTGCCATCTGCAAGGCAAAATACCCTTTCCTCCTTTATTAAGCAACATTTCCTAGTGGAGATCTGCAACTTTTTGGATGCTAGTAATATAAAATTTATATTAAAATGTTCAGGAAAACAGTAAAAAAAATTATCGATATGTCACCAATCTCTGCTTGTTCAAAAATACTGAAATTATATGTCATAAGGGGTGTAATGACAAGATGATAACTCTAGAGAAACAATGATACCTATTAAAAAAATACACATATTAAATGAAAAAAGTTGGACAGAAAATAAGCTGTTAATTAAGAACAACACTTGAAAAAAAAATCAATATCCATATGTAAAAAGTTTTGGACTATACACTGATATTCAAAATCACTAAAAGGTTTCATGATTTAAATGCAGAATGGAGATACTGATGACGTGTGAAACATAAAACCTAGAGATCAGCTGCTTATATTCTGTCCTAAAGAAATACACTCGCTCGAGGTGAGTACTAGGGATGGCAGCATTCAAGTGACATTTCAACTGCTACCAACTACTAAGTTGTAACACATCAGTGATTGTGTGTTCTTCCCTTTCAATCATGGTACCTGCAAACTCTTTTGCGCTTGACAGAAATAAAAGCCATTTGAATTGTTAGGACTAGTAATCCAGATAATTTGTGTTCACAGTAGATTTCAGAGGAAAATTATAGCCTATATAAGAAATTGAAGATATCCTTCTGCTCAAAACCACATCTCAAAATCAGCATAGTCAGGTTACTTCCTTAAATCCTATTGCCACAAAGGGAATTGGAGTCCTATCCACACATTATCCAAGCTCTGGTAGCTGAAGTCATTCACTGATCAAAGTAGAACGTTACTGGTTTTGACTACTGATCTACAAAGACTTTTATAGAATTGGAGAAGATTTTAACATTGTTTAATCTTATTTTTCTGTTTCAGTGAAAGAAAAAAATTGTTCATTTGTTTTGAGGAAACAATATAAAGGTTTTCTCATAGATTTTTGCTGTCAAAGGAAAGCTCACAGATCTTATGGGGTGTTGATTAATTTTTCTTCCCATTTCTCATTTTACAGTATTTATTAAGTAATGTCTGCTGTCTAAAGAAGACCGATCTGTTCCAGAGGTATGTTCAAGCCTTAAGAAATCTATGAATATTTATCACTCAAACTTGTCATACCAGCAATATTAAAACTTGGACAATAAAGTGGAAAAAACTGTTGCTTGTTCCTGCAATACATCAGTTCTTATTCTCTATACCACAGGCCATTTAATATCAATTAATGAATCTATCAATATTGATACCTATACTGTCCTCTTTTAGCCTAGAACTAGATAACAAAGAGTGTATAACACCCAGAAATACCTTCTTGTGCAAAAATTTGGGATGATTTTGCATTATGAGTGAATGTGCAAAATTTGCGTGTGCATATATATTATACACACACATATTGTGCACACATGCACGATAAGATATGTATACTTCCATAAAAAGGATTTTAACATAATCCTTCACAGTGATCAAGGTAGCAAGGCAGTTGCAATGGCTTGCCCCTCTGCATGACTGCCTTTCTTGAGTAAAACCACAAAGGGCAGAGATTTGAGTCCAGTCACTGGTTTTGTTTTTCACATCTATACTAACCTAAAGCAAAGGGTTAATGAGGCTTTCAGAAATCATGCCACCTGCATACTTACACATAATAAATACAAGAAGTTGCTATCTTATAGAAACTGCTTTTGTGAAGGCTTTTAACCTCTTAATTAAACTCTTGAAAAGACTCCTGCTATTTCAAAGGTTTCAAGAAAGAATTCCTATTGTAAATCAGAAACCAATGCAAAACAACCTTGTGAAAAGAAAATTCCTAGACTATATGAAACAAGAAATTGAATCTGTGCACACCTTTATCTGACAGGCACAACCCCTTTTAAGCAAACAAAAGAATAATAGTTTTCTTTTCCTCAAAGAGGTCTCTTTTGCCAGTGATCATTTTTCAGGTGATAGTAGTTTTTCTGTACAAACCTGTATCACTCCATCTTGGGTCTGCTAGACAGCTGTCTAAATGCTTCTACTGACCATTCCTATTCTCCCTCTGTTTTAATTCAGTCACAAACTAACAGTCCTTTACATGGACTGCACAAACTCTGGTTTACTTCAACTTCTTCACCCAAAGAAAAAAATATTTACAACAAAGCCTGAGCGAAACTGTCATTTTGTTTAGAAACTGTACCAAAAACTCTTTCAGAGCAACAAAGCAACTCTTGTTGGCTTGGCTTATCTCGTTTTGGTCCAGAATGTGTATAGAGTGATGTGATCTCAGCGAGATTTTTTTTTTGTTTGTTTAGCAGAAAGAAAACCTAGTATAGTCACTAGACCAGCATTTTCTCATGACTTTTCCAAAGATCAAAGGAAAGAACTGTAACCTCAAAAGTATACGGCTGAGATATTTGTCTGTGTCTGGTCAATAAAGAAAAAAGGCACCTGACCAAATAACAATTAGAAGATAATTAATTCTTAGGGCTGTTTCACCTTTAGAAACCTTAACAAATGCTTATGTATTATGGAGGTAAATTTTGTTCAAGAGGGACATAAGAACCTGGGAGCTAATACAGTATAATGTGTGCCTGTGCAGTGGTAAGTCATACACAGGTGACATAATTTTGCTGAAAACACAAAAATCCATTAATTTCATTCATTCTGTTCTCCAGAGCTTGGCTGAACTGAACGTATGCAAAATATGTTAGCCTTCTCGTGGAACTTCTTTATACACACAAAAAAGAAGAGTATGTTCATCGTAGTACAATTCTCAATCAACACATCTTAAATCTAACTAGACTGGTACAGATGCACCAGCTTTGTACAGATGCTCACTCTATCCTTGTCGTGGTTAGACTCTTACTAGTGATGTTGGTGATCAGTGCACACTGTAGCAATATTTTCTGTAATAGCTATTTGAACTTAAAGAC
Source organism: Lepidothrix coronata (assembly GCF_001604755.1). NCBI lineage: Eukaryota > Metazoa > Chordata > Aves > Passeriformes > Pipridae > Lepidothrix > Lepidothrix coronata. Next base: position 1,117,704 of record NW_016690386.1, read on the forward strand.
TGAATTCCCCATTTAGATCTTGGAACTTTTTAGGATAATAATTTTATTTGAGAGTAATTCTATGACATTATAAGGTGATCAACTAAGGCAGAGAGAAGAGGCAGCTGACATCTTCCTCTGACCAAAGAACTGCTTCTCTGTTTCCAATCATCTAGATATTTTATGCTGCATATTCAAAATCAGTAGATCCTTTAGAAAATTTAGGGGTTTTTTTTATTTATCAGGTGACAATGCAAGTCTGTGGATAATTCAGAAACTAACTCTATTTACTGCATCCTGCGTTGAGACAGCACAAGGGTCTTTGTGGTTTCAAAATGCAAACTGCAAGTGCAGCAGAAGGAACTCATGATACCCAGTTGACTGCACAGGAACATAGCAGAGGAAGTTCAGTATAGATAGGTGTCAAGAGAGGCACTTAGGGAAAAGGCAATTCAAACTTTACAAGACAAGCTCTTGAGTAGCTACTAACATGCTAGAAAGAGGTCCTGGAGTTGTAATAAGTATGAAAATAACAACTTGGCATTCAGTAAAGGTTAAAAAATTAAAAAACCCAAAGTTTTGATAGTTAGTAGGAAAGCAAACAAAGAAGTGTCCATAATTGCCCTCTATAAATCCATGGTATGCAAGCACTTTAAACATGCTATGCAGGGCTTATCCCTCCTTCACTTCTCTCAGATCAAATACATGAGAACTGAAAGAAAGTTCAGTAAAGTGACAAGGATGAACAAAGGAATGGAAGAGCTTCCACATGAGAAACAATCCTAACAGCCTACGCCTGAAAAATTGACTAATGGAGATACAACAGAGGTGTATAACTCTGGTGTACATCAATAGAGAACTGCTGTTTCCACTTTCTCCTGCTGCTGCATTTAGAGAACATCAAATGTGGTGAAGATCCACGGAAATAACAGAAGGTACTTCACCACGCTACACTGGCTAGCTGATCAGCAGACATGCTGCCACAAAAAATCATGAGTGTTTCACTGGCTCAAAAAGCAACTGTACCAACTCATAAAAGAAAACCCTGAGGAGCTACCAAAGCCACAATAGGCTCAGTGAGTCCTTGAGTGCAAATTTCTGGCAGCTGGGACAGTTTACCAAAGCAGTACTATTATATTCTTTGCTGGACTTTCCAGTTTTCCTTTAGTATCTGTTCTTGAAGGCTCAGTGCTGGGCTAGGTCAGTTTTTAGCACAACCTGATACAACCATCCTTATATTACAGAGTAGAAGCATATCAGAAATAATTTCGTTAATACTACGAAGCAGCCAATCTTCACTCCTGGTCTAGCAGTTTTGGCAGGAGTTCTGTTAAAACTGAAGCTCGTGGACTGAGTCAGCATGCACAGTCAAGAACTATAAATACAGAGACCTGCCAGAAGCACAGAATATAATTAAGCATCTTCTAGCACACTTTGTTTCATGAGCTAATAGTGTTTTCCATACTGCTTAAAATGAAAAAAATTACACCAAATGAAAAAAAACAACAAGGGAGTCATTTGGGATTCTTTCTCTTCCCTGGCAAAGAATCTTAACAAGAAACTGTGTTCTGGACAAAAAGCATTGCAGGCCAAAGAGTGTCTTTTCAGATGGTGAGCCAGTTTATAATGCTGCAAAGAAGCTGTCAGTGTCATGAAATTACTGGAACGAAATCAGTCGCTTTTGATGCTTAATTGAGAGTACAATTCTCTTGAAAAGCAGCTCACAGAGAGTTAAAAGAAAAAGTTGATTCAGCACATTATTAAGTGATATTAACAGATAATTAATAGGTAACCATACATTACTGTTCATGCAAGGTTGCAAGTTGATTTATCAGGTATACTCACAGAGACTGCAGGCTGCGCAAGTTCTGGAGTGCTTCAGTAGGAACCTGGCGTAGCTGGTTATTCTGCAGCATCCTACATTTTGAATAGCACAAAACCCAGAATCAACACAGTAAAGACAATTTCTTTCTATTGCAAATTTTCTTCCAAGCTTACCTCTTTTGTAGTAGTTCTACTTTCAGATTACAAACAAAGGAAAGCTACACAAATACTCCAGTTCCCTGACCCTGTCAAAAGCCCGCTCTCTTCAAAGCAAACAAATACCTGTAGCATATTAGCTTTGTTAACAGCTAGATAACAGCTTTGAGCAGAATTTTCAAAGCAACTGAGAAAGTTAAAAGAATAAATCCGATTTTCTTTCAGTAGGACTTAAGTTCCTAATTTGCCTCCAGTGACTGAAATTTTCATTCTCATGTACCAATTTTGTTTTCCTTCTGAAGTGATTCTATTCTGATAAAGCTGTGAAGGACTGACTCTTGAAATCCTTACTTAGGAAAATGCTACTACGGCAAATGAAACTTTTAACTATATGAGTAATTTATGATTTGGTCTGAAGAAAATTTGATCTCTATAAAAACTGCTTTATTTTTTTCAGTGAAATAGATTTTCTCAAACTGAAGGTTGCTAGCAACGACCTGACAAATCTGTTTTCTGAAATATCACATCGTTTAGCTTGCAAAGATTGAAAAATCACTTTTCATTCCTAAATAATCTTTTTCTCCCTTTGAATATGGTTTCATTCACACTACCTAATATCCTTGTTTGGACCAACTCCTACACATATAAAAGAATTCTATGTGGATAAATCTGAAGCAGTACATGCTGCCTTCAAAATGAGGCATACTCAATGGGAGACTCGAAAAGAAATAATTTTTGGCAGACTTAAAGCTCCTTGGGCCAACAAGAGCTAGAGCTCATCAACTGAAAAGAAGATGGAATAAGAATCTCTTCATACTTCTTTTCCAGTTGTGTATTTTTTCAGTAGAGTTTTGTATACTCTTACAGTAGCATCAGGCTTGGCTTGACACTGCCTAGGAGGTTGGTGTTCTTGCTAATAATACAATTTCTGTGAATTTTACATAGGCGAAGATCCCCTCTAGTGTAATCCCCACTGTGGTATGTGGCCTGCTAATAATTTTAGTAACTGTATGAGTGACGTATTACTCCAAATAATACAGGGTTTTTTATAATTTATCCAATAGTCATTACATTGTAAAGAGCGAGATATGAAATATGGACTGCATTGTAAATTACATTGTGTTCTACAGTAATGCTTTTTACCCCCCTGGTTCTCAAGAAAAGGAAAAGGCAATTTAACCCCAGTTTTGTGTGATCATGAAAAGTTCACTTGAAATCAGAACTTTGAGACAATTGAAGAAACTATTAACTGAACCATTTTTTACCTTTGATATTGTACAGAGACATCTACTTGATGAGCAAGTTGTTTTTAGAATGCCATTAATGTTTTCCAACCTTTGTTTAGGATATTTTCTATACGAAAAAACAAAGATTTAATGATGTTCATATGTATCTTCACTTCAATTGAATTGTTCAAAGTGAGCTGATCGAAATATGTAATTTACTTGATCAAAACTTCACTGGCTAATTAGTTCCCTGGAGCATTTAGGAAATCAGAAATATATCAAACAACACACAGTTTACTTACAGCACTTTAAGACTGAAAAGGCCAGCAAATGCTCCCTTAGGAATGTATGTCAAGCCATTTCCTGCAAGACGTCTGCAAAGTTTGAAAAAGGAAAAGAAAAAGAGTGAATACTTTTTTTTCTCTTCATGTGGAATTAATTTGGTTGTTAAAAAGTGCAAAACAGCTATGTTTGAGCAACCAATGCCAGAGACAGTAGTTGAAGAAACTAGTTTTGTCATTAATACAAAGAAAAAAAAAACCAGAATTCTTTAACTGCACAGTTGATCCACTGACAGATGGACCGCAGCAAAAAAGAACCATTTCATAGCAAATTGTCCTTATGGTTTAGAATGCACATTGAATGAATTCTTCATATTGTTTTTAGAGGTTAGAGCAATCCCAGCAACTAAAATACAGACCTACTGACAACAATTAGCATCAGAGGATTTACAGACATGCACTTTGTGTAATTGTGCATGTATGATGTCCGACCACATTTAACTCATCTGCACTAATATAAAAATAGATCCATATAGTAATGACCACAGTTCATTTTAAAATAACTACACATAAAACTGCTGTACCAGTGGAATAATAGTTTTCCTGTGAGCAGTTGTGTAATAAGCTGGCAAAAAGTATTTGCTGAAATTTGTAGGGTTTTTTTCCCTACTTCTATTGCATCTTCCTCTCAGAATGCCTGAAAGTATTTTACGGACCTAGTTAAGTACAACAAATACCTCTGTAAAGCATGTAACTCTTACCAAAAAAAGGCTGCATTCTGTAAGGTTTTTGTTCAGGAAAGGGATAATCTATTTGATACAAAATAACGGCATTTCCATGTTCTGGCCCTCAGGAAAGAACATAGGATTAGTTCCAGGAAATGCCTTAGGTACCAAGCTGCCAGAGAAGAACCTACAGGACTGAATTAGAATCATAGAATCAGCCAGGTTGGAAAAGATGTCTGAGATCATCAAGTCCAACCCTTGATCCAACACCGCCGTGGTTACTAGACCATGGCACTAAGTGCAACATCCAGTCTCACCTTAAAAACCTCCAGGGATGGACAATCCACCACTTCCCTGGGCAGTCCATTCCAATGCAGGATTACCCTCTCTGTAAAGAATTTCTTCCTAATATCCAACCTAAACCGCCCCTGGCAGAGCTTAAGACTATGCCCTCTTGTCTTACTGATAGTTGCCTGCTCTGAATATTTTTCAATTTGGAAAGACCTTTCACTAATTTTGCAGACAGTGATTAATTCTATCTTATTTGATAGAATTATATGATGATCTTATATGATTCTCTGCTAATGCAGCAGCAGATCATGCTCATCATGTACAGCCCTCCATACTTCAGTAGAGGGTTACATAAAGTATATCACAAATGCACGTATGTCCTTGTAGTTCTCTCACAAAGCAAACTGACATTGTCAGAAAAGGTAGACACCTGGCAACAATTACTTTAGATGTAGTGACATTGTCTGACCTTCATTTACCATAGTAAATGCTTTCTCATGATGGCTATTTCATGATTTACTGTGGAACAAGTTCTGGAAAAGCACCTATCTATTCCCAAGATGTTTCTCGAAACCACTTCTGAACACTGGCACAATAGTAGCATCTTTCCAGCCCACTGGAATTCCCTAGCATTGTAGTATTCTGTAAAAATCAGGAAAAATTATTCATTTGCATAATTGTCTAATTCTTTCAATATTCTTGGATGAAATCTAGCACATCAGTTCTTTAAGGCATGCTGCAAAGCTCATTAAGTTCAGGTTATTTGTTCCTGATAATTTTTAATGTCTTCCTTGCAGCATTTTCTTACTGTGTTTCTATTCTCAGCTTTGGCATAGGGAAAAATTAATCCCTTTGTTGACACTACACTATATATCAAGTATCTACCAGCGTCCACTTTTCTCCACCTCAGGGATTTTGTTTTCTATTATCCTAAATTATTTGAGGGAAGCTTCCCAACATTTTTCTGAACTTTGGATATACTTTGGGTAGTAATTTTAGTCTGAATGGGTAAACATAATTTCCCTGAACAAATGAGAATGGACATAATATCTGTCTCCATAGTTGAGTATTTAGGTAATGATTTTGGAGAGCAGGAATGAAATAGTTTTTTTATAGCATTTATGTAACCAAATGTCTGGCTTTTATTATTTGAACAACTTTGAATTCCCATTTTTGAAAGTTAATTCTTTTATTTCAAGTATTTCTGACATTATTTTACAAATACCTTGTTATTTAAAAAATATCTCATTACATACATTCAGGCTTACATGTAGCACATCTCTTTAATGAAAAAGTAATCAAAAAGGATCACATTTTCTGGGCTATATTATTTTAGATTTAGATTTTACTTGCAGTGCTTTGAATAATCTTGCAAATTAATGGAGGCTGGAAAAGTTTACAGAGAAGTGCCATGTCTCCTTCAGTATCTGCCACAGCTGGAGTCAAGATACTAGGATATCTTTAGTTTAGGCATTGGCTATGTTTTTATACTATTGCATGTTTCTTCATAAGAGATGTAAGAAACCCACAGAAAGCTCCAAAAATTATCAGAAACTTTTTTTTGTTTTCCTTTCGTTGTCTGAAAAGAAAAACTTCATCAGATTGAAGCAAATAAATATGAGGTTGTAACTGAGAACAGTCAACTATTTCCTTTATATTTCTAATACAATAATTCTTCTTTGCCAACTAAAAACAGCTTTATGTGTGGATGTTTCCTGCACCATGACAAGCCTTTCCTGGCACCAAACATCTCCTCATTACCTGATGGGAAGGAAGGTGAACTCGAAACACTAAAAAGTCTTCTCTGTACAGATAAAAAACCGTGGCCTTTAACAAAGAAAGCAGCTTTCCACTGACTGTGGAAAGAACCTGTGGCAAATCTAACCCAGCTACTTCTCACTGTCTGCAGCAGACAGTGCTAGTACAATATGGGTAGTGGCTGCTTTTCTTCTTTGCCTAAGTAAAATCTAGTCCAGCAAATGCTGAACAAGCATCTGTGAAGCGTATTTCAAAATCTAGTAGTATCAAACCTATAGCCAGGACATGAAAGGAAGGTAATTGTCTCCTTGAGAAAAAGCATATGTTTACACTGATTAATATTCATGCCGTGTTCTAACAGGATTAGCACAATGGAATTTTCTGGAACAAGTTACTGATCAACTCTTTCAAGGTGCTGAAATGCAGGAGAATAGATGACACTCTGGATAGTGATACAGGTCAACATATGATGGGAATAAACAGTGTGAAAGGAGTCAAGCTCCACTATTAAGAAGAGAAAATGCAGTGAAATCTCTTGTAATTCTATTTCAGAACAGATACAGTTAAGTACAAATTCATTACGCTCAAATTTCTGATAAATATTTTGGATTCTTATTATTATCCCCGTAAATTATTATATGAACACCAAACTGACTCAATGTTTCTAGACTAGTGCCAGTGCATGTTCTTTAATATAGATTAGGTTATATATCATTGCATCACTTGTGTTGCATTATATTTAATCAGTTCTCACATAGTGCAATATCCTATATAGAATGTAAAGATGAGTGCAATATGAAATCATTCTTCAACTGTGCAAAGATACAGAGGGATTTCTACAAAAATAATTCTGTGAACGACTATCCTGCCTTGATGTCTCTTTGACTCTGCATTTTACTTCTCTTCACTAACTGGTTTGCTGATTTTATTTAAGGAATGAGAGCAAGACCTGCACATGCTAAGAGAATGCTATCATGAATATGTTTATATATATATATATATGTATAAAAATTTATATTTATGAGTAGATTAACATCAACAGAGTCACAATTCAGTCAGTTTTATATTTGCCTGTTTTCTTGGAAAACAGAGGTTCTATTTATAATTTGCTACATTGTATACTACAGCTAAAAAACTCTCCAGACAGAAAACTGAACAGGGATCATACGGAAGAACCTAAAAATTGTTGAAAAAAAATAATCTTTGCTTTTCTGAATAGAAATTGGAACTACAGAAGGCCTGAGACAGTGAAAAACCACAACAGATGGGACAGTTCTGCTGCTATGTGGTACCTTCTTGAATTTGGTGCTAAAACACTAGCATGTGATGTAGAAAACTCTATTAAAATTCATGTAATCATGACTGTGTCTTTTTTATCTTGTGAACAGATAAGAAACTCTCTTTTGTAATTTGAAACTTCTTAAAAGTCTGATCTGCCTCTCCAAATGCCATAATAGTTCTGAATAACTGATAAAGATCCGTGGTGAAATACCAGTCTCATTGATGCCTGTGGAAAAATTTGTGCTGACACAAGTAGAAATAGGACTCTCATTTGCATCCTACCACAGTATCATACTTGCCAGCACTTGTCTCTGAGGAGCTGCACCAACAGCACTACTACCAATCTTAAAACTATTATCCCAATTTCTAAGGAAGGAAATGGCTGCCTGGGGAGGAACATGGAAGTATAACAAGAAAACATAAATTTCCAAATCTTTTTCTAAAACAACTTGTTCTGATATAAAAAACTGTCTTTGTTCAAGGAAGAATTACCAATCTGGAATCTTGCTTCAATTTTTTTTACTGACAAACTATATCAAAGATACATAAACACACAACACATATATATTTAGTCCTCCTATATAAAAGTATAACCACTATATAATTTATATATTTCTAAGACCATAATTTTCTTCGGCTTGCATATACATCAATAAAGAGGTAACATGAAACGTTCCTTCTTCTTATATTTAAAAAAGCTCTGACAAAATGGACATTCATCCAGCACTTACTGAGTGTCAACTAAAATTCTGAGATGAGTTTAATTTTATATTTATTAATGACTATTCTCAGACCAGTGCAATAGGAATGCATGAATTAATGGGTGATTAAATACAGTGTTAATAACTAATGTGTGACATCAACATATATTTCAACTTTTTTTTTAAGAATTACTATGTTAGACTTGGAATTTAAATGTTAGTCTGTATGTCAATTATCTTTTTATATTTCAATCTGTTGTGTTAATTAAAACTAATTATAGCAATATAAAAAGAAATGCAGGTCGAATGATATATTAAAAAATTTGATGCTCAGAGAGATCAAAGAAGAAAATGTAGAGATATTCTCCTTTCTTTAAAAAAGGGGAGGGGAGTGTGCAAGTCAAAATTGTGCTGTATATTATATTTATTGCTACTTACAATTTAGTTGGAAATTCAAATATAACATAGTCTGCTCTTGCTTTAAGGCCTAATTGCCTTTTAAAATGCATGTGCCAAATTCTCATAGGATGTAAATTGGAATAACTCCAACTGACCTAAAGCAGTTGGAATTAAATCAGTGTGTATTTGATCTTGAGCTGGCTTTGATAAAACAGATTTTTGCCAGTTAAGGATATGGTCTAAAACGTGCTATTTCTTTCTCCATGTATAAAAGGCAGAGACTCTTTCTGTACCTGGCATGAGTGTGATCCGGTAACTGCTAGAGACAACTGATCTCTCAATTTGTGAAGCTCTCCCTAGCCAGTGCTGAGAACAAGCTGCTTTGTTCTTCTACAGGACTCCAACAGGACCCTTCTGCTCAACAGGTATCCAAGAAACTGCCTTCCAATTGCTGCAAGGCCAACCGTCTGGAGGGAGCCTAACATCAGGCAGGAAATCCCACACTGATTCCCAGCAGTGGACCCCATGGATACAACTAATAAAAAGCATTCCTTCTGTGTTTGAAGAATATTGTCACCAAATCACTACTCTCAGAACAACCTTAAAATTGTCAAAATTTCTTTCTCACTGTTTAAATGTTACATCAAGATGGAGCATTAAACGGTGGATCATACATAACTCATTTCCTAAGCTGGGTCTTCCAAGTGTCATTTACACTTCTGATGCTGGTTTTCAATTTATCCCAGTAGTGTCAGTATCACCAGAAAGGGTAGGAATTAATAACAACAATCATTAATAGCAGGAACTGGCTGAAGTGTACTGCAGTACAACACACCATGATCACACTGTCAATAATGAAAAATGTGTTAGCTGTTTAGTCATTTCAGTGTGACAGACAAAGAACACAAACAGTGTAGATCCAAGTTTTGAGGCTGCTGCTGTTATCCTGAGTGGTACAATGAGGCAGCACCAATGAATTACTGGAGAAATCACTGCTACTCCTGCTTGGAAATTCAGAAAAACAACTCAGAAGTTGATTTTACTGTGCTTGTGAACCTATTAGACATAAATGTCATATGGGCCAAATTCCTTAGCCATAATCCTAAGCAAGTGAAAAATTGACCCATGTAAGTACCAAAAGTGATCACTGCACTGAAGTCAAGCAGTCTACAAACAGGCTGAACTTCCACTGATAAAAAAAGGAAATTATTTCTGCATACTTGCTACTGCAGCACACACGGAATGTGTAAGAATTAAATTAAAATCCTGCCTCAGGATCTACAGATATATAGCACGCTTCACCTTGGTCTAATTAAGTATAATGTCACTATCTGTATTGATCGCAAAACACAAAATGTTCTTCCAATGACTCTGTTTGATGTTCTAAACTAGTTCCTAATGATAATTGCTGGATAATAAATTACAAGTTCCAGAAAGCACTTATAAGCTACAAGCCAAAAATAAACTTCAACAGATGCTCAATAAGAGTAACGCAGCAGCGCCTACTAGATTTCTTGGATATCAACCTAGAACATTTATTGTTTCTGCTTTCATGCATATCTGACTCTTTTCACTTCTCTTCTATTTTCTTCCTTCCCCACCGCCTCCCCTTCTTTATACCACAGATGCACAGCAGCTCCAGTGTCAAGGCTGCTCCATGCAATTTGCACTAACATTTCCAGAATAATTGTCTGTCAGCACAAGCTATTCAACAAGCAATGCAAGCAACTCTGATTTAGCATTTACTCTGTGTTGTTCTTTTTTTCTGGTTTTTTTTTTTTTGTTCCTCATCTTGTCATTCTTGTTAAGACAGCAAAAAGGGCAGTTTGGAGGATGTCAGGCTGACACATCCACATGGGCGAGTTCTTTGTTGTTACTCGCTTTGGTGGCATCAAAGGGACAGCAACAAAGGCAGTGACAGCTCCAGAACATCAGGGCCCTTTTTTGTGGATGTAAAGGTTACAAGTTGTTAGCTCATACAGCAGGATCTTCTGTGCTCAGGTTTGTTCTTTCCTAGTAAACTAAAACTCTGCAAGCAAACACTAGGGGAGAAAACTATTGTCATTGTTTCCTGCTGATTAATTAGGTAAATATCTTCTTACTGTTTTTACCGGTGTACGGTTAATTTCAAGAAAACTGGTGCCCATTCGTCTGTCAAGATTTAGAGTGCAGCTCTGTATTAAAGCAAAGTTGGGAAACTACAGTCCCGAGGCATGAACAAAGTTTATTACAGCAACAGAATTTACAATGCGCCAATTGCTGGGCTGGTGACAGGCACCTCTCACTGAAAAACACCACATATCAAACACAGTGCCATTGTCTGATCTACATGTATGCACACATGAAGTGAAGAAACCGAATTCATAATTTATAGGAAGAAACTGAATTCACAACTTATGTGTTAAATTGTGCACAGCTCTGATATGATCTATGGGATCATGTCACTTAGCAGTGAAAAGTTCTTGAAACTTTAGTTGATGGAGGTGACACAAGCCAATTTCTACCACGAACAGCTCTGCTAAACCCTGCTGTGCAAGAACTGTAAAACTGGTATTGAAGTGACACTGGAATGCGTGGACAGTTTGAGACCAATAGATGACACTCTATTTTTACTTCAGTTCTGCAGCTGCAGGCATTTCTACTTTCTTGCCTTGGAGGTTTTCAAATTTATGCACCTTAATCTTTGGGAAAGATTGTAGTATTTAACCATATTGTTCCAAGACTGTTGAAGTAAATGACAAGATTCCTCACTTGCTCAAAAAATTTTTGGACTATGGCTGCAGCATTTTCATGTTTTACACCAGCTTACTTAACAGTAAAAAGTACAGAATTTGTTTTCAGAGCTAGTCACAATGTGCCTGCACCAGCACAAAAATAAAGACTGTACAGGACCCCCAGGAGCAAATGCTCTCAGTTTTCAAAGACCAGACATCTCAGTCCCACTGCTCAGAGTCTGTGGGGAAAAGAATACCTAATTCCCATTAACAGCTTTGAAAACCTCTTTGTAGGAAGAAAGAGCAAACACAGAGAGAAGTGAAAGGAAAAAAATAAATAAGAACAGATGGCAATGGATCATGCCTGGTAATGTAGGACTTCATTTATACAGGAGCCTCTTAACCAATTCTGCAGTATAAAGGTATTTCAACACAAATAATGGTAAGATTCACAGAATACATCTATTATATATTTTATCTGTAATTCTGCACTTCCATATTACAGTAAAATGTACTTTTAAAGGCACTTCTGCCTGACTTCCATAATAATGCCAAGATCAATCTGAAAAACTTTGTAGATATATATTAAATTCCTTTTAAGATTATTTTAAAATAATCACGTGGGTGTCCAAAAATGCTCTTGCACCTGTATGTAAACTGCAATTAATTTAGGGTGACTTCATTGCTTGATTTTGTGAAAAAGAAGTTATTTGGGACTGTCCTGCTCTGTAGTAAAGTAATTGTAATATAACAGTCTTTTGTTGTTGTTTTACTAAAACACTTATATGAAGTTCCTGACAAATAGCAATTTACTAAAAATCACTTGGAGCTTTGCTTATCTGTGGAATGTTCCTGCGTTTAAAATTAAAGTAAAAGCCTTATATATGTGCACACGTGGGTGTCTGCACATATATTTATGCATATGTATGTATATGTGGATATATATATAGCTGGAGAGATTTTACAGTTAGGTCTGATTCAAATAGCTTTAAATTTTTATTGGCTTTCTTCCTCACTTTTGAGACATTAATTTATAAAATAAAACAGTTTCAGGCACTGCTTTGAAGTGTTACTAATCACAAAATGTTAGGCCTACACTCAGATGTAGCAGACTCTAAAATTCTTAAGAGTCTCACCCTGGGTAAGTCTTTTTGCTCTTTAAAAAACCTTTTTTCCATGTATTACTCTCATTCCCTGCTCTATTAGTAAAGGCATTCTACGCATATTGTAAAATGACATATGTCACATGTCTAGAAATAATCCTTATGAGACTGAATCTTGGACTTGGTCAGACTGATAAATATCTGCAATTATTTTGAATTTATAATGAAGAATTTAATTTAATGGTGTTGTACAAGTTCATGCAGAGTAACTTGCTGATAATCAAGCAGCTGAAGCATATTTCTTTCTTGGTGGGAGCTCCATCATACATGCTTTAAGAAAAAATTATGCCTGAAAGGTCCAAAATTTTCACAAATAAAAGATCTTGCTCAGAACTAAACTTTTTGGGAGTTAGAAAGTTCAATGTTTTCCAAAATTTTCAGAGGAATGTGCACCTCAGAAATACAGCATACTGTCAATATGTTGTACTTCAGTGCTCATAGTCTTTGGTTAAGAATAAATACCAGGCACGATCATCAGGTTTGCAAGAATGCTGTGTGCAGAGATGTCTAACCTTGACTGTAAATGTAGATCACATTCAGCATGGAAGTTCACAACTGGCTGAACAGACCTGGCTTATATATCACTGCTTTGGAGGCAAAAAAATTGGTCTAACTGTCTTAACAGAATCTTAGTTCTTTTGAGGTAATGACTTATTAGTATGGCCAAACCGGGCATCCAGGATATAACATCTAAGCTGAAACTTAGGTGGATCATTCATTGGCTTTTATCAGATTTTTGAACCAGATCTCTAATAGAGGTACTAGTAACACTTTTTTCAACACTTAAAAACCCTAAAAAATGCATTTTAAGCTCCTGCTGGTTTTGTATTTTGAAGAGCAGACAGACATTGCTAAAATTCATTTTAATTTTATGGAACATTGTTTTGGTAAAGATCTCATAAAATCTTATTTTAACAATGTCTGTGTTACAGGTCAAGTTATATTTTTCAATAGTACCTTTTAACTGAGCCACATAAACAAAACACAGAATTCCCAGGTAAGCTAGAAAAAAACCATCATATGGCAATGCCTGGATGGGAAAAATAATTTTTGTATGTACAATCACTGCTCAGAAATTAACATAGGGGAGCATGAGAACAACAATGGCTGTTACCCCCTACTTCAAAGTTGAATATCCAGTTCCCTTTCCATTGCCTGTAATTTTTTTCCAAGTAATACTAGGCTGAATTGTACTGTATGTCTCTGAACACCAAAGAATCTCTCAGCACAACAAGAGGAGGTAATCAATTGCCTCACATCTCCAAAGGCTTCAGTTTTCCATGCTTCTTTTAAAAGGGAATACAAACTGTAAGGGTTTCACAAAACAGCATTAAATTAATGAGAAATGGAAATTGTTGGCTTGTGCAAAACAAACAGAAAGGTTGACTATGTATATGTAAAACAAAACACAGTAAAGACATAAATACCTTTCTGGTACTACCAGCAATGAAGGACTGGCATTACTTGATTTGGAACAGAGGGTTGTAAGGATAAACGTTTAATATTTCCAGCAGAAAAAGCAGGCCCAGCACAAGAAGAAGGTAAGAACATTTTCAAAGGTCTGGATCAGGAAGATGACATAGACTACAGAATAGCTTCTCAGGCACTGACTTAAGTCTTGCTATTTGAGTCATCTAACTTTGGACCATAAAATGAAACAGTGAAGGTAACTTGGCTTCAGGTATTAGAATTTCCTTCCAGGAAAAGCCCAAACTTTTCTTTAATGGCTAGAAACCAATCACTGGGTTGGAAGGTTTTAGTAGGGTTATTAAAATTGACAGGAAATTGGACAAGCAAGCATGAACACTATGCAGAAGTCCACAAGCAGGGACTTTGTGGCCTGATTCACTTCATACACACTTGGTGCGTGACATCTCTCTGTTATGTTCATATCTGTTACAATATCCCAAAGTTGCACTAACAGCGAGAAAGATACTGACAATCAAAGAAATAAGTAAAGAAAGAGAGACTGAAAAGAAGTAAAGCTTTCTAAATACAGGTGCCAACAGTAATAAAAATAAGTCATGAAAGGAAAATCTGTTTGCAAATAGGGTATTCTCCAAAGCTAGCACTACAAAATTGTTTCAATAATCTATTTTTTTCATAGATGCCACCTGGAAAGACCAGCTGGCAAAATTCAAAGGAGCATTAACAAGGACACCAAAATTGTCACAGCAATACCCACCTAAATTGCAGAGGATTGTACACATTTCATAGCTTAAAACAGACCTGTCTTTGCAAGAAAGGCAGTACAATGATTCTGCATTTCTTACGTGGATTTTATGGTGTGTTAGCAGCTAAACATGCTATAAAACAGAAGACTTTCACTTTAAAACTTATAAACCATGTTTCATAAAAGGCTTTTAATCAACATTTAGAGGTCCTCATACAAATACAGGCGCCAGCTTTTTTCCACAAGATCTATGGTGCAACAGTTATAGAGTCTCAATCACTCTTCAGAAACCTAAATTTTCTTTTAAGCCTGGGCCGTTATAACTAGAGTCACTGCCAAATCCAGGTCTCATGAATGCACAATACTTTTCACTTTTGGTTAGTCACCATCACTTCAAGCCAGCATTCCTCTTTTGATGTTGTGCTTGATCAGCTAGTTTTTGTAATGTACTTTTCTCCCTCCGTGAACGTACTAGATAGCGTAACTAAGCTTTTTGCAGGATCCTGCATTCTACAGTCAGCCTTCAGGGACGCTAAGTTTAAGAGTAAGGAAAGAGTAATTAAAAGTGATTAGGACAAGAAGCCTCGATACTATGAAATGTGGACTCAATTGTCCTTGACACAGGCAGAATGAGGCAGCAGGTTTTGGTTTTGATTACAGCTTTACTTGTGATTTTAATAAACATGAGCCAGTATTCAAACTTTTAATATCCTGCTGCTTAACTATTTCCAAAAAGCAATCCAGCTCTTTTAAACAACTCTTGTTTAAAAATTTTAATTTGTTTGGCTCTGTCTCTGCTTGGAGAAGCTGTAGCCTCATGGTAACTCTTTTACAAGTTCATTTCCAGAATCACAGCAATTGGGTTTTTTTCAACTAAGTGTTTCCGCATGTGTCAAAAGTGTCAGGCTGACAGCTTTCCTGCACCATTTTATCTGGTTCCCACAGTAAGTATGAGAGACAAACACAGGAATGTGTCTAGTGCTGACTATGCCCATCAAGAATACAATGATACTTACAGCTCTTCCAGGAAGCGGAGATTGTGCACAGGGTTTGAGGGCAGCTTAGTAATGTTGTTCATACTGAGATCACTGTAGGGGAAAACAGACACAGACTTAATATGGCATGCCACAACTGTGGCATCCAGCTGTTCATTCCACACATTTTTCAGTGCTACATTAAGAAAAATCAGTTCCTCTGCCAGTACTGATGAATCGTTATCTAGTTAGCACACTAAACATTCTTCTTTCGTATGAACATAGGGTTGTGAAATCAAATACAGTCTGTAGCATGTTCTTCATTTCCAGAGATTCTGGAATGTTTTATCACTCTCTATAAATCATCTGGAACACTAAACAACCCTTTTAGTCAACATAATTTTAATAAACCACTGTATTGTATTAAAATTTACTTGGAGTAGTAAAGAAAAACTACTATGAATTTTGTTGTTTTTGTTGTAGCACCATAGTACACTTGGTTTACTAAAGTAGACAGGCAAAAGCATACCAATACAGACTATCTGCAACATCCTTTATATTTCATGACTATGGAATCACTTTGCCTTTCCTGTACAACCTGCTGCATGGTCACATTGATTTGCCTTGCCTCACATTAGGCACATCAGGTGTCCCCAAACCCCAATTTGACTCAAAGAAATGATATATTTTCAAATAATAAACATGCAATTTTTGAGTGCTCTTTTGTTACAGGTAGTCAAATTGCATTAAATAAGTGAAATGAACCATAAAACAAGGGTGTAATGTGATCCCGCTCTGTAGCACACTTCCTGCTGGGGTTCCACAGTAGTTCCTGGTACAGGAAACTACTAGCCATATCAGCTCTGTCAGAGCTCATTCAAGCTATGTTTTAGACTAAATTTCATATAATACCTTTTTATTCTTAACTTGCTTTTTCATGGTTTTCCATTGTCTTTCTCATGCCCCACAGTACCATTATAATTGCTTTTCATTAAGTACAAAACCTGTAAACAGACTGTATAATAGAATTCTGTGTGGAAGATCCAACTTACATGACTATAACAAAATTCCTGTAGTTTCTTAAAATAAAATTAAGAATGACCTGCATATTTTATGCAAATGTTATATAGTAATTTAAAAGTCCCCACTATTTAAACGTATCTATGCATTTGTAGCAGTGCTTATAGTTTCCAGCTACTTCGGTTACTATTTAGATAACTTTATTTCTTCCAGCTGTTGAGAGCTTACAAGGTAAATAAGTTATCTGTACTTTGGTGGGTAGGCATCCTATGCCTACTCCATCTAGTTCTTATTATTCACAGTCTGTTTCACATTACAGAATATATGCTTGATATATGTTTGATCTTTTGCTGAATTTTAAAACGTATAATTTAAAAACATACTTCACATAGAGATTCTGAAATAAAGGAAATGTGTTAATACTTTATAACAATTATCAAATCACTGTTGAGTAAGGTCTCTGCATTCACTTCAAAATCAAAGTATAATTTGAGAAATGTGTACTTATTAAATTCATTCTTTACCGTAATACTTTATCACCTAATTCTTTCATACTGTTTAGCAGTTATTGCCCTTTTACTTTGATAAAGGCTCAAAGGGTTTATTCTGGCAAAGGAACAAAAACATGGATTTATTTGGCAAAAGAAAAACTCATCCAGGTAGTGAAGTACATACTACGGAATATTAAGATAAACCCAATATTTTAACAAGATCATTTTGATTGTGATATTTTCAACACATGTCTTAATGGGGTTTTGGAAACATCCCAAATCACATTTTAGACTTAAAAACCAGCCCTGCTGGAAGATGGGAATGATTCATCTTCAGATACACACGTATTTAGAGCATTCTACAAAACCAGCATTAACCAGTGCTCTGGCTGACCAAGAAAACCTGGTTTTCTAGCATATTAATTTCTGTTACTAGCAAGCAGTACTTGTCTGCTTGTATCACCCACAGGACCCCATGATGAACCAGTCAGAAGCAATCTACAGATCAGACCTTAATATCTTAAGAGGATTAGAATAAGAGGAGGTGGCTTTCCTTATGTGCTTTGATGCACAAGGAGAAAATCAACAATATGTGCGTTTTTCTTAATAACATCTTTAGACCCTAGAGCTGGATTTGCCAGCAGTGAACTCCTATGTCCTAGTCTCCTTTTTGGACTCAGTCATGTGGTAAAGTATGTGCTCCACATCATATGATGGAGGAGAACCTCTTTCCCAGTGTACACTGCAGCAACTGCTAACTCTTTTTAGTTAAATAATTTCCTTCTGCTACTTTTTTTCTGGTTACTTCTTTTCCAGATTATTCTTTTGTTGGAACATAGCATATAAAGATGTTTTTGTAAAACAAAACTCCTAAACATTACATATGCATATTTCATAGAATCAGAATCATTTAGGTTGGAAAGACCCTTAAGATCTTTCCAGTCCAGCTGTTCACCCAGCACTGCCATGTTGGTCACTAAACCATGTCCCTAAGTGCCACACCCATGCATCTTTTAAATACTTCCAGAGATGGTGGATGTAACAGAAATTATTTCCCAATTTTGATAAACAATGTCTTTTAAAACTAGTTTTTAACACACTTGCAACTAATACACAGGCCATTCCAGTCTATGTTGGCAATGTGCTGTTCTTTTAGCTATAAGGGTTTAAGAATATAAGTGCAACTACTGCAGGGAGAGGTAATACATTTGATGAGCCTAGCGGATACAGTTGGAAAAACTGAGAAACTTTTAGGCACAAAAATAAAAAACCTCTACTTTTCCCAACTGTATCAGCTGGCTAAACAGGTGTTATTATTTCTCCCTAAAAAAATACACATCCCTTACATTGGAAAGCAGTAGTTCATTTTTTAGATTCAGAATATTCTTCTGGATCAGAATCACCATAGATGCATTTAATCCAATTTTTGCTCACTAAAAGGGAGAGAAGTACCATGACCCAGAGCTACTGCTGGGGGGATATTTGGAGATGTGAGACAAACAAAAATGGTTAATGCAAGGCAATCGGTCACTGGGTCTCGTATGAGCAATATGAAAAATTTGGGCTTCTGAGTAGGAATTCCTCACAGTGCTCTAGAGATAAATAAAGGAAGTTTTCAGCATTTTGGTTTGCCAGCATTTTGGACCTTACTGCCAAGAAGACATAGCTAGGATGAGATTTACAGCCATTAGCTAGATAAAGCACAGTTAACAGCCAGAAAGAGCTAGCTGGTAAATGACAGGATTACACATTATTACTATGATAACCAGTAACACTTGCAATGGGTATGTCTTATGTCCTGCACCTGCAATGGTTTCTTTCCAAGAAGTGCATCAAACAGGTTTTCTGATTTCTGCTTTCACTGCTAGCCTGCCAAAATCAGCAATTTGCTTTCTCTAGGAAACAGAAGGGGATGAAAGATGGCTTACACGTCAGCATTTGCATTGTAATGCTTAAGAACATTAAAATCAAGGTACTGGATCTTTAACTATCCTCAGTGGAATTGTTCTGATTTTATACTGGATCTTGGTAAACTCTTACAAACTACAGCAATGAAAAACACAGAATTATTACATTACTGAAAACCTTTAAATAACTCAGCGTAACAGAACTACTCCTGTCTCCCACCATCAAAGCACATACAAACCCCGCTGATGTCAGTAGGAGCAACACAGTAAGAGCATACCCTGTTTTAAAATGCTCCTAATATAACCAGCAATAGTACCAGATCTACCTTTGTGAAAACTATCTGCACCGTGAACTACCATATTCTACTGAAAAGGCAATAAACCGTTTTGAACAGTCAGATGGACATATCGTGTGTTCTCCCATCAGCATTCCTGCAGCCTGTTTCCAACTGCTGACTATAAAAGCAACATACCAGCAAATGCAACTTCATCTTTTCAAAAAATTAGAAGTTTTGTTTCAATGACTGCATTGGCAACATGGCTCACTCTAATGATATCTTAACTACACCCTGTGCCAATCAATCACCATACTGTGCCTCTGGTGACTTGCTAAGGGAATCCTATCTACGATGAAATCTTTGAAAAACAGAAAATATTGCAAACTCCACCATGCATCTATCTGTTTTTTCTTGGTGAGCAGATTGGCAAATTATGAGCATTTGCAAAACAGCACCCAAGAAGGCAAATACGAGTCTTCCCCCTCTCTCTGCCTCCCCCGTTTTGTTGTCCATGCATATATGTGCTGAAAAAAACATCCAGCTACCATCTTAATAGTGAGTTCAAAATGAATTCCAGAAAGCCAGTAAAACAAGTTAAGTGAACCAGTTCTTCACACTTAATAGATGAGTTTGGAGGCTGAGTTACTAACCTGTTATTAGCTGTTATTACAAGAAACGTTTCAGTGACTATTCATCTTGGAATATCAGTTTTTATGTTATACTCAAGTCTTTCAAAGGAGAACAAAAATCTCTCCAGGGATACACACAAAACTTCTACTGGCTTTCATCAACCTGCCAGTCTACTATTAGGCTCAACATCTATTATACTGAATGGTACAAACCTGTCTACCCATTGCAGGTCTAATACAATTTTGTAGCCTATTTTCTTAACCATTGCAACCCGCTTGATTTTTAGAAAATGATCAAGACTTATTATTAGGATTATTAATTTTGATTCTTCTAAGCCTGCCTTATCCCAACAAGATGTATTAACAATTATTTTTATGGAAGTCTTTGAAAGATAAAGCACTTTCATAAAATACTGACAATAGACTGAATGTACTCCCTTAGCTACTACCAGTTGAGAACAGTTTCTAAACTATGACAATTTCCTTAATTAATTTACAGCACAGTTTCACACTAGCTCACATGTAGTAATAAAAAATAATGAAAACAGGTGCATATTACTTCTCTTCTTCCCTTGTTGTGCCTATCTTTTTAACTCTTGTTTCTACTGTTGACAGAACAACAGCTCCACTGTACAATGGAAGAATATGTTAGCTATTAACTACGTGCCATCTACTAATGCAAATGCTTCATTAGCTTTCATGAAAAATATGTTCATCTGCTACAGCTACTTAAATCTATTCGTCAACACTGTAGTAGTAGTAGTTCCTATTTCTTACAAGTAAATTGCTATAGATGTTTTTGTTTGAGGGTCTCAATAAATAAATAGAATTATCATCAATTTACAGAAGAGAAATTAAGACACCTAATGGCAGTGTGACATGTTCACAGTCAAACAGATGTTCATACACCAAAAGGAAACCGACACTGATGATGATTTGTCCAGTGCCCTTTTTATTAGATCGTGGATCACACTGTCCAACCATGGCATTTACACCAGTGCGATGCATAAGCTGCCAACAGAGTCAGAAAACCATGATAATATTTTTCATTTTAATGTTCCTAAATTACACAATCTTTCAAAGTCATCATGAAAACTCCTAGTCATGTATTTGCATGTTTAATACACACATGCAGAGCAGCATAGGGTAGAGTATGAGCACACAAAAATAAGCACTGTTAGCGCTTTCTGCAAATTAAACCATAGCATTCCTTTTCATAAGTAGCTTCAAACTTCATCTGTGGTTCTTTAAAGGACTTCGTAGTAAACTATGACTAAGATGTGAATTTCCACTAAATGATTCACATTTGAAGAGTACATATTTATATTTGGAAAAATCTTCTGGAAGAAAAAGTGGTAGATTTGCAGGAAGCAGCAGTAGGGAGAGAGTTATAACAAACATTACACAAAACAGAAAATCTCACTATCAAGGTTTTCATGGTAAATAACAAGTGGCAATAGCGTGGATATTTCTACCCTTCTGCACATTGATAATGACAAATGCTAAAATTAAGTATTTAAAAATTCATTATCTCATGTAATAGCGAATTAACAGCAACTGATCCCATGCTATACTTTTACAAAGAAGTGATGCAAGGCTAAAAGAGGATTGCTTGTTACACATTTTTTACAGAAAATTTCTGTTACTTGACATTGAAGTTCACTGTTTCCAGAGACTCAAAACCTTTGTATTAAAACACACCCTGCGAAAAGCAGATGATGTGTGGTCACCGGAGAATAGACCCAGCAGTGAGAATATGTGTGCCTGTGCACCTCACAAAGAGCTTTTATGCCAGTACACAGACAGTACTGCTGCCTGCCTCACTCTCCTTCCTTTCCTTGGCACACCAGTGGTGCTTGTTCTAGCAGTGCATTTTGCTTACAGAAGACACAACCATTGCAACTGTAAATAGACATATATGAAAAGGATCAGGCACTTTGAACTTAGGGAAGCCTCAAAGGTGATCCAGTAACACCAAGAGGGCTCTGTCCACATCTCTCTATTGTTGTGTATTGGCCCATAACATCGGATCCTGGCAAACTAGGCTGTTAGGTCACATCTGGATTCAACACAAAGTAAGAAATATGCTCTGGCCAGAATTCTGCACTCTCAACACCTGTCAGTGGGTTCGAACCTCTGATGTCACAGGCAGCAGAGTGGCTTATTACTGCAGAAGCTCTGTAATAGAGTCATTTTAAACAGCACATATTATTCCTGAACATAGGCAATTCTATCATATAAACAGCCATCAAAGCCTTACTTATATCTAGGCTGCAGAACATTTGTAAAGCAAACAGTATGTGCATGATTAATCTTTTCAGGAAATGATTTTGCCGTTCAGTTTATCCAACGCTCCAGCAGAGGGAGCAGGGCAGAACAAACAATTTGGGTCAAAACACAAAGTAAAAATCAAAGATCACATCAAACACACCCACTGCTGAATTAATCTAAGTACCTGACATTTCACCTTAGGTACAAAGATTCTGGTTCTCTGCTTTTTTTTGTATATCAAATTCATAATGCTTCCTAGATGAAACTAGCCACTTACTTTCAAAGCTGATTCATGGCTGTTCATTTGATGCTGAAGACTCAGTTTGCTAAGTAATAGTTACCAGAGTAAGTTATAAAAACATTTGAACATGTCAGTCATTTACTGTACTTAACTCACACATTAAAAAACATAAATAACTAATAAGAAGTATTTTATAATATAAAAGCCAGTAAGAGCAATTAAAAGAGGACTGAATGGAATTCCTCTTCCTCCCATGCCCATAGATTGTATCAGTATTATTTTACTTTATGAGTTATTACCTATTTCTGCTGAACAAATTCAAATATTAAATGAGTACTGCATACATGATTTGTCTTGTTCAAATACTGAACAATACAAACAGAAAAATATCAGTTTTTATTGTAATTTATGAAGACAACTACTAGCGTGTTTGTTGTGTTTTTCATCATTACCTGTTTATCAGGTACTGTTCATTTTATTTTGATGAAGAACAGTGCAGCTAAATTGAGAAACAATATTTATTAGAAGTGACCAAGCTGGAGAAAAAAACGCTTGGCCTTTCTCAGTTTCAGAATATTTTCTACCCCTCCAGAAGTTGCTTATTTTTATAACTATTTGCTCCAAAAATTACAAAAATATAGGAAAAAAAATCCTTTCTTCCCCCCCCCCTTTTTTTTTTTTCTGAATGAGTGGACACATTCATCCATTTTAGAAATTTGAGGTCCAATTTCCTTCTAATTCCCAGTCTATAATTTCATACCTGTGAAGCTGTTCCTAAATTATGACTATCTATATGAGAGAAGAATATCTACAAAAAGCACAGCATAGTTTATAAGAATTCTACACTTTGTCTACAGCAGAAATTAATTCAAAATATATGTGAGTGTAGACAAAGATTGAAAATACATACTGTCATAAAGTACACGCTTCTTAAATCAAGCATTATGAACCATACAGCCAAATGAGCTGAATACCCAACCGCAACTTATATACATCACAGATTATATGTTACATAAGCCAATTTTAAAACTCATCTTCAGCAAAATATCCAATATTACTTCAGTGAGTCTGCCAAGAGTGGAAATTATTTATGACTAGCCTGATTTCATTCATAACAAGATATACTCTAAGTCATTGATTTTGTTTGTCTTACTTTGTCTCAACTCAATTCCACAGCATGGATTTCAAGGATTAAAAAACAAAAGGCTGTGAGAGCATCTGCTACAAACACATTTCAACAGTGATGGTGTGAACATGAGTTTCCAGAAATCTGTGCACCACAGCTCTGTATGCAGGGAAGGAAAATGATGCTACGCTGTATCACACCTACTACAGTTCTCCTCTGAAGTATGAATTTGATCATTTTTGTGTTGTTGCTTAGCTGAAATAATTATTTACAGAATCTTCTCTGAATTGCACGGACAACCCAAGGGATGTCATATTACCAACACACTCAATTTCATCCAATGCTTGCTACCAAAGGAATTACTCCTCATCTCCCCACCCCGGCCCATCACTACTCATTCCTTGTGAGGATGCTGTTGAACCAGAGTTGGCAACTGGCCTGGATTTTAAAAAAAATCCAGCAGGAAAAAATTTGGTTCTAATCCAAATCAGCTTCCTGAACTGGTTCACTACATTGCTGTTTGTACCTCCACAAACTCAAACAAGAAAGGTGAAGCAGAATTGTTTTATTTCAGTTGGCAGTTTTGGCTTAGAGTAATGCAGGGTGATCCTGTGCCTAGAACGTAAATATTGTAAACATTTTTCAGATATAAAAAGTTGAGGATTTTTTTTACACACATATCTTACCTTTATGTCTGACAGAGCTTGTTCACTAAAATACAATAGGCCTCCAGATCTGCCAGCTCCGGATGGCTGACAGCCTCTTCCGACACCTCCTGCAGAGCTCAGAGGAATGACAAAGCTGTCAGATCTTTCCCTGATAGATTGAACACCCAAATTTCTGCAATAGTAAGCGCCAAGAAATATGCATAGCTTGATTCTTACAGAGATAATGTACTTAAAACCACTGTATTTCTCCATCAGGTCATTATTTTTTTCCTTAAGTAATCAAAATTCACCTTCATCATAAGATACCTTCACAGGGGCTAGTCTAAAACAGCCTTAATATACATAAATGCCAGGTCATTAATCTTATACTGACATGACTTATACCTAGTCTTCACACATTTTGTTTGCTTGTAATTGATCAGCTGCCCTTCAGACAGGCAGAGTACCAAAATACCTGAGCTAGCTTTAAACAATTCAGGTCAAGGAGCAGGGCTGAGATGCACTAAGTCACCCTACCAAGGAGAAATCTTTGGTAGAGACATCTTATGTGTTGGCACGTGTTTTCCGGGTGGTTATACCAGCACAATCTTCAGGGAAAAGGGCTGTGCTCCCTCTAGTATATAAACGTTATCTCTTTAGATAAATTATTTTCCTTTACAATAATTGAAATTACTGGGATCAGAGCTGTACAATTAATACGCGGAGGTAAAATACTTCAGAACTATTTCTACTGAGATCAGTTGGGCTGTTCAGATGACAAACTAATATTCAGTAAGAGTGGGGGCAGCATACTCTGATCCAGAATAAATGATGCCTGCTTCCTTCTTTTATTCAGAGAGTTTACATAGTCCACTGTTCGGCAACCTCATTTTGAGGCCCGTGACCCATCACTTCTTGTGATTGTTATGATGATCAACAGAAAATCCCTTCAGGGCACGCAATTAACTGGTGCTTTTCAGCTAAATCTGCTGCACTGTCCCTGTTTCAGGCTTCAAGTATCAGTTTTGGATCTTCCTGGAGACAATATTGAACCATACCACAAAACATCAGTAGCCAAAACAAACCTTTACCAAATATAAACTGTTGCTGCCAACTCTATTGCACCTGTGTGCATATGTGAAATAAATGTGTCCCTTATCCTGCACGTCTGGTCTGCTTTTTTTTGCACACAAAATGAACTTTCTAAGATGTCTTTCATTTAGCTATTCCAAATGCTATAAAAATGCTGGAAACAATCAGTTTTCCTATTATTTACATATCTTAAAACTTCTAATATAGCAAGTCAATGTCAGCACACATGGGTAAACACCTGGCTCCACTGATGCTGGTGGCAAAACTTCCAGTGACTCCCATGGGAGGAAGATATCATCCCAGGCCTACAAGTTCCTAATGCCAGGTTCTACCCAATAGCAGCACTTCACAGTTGTGGTAATTATGCAACAGCACATTGGTTTGTCTGCAGTAGTGCATGCAGTACTGATGGGTTCACTGGGAAGATTTCTACATATTATTTTCAGCCCTTTTATAATTTCCGAAATCTGTTGAGTTAAAGGCAGGATGTTGTTGGTTTGGGCCAGTAAGGAAAGGAAAGTGTGACATTTTCTGCTGTTACAGCCTCTCTTTGTTTCCTGTTTGGTTGTCATGCCTGCTTCAATGATTTGGGTACTTAATTTTCAATCCTGGGGTTTTTTCAAAGTGACAAACTGATTCTGTTCATTTTTCCTTCCTCACCCTCTCTTTTCCATAGCTTTTGCTCAATTTTTCTTTCACATCAAGTTCTGTTTTCCAGTTAGCTCCATAAGGAAACCAGAACGATTACTAAGAATAACCTGCATTGTGCTGGTTTAAGAGACTGAAATGTTAATGGTTAATAGCTCAAACAATCAGCCATTTGCAAAAGCAGTGAATGCTTTGCTGATGATGTGCAAGGCAACAGCCCAGCTGCAGAGGGCGTGAGCACCAGAGGATGACCACGACAAATCAATCTTCCTTTAGCAAGAAGCTGTGTTTTGGGCCAGATAAGGGAAGAGGCCAATAATAAGCAGATCCTGTGAGGTGGGATAGTGCTTTTTATCACGCCAATGTCCTCCCTTACTGGCAGAGTTGGAAAACTCCCCCATGGGGGAGATATTGGGACATTCACATGTAGGTCTGAAGGTATTCATCCCTTCTGATGGGGCATAATGGCGCAACTACGCTGACATCAAACACAACTCTCATGTCTTAGAAGGTGTCATAAATCATCAAAGACACCTGAAGCACCCCTAGACTCATTTCTGGGGCCTTCTACCAGAGGACTGCGCATGATCCACAGAGTTGCAACAGTCAGTGTAAAAGTCCACCTCAAGGGGAGGTACCTGGGCATTCCCACCAAGCCCGAGTGTGTATTAACCCATTCAACTCTGTGCTTCATGGGCTTCCCCCACCCCTGACGGATCAAGTCTGTGGTGGACATCTAAATTGCAACAATCAATTCTCATCGCTGTATCTGTGGGTGGTAATATTTTTCGCTCTTATCCTTTCTCTTTCTCTCTCTCTTTCTTCTCCTTACTTCTTTTCGAAATATATTTTAAGCCAGCCTAAAAAAATTCTAGTCAATGCCTTACTAAGTGCCATGTTGTGTCTGAATAAGTTAAAGTTGGCTAAGTTTGCTAAGTTACAGTTTGTGAAGTACCTTACTTTGTCTGAATATTGTTATAAAATTTGCCAAGTACCTTATTCTACCTTAATGTTCTAAAGTTTGCAAGTAAAAGTTTGTTATTGAACCTCCTGAGAATTTTTTTTTTCTCTCATGCACCACCCAGAGGGAATCAAACGACCTTCCCCTAAACCCACCAAGTCGACTGGGGCATGACAGATGGTTCTTTCTATGTGAAGATGCACCAACATTTTGGAATTAGAAGCCTTAGAGGATCTGGGAGATCTCTTGTAGGCTTCATTTGCTTTGCAATGAACAAGTAGCACAAATGAACACCTCAGCATCCACCTCCTACATGACAGTGGCTGCTGATGACCACCTGTCATGTTGCACAAGACAGTACCTGCCACATACTGTTACTGCTGCACTCCTCGCCCAAATGGTGGCAAAATGGATGCCAGTATGAAAATGGTGCAGATAGAAATAAAATATAGGACAGGAATAAAGTCAAGGCACTCACTAAGCAGAAGCAAGTCTTCTGCTGAGAGGTGTTGTACTGTTTTCCATGCTCTGCAGAATCCAGTCAGCTTTGCCTTCCCTTCATGAGTTTAGCTTTGGTGGGATGCACAGTGGTATTCTTCTTCACACCACACACTGGGTATAAAGAGACTACTGCAGCCCACATCCTGGCTTTGTTCTCTCATCCCATGTGGGGAGTGGTGTGAAGATTAGAGTTGTAAAAGATGTCCCTCTCAGTCATGGTCTTGGCATTTGGATCTCAACTTTCATGTGCTTGTGACAGACTGAAGAAGACATCACCACATCTTTCTCCATGCATAAATACTGTTGCTGTTAAAAGGACCACAGAGGGGGGTTTGTGCACATTCGTTCGGACTGAAAACCACAAATTTCTCACGAACTTCATGAATAAAGCCCCAATACATCCTTGCATAATCCACCAGAGATTCCAGAGACCCTTTCTCCAGAATTGCGCAGACAGTTTTGCCACTTTTTCATTTGTACAATTTTACTAAGCTCTTCGGAATTTTCGTCTTGAATCCTGCAGACTCAGAACAGCACAGGAAAAAGCAAGGACTTCAAGCCATCCTGATCTTAAATTAAAACCGCTTCAACAAAAGTGTGATCATCTAAGGGGTCTTTTTTTTCCTAACCAAATCTCATAATGAACATTTTTTAATAAAAGCATATGGTTTGAAAGTGAGTTTTTAAGTAATGAAAAGAAACAGGTTTTAAAATGCCTGTGGAGAAAAGGACATTATTTAAAAAAATTAATTTCAATGCTCAGTGACTTATCTTGTCACATGACAACATATGAGGTTACTTTTCTTTGAGAGACAGTGTTAGAGAAGGAAATGGTAGCATCAATAACAGATGCAATAGGGCAGATGCAATAGGGCAGAGAGTCTTTCCTGGGCAGTATTTCAATTCAATAAAATTTTCAAACTTGTATTTTGCTATTTCCAGCTCCCATATTAAAAATCTATTAGCAGAAAGTGTATTGAAAAGCTGACCATGAGCACAAGAGACTTTTTCTGGAAACACTTCTATTCAGTTCTCATGCCTGAACAAAAGCAGATTGGCACCTTCAGTGATATACAAACGCCTTTGAAAGGGGCCTCCCCCCCCTTTCCCATAGCCACGCGTTTCAGGGCTCTATATGCTGAAGCAAGCCAGTGAAAGGTTTGAAGGGGTGGGGAGACCAAGGGCTTCCACCGAGATCCTTCAAAGTCCTCATCTTCTATAGTGGGAGGATTTCCCTCTAAATCCCTTTCAATAGCATATTGATGGCTTTGAAAGCTTAAATGGCATTTGTCAACCATCAGTAAATCTTGAAAACTGTTTCTGCAAATAGCCCAACTCCAAGTCTCAGATTTTCTCATTAATCTGTACGTAAGGCCACTGAAGACTTTTTCAGAGTCTAGATAATGCCTGGATTAAAAGGTCCATTCAGAAGGGAAAACTTTAGCATTCACCTTGTGTACATAGCCATTTCACCAGTGGTATTCATGGGTTGTTATTTCAACTCTGCATTTGTCCTGCAAACAAGACATTCTGCCACAAAGACTTGGTAGAGACATTCTTCAGTGAATTACTGAAACCTAGCCCTGCTATTTGTCATGGTTTGTTATTTTTATCAAGTGTAATCAGTTCAAATAGAAACCTGAGACTGACAACTTTACAATTATGTTACTATTTTAAGACTGGAAGGTATCTAATTCAACAATGAAACTGATTAAAGCACAACCTGATTTCTTTATCTAATGAAACAGTCTAAAATTTCACTTAATCAGATGTCAGAAGACTTTTTGTTTTATTTCGAAAGTACAGACAAGAAACTAATAAAAATCCTTATTCGGCATTTTAAATTTATGATATTTCGTAAAAACTTTCTATATTTATAAGGCATAATAATTTATAACGTTACATACTGCTTTGTGTTTGTCTTTTAGGACAACACTGTTTTAATTTGCCTTTCTCCAAATAAAGCTAATGGACAGGCTTTAAACCCTCAAAACCTGTGCCCCTTACACACACAAACTTTTTTCTTACATCCCAAAGATGCCTTTATTCTCTGCTTTCTAATTTCTTTTTCTATTTTGTATCCAATAAGCTACACCAGGGCCAGGGGATGAGCTATTTTGATGGGCACAAGGCATTTACTATTATTGTTGTTGTTGAAATGATCAGGTCAAAATATTTATGTGTCACAAAAAAGAAGAAAAACAGAACAAGTTCACACACTGGAGACCAAGAAAATGTTTCAATATTAGGAAAAAAAAAATCAGACCCCTGTCAAAGTTCCTGTAATTCAGATCAATCTCATTGTTTGAACAAATCGACTTTTTCACCATATTGGACAATTTACTGTTAATGTCAAGAACACACAATCTGGGGATCGAGGAAGTTTACTGGACATCCGTCCCAAGGACACCCAAAGATTATCCTTCCCTCCAATGCTGTTGAAAGTGAAAAGCTTAGTCAAGGATTTGTATATGTGAAATCACATCAACTATGGCTGAGGGCCACACCTGGCATCTGCTTCTTTTATTTGCTTTATTGTACACTTACATGTATGTCTCAAACACCAAGAGCCGGGTAGTCATGGTGCCAATCAAGGATTGTTGGAAAGAACATGCTGTGAGAAAGAACAGGATGTGGCTGGAGAAGAGGGCCGTACAGAGACAGGGCAGCACTTTTCTGGGACAAATGTCCTTGTTCTGGTTATCTGGAAATAAGTACAACGTAGAACAGCGCAGGCACAGGAATGAAGTTGAGAAATAGGTAGGGACTGTCAACCAAAGGCTGATCTAGTCAGGGGGATCAAGACTGCCAAAGACCCCCAAAGCTCTCTGACTCACTTCCAGAAAGACCTAGAAGAACAAAGTGTGAGTGATAACTAATTTGCATGGAAAGTGACAAACCTAGCTCCAGGATGGGAAAACTTATCTACAAAAAGATAGCCCAAAAGATAAGCCTGGGTAGTGCCCTCAGGACCCTTGACACTCCACCAGCTGGACTGATGCTGGAGCTAGGACTGGACTCCCTCCCTCCCTCCCTCTTCTCTTCCTTCCTTTCTCTCCTTAATATCTTTCTCTTCTCTTTATCCCTTACTCAAAATCCACCACCATGTGGATTATACTGTAAGGGCCTAACTTATACCAATTTCCCTGCCAAATGTATAATTTACTAATAAAACTGTAAGTTTTTGTGGACTCTGTGTTTTGTTGTTCCTTCTCAGTGATGGGCATTTAGGAATACTGGGGTGCTTCCTTTCCCTCAGGGTGGGACATCACAACATGTCTCACATGTTTTTTGCTATCAACGGAAGAAACCTCATAATTTAAATGTGAAAACTCTGCAGTGTGAATATGGCATAAGAGATCATCCACACTCAGTTCAACTCACCGCAAAACTAATATGAAGCCTGTAACACAAGTTTAAACAGAAGGAGTTTTCTACTCCAAATCTCCCCCCTCATGCAGGTTTCTAGGTTTATAGTACTGCAATTCTCTGTGAGTCTTTAAGATTTCTAGGGGAACTATGCCACGGCTTTTAAAAAAAACTAAACTGCCAGACTTTTTTAGCTGTGGGTCATCATTTCTTGAGATTACTTGCCTGTCTCCCAACCAACACTATCCACACGGTAGAGGATGCACTTCCTTTAGAGGCCATATCATATGTATCCCATGGAGACATGTCAGATAGCCTGGAGTATCTTAAATGGCATAAGGCAGATATGGGTGAGCATTGAAATGAAGCTCCAGTTGCATTAGAGAATGGAGACTCAACTTAGTTTGGTAAACACAGGCATCCAGAGTTTTTGAAATGTTACCTGATGCATCCACATCGGCCTGGCAAATAGGACATTATGACCTATGACATGACTCGTCGCCTTGTGAAGGAACAACTCAAGGCCCGCTACAACACCCTCAGGTAAAGTGAGTGCACCTTTGCTTAGTCAATCGCACTGACCTCTGAGACAGTGATCTGGCTCCTAACACGCTGAAGTTAGCGGTCTGCATGTGGAACAAGCTCCTGGGCTCCTAATGTAGTCAAAGGTAGAAAGATTTATCTCATCTTCAGATAAGCGACTTTTTTCTGGTCAATGCTCTCCAACAGCTACTATCTGGAGAATGAGGCACTGCCTACTCTATACAGCTGCATTTTAGATCAGCATGTGAATCTGGAGCTGAATTCCACTTTGACTCCAGGAGCAACTAAATTAAAAGATAAAATATATACACCATATTCATGCTAGTGGTGATGGCAAGGATGAAGAAATCTTCTTCCTTGATTCCTTATCTGCACCAGTGCAAGTTTTCTAACATCAGAAGCATACTGTAATGCCTTGTTGGTTATTCAAGCTTTTCTTTGGATGAGATAAACTAATTTTCTTCATGTGGAAAAGTGAGAAGTTGTCTTTGCTTTCATCAGTATATGTTAAGACTTTTGACTTCGTTGTTGGGCTTTCTTTTANAAATAGGTAGATCTTCCTAGAAATACAGAAAACTTAGTAAGGAGGATTTAATAAAAATTAGTAAAATCCTATGAAAAGTGAATACAATTTAGGCTGTAACAACACTTAAAGACTTTTGAAATCTCAGTATGGGTTTCCTGAAAGTAGAGCTTAGCAGGACCAGTTTCACATGGGTTGCAATCTTGTAGTCAGACTCCTCTAGGTTCAACAAGGTGGAGCAGGTTTCTCCCCCATGCAGTTTCTTAGGTGTCTTCAGATAAATACCATCCTTTTTGGTAAGGTTAGTGCTCAGGTAAGGTCAGGTTCAGTACTTTGCTGACAGTTTCCAGATGACTCAGAACAAGGGCAGAGCTTACATATATCTTCCTAAAAAACTCTACACAGATGTGACTTCATATGTGTATTGAATTCTTTGGACCTAGAAATGAGTGAAGTATTTCTTGTAACACTATTTTTCTGCACCATTTTGAGAATGGTGTATTTCCATATTACCACAAGAATGTTATGTCAAAACCTCTCAGCCTTGTAAGGAACAGAATGCTATGGAAGAAGGACAACATTCATAATCAGGGTCAGCGTTTTCCTCCTGTAAGAGTTACAGATCATCCAATTTCCTCATGGTTTTCATTTGGAAAAACTCTAAGGATTTAGAAAACTAATTTCTGTGCAACTCAAAGAGAAGCATGAAAGCAATTCCCTGTCCTTCTGCAGGTTTGTGAGTAACAGCTGTAGGAATCTACACTCTAGCTCACATTCTATGGAAAATGTGATGCAATGCAAAGGTCTGAGACAGAATTGCTACGTCTTCTCTTGAGAGAGCTAGGGGAGCAACTTCTGCCCACCTATACCAAAGAAGGGTGTATATTGGCAGAGGGTGGGGGGAGAACTTTCTGGGTTGAAGGAATTATGTACTTGCTGCCTTTGCCCTCCTGCACTTTTTGTACAGCCATATTCAATTATGCAATACTTTTCAAAGCACAGCATAAAGAAAATGTAAACTACTAAGTAGGAGTTAAGGAGACTGTAGAGTGGTAAACAAACTAATTTTGCTGTGGCACTAAGCAATGCAATAAGGAAATGAAAAAAATATAGGTCTGAATCTCAAATCAATGCTTTATCTATGAGGTTGTGCTGCCTCCATAAGAAAAATTAATAGATATTCCCAGGCTAAACAAAACTCTCTGCAGTATTTCAACGAATGCTTCTACTTTGTTTTATAATTCTTACATCAATTTTTATTTCTGTGACTCTGTTCTCGCATTCAGAGCAACACAGTTTTTGCAGCTGACATCACATGGGTTGGAAAACAAACACTGCAGATGATCACAAAGCCAACATATTTTAGAGTGTAGAAAGACAACTCAAAAATTTGTTATATACTTGAGTTTAAGACCACTATCATACAGGAACATAGCTTTTTTTCCCCTCCAAACACTATCCGAGGCATATTGCTGGCAGGGGAAATTAATTTTCCAAACTCCGACTTTGAAGGATATTATTTTTTTAATAGGAGCGTCTTTGAGATAGAACACATGCCCCTGTTTCTCTATCCACGCCATAAAATGTTTTTCTCATTCATCACAAATACGTGCTTTTTTTTTTCCTATGAAAGCTTTTATAGAGCCTGCCTCTGTATTTTAGCTGTTCCTGACAGCTGACGGCTGTGGACTGCAATACAACTGTAACATAAATGATAAATAGAGTTCTTAAGCTTATCTGATGTCTTAAATATAACTTTCAAAGTACAAAGAGTTAAGTGGACAGAATTATTAAACAAGCTGTCTGTAAGTGCCTGCTGAACTACTCAATTCATATAAAGATGGGGAAACCTAGGGGAAGACAGGTATTAAAAATAAGGTATTCTGGAGCCTATGGAATTCGGTAAGATTATCTGAATGAGTACTGTTTGCCTGGGTAAAGATGGTGTTCTGTGTGCTGGCATTCCATTATGTCTGCATATTAAGCATTTTACTGTGAAACTTAGTATCTTTCAAGACATCTTGATTTATACTTAAATAGAATGGCCAATGCCAAGGGGGAGTAACAGCTACCAGAAAACTTAGCCGAGGCATATTACACCATAGCATGTGTGTCAGGCTAACAGTCACACTTCAGGCCCACAGAACCACACAGTTCTTACCTAACAGAATCAGGAGACTGGGATATCCAGTAATTTGGCTTTGGCTACGGCTATAGAGTTTTTGATTTCCCTATGTGGCCTTAGAAACCCTCATCTTGAAGCCTTATGGAAGCAGCAGATCCAAACTTTATTTAACCACTGAATTATTCTAATGCAATTATGGAAAAAGATATTAAAATGCCTTGGGAAATCAAACAGCATCCTTACAGAATGTCAGACATACTGTTTACATGGAATATGTTTTTTCCACAAAAGAGAGCAGAAGCTAAATATACTAAAACTCAAGTGAAATTAATCTTCAGAAACATTTAGCTGCGTAACATTATAGATCACAGAGCACAAAGATATCCTAGCCCAAAAAAGCATCTTAATCAGGGCCTCTTTCCTATGGCACCATCCTATTTTCAATTAACAATGCTTTCAGATGAGCCGAAAAGGGGTACTTTGCTCCCACCATTACAATTTCTGCTATTCTTTTCTTTACCCTTTTCAAAAGCATGAAAGCATTGGATTGCTAATTACTTTTATCCAGCCTATAGGAAAATTAGTTTATCTTCCTGATCAAAGCAAATTAGGCAGATCATGGCTGATTAGAATGCAACAGTAAAATCTCCATACTTTCTATTCCACCCCCTTTTCTCTCAGAAATGGGGCCTGTGTCAAATATGTAGGTATTTCCCACGGCCAGTCTGGACTCGGTTTCCAACAGGCTCTGGGGCTGGGACAATGGTTCTTACACAGACACTGAAGTTCTTTAGTTCAGTCATTATGCAAGGAAAGAACTGGTAACCCCTTAGGTAGCATTTGATGAAACATCTAGATTTACATATTTCCCTAATTGCATTTTTTTGAGCGTGAGTGAGATTTATCTGACCAGAGTTAAATGCCTCCTTTATTCTACTACCCAAAATACAAACCTATGCTCTCCAGGCAGAGTTGCACTTGGTTTTGATCCCAGCATTAAAACACTGGTTTTCACTACAGTGGGACAAAGCAATGTCTACCTTTATTTCTCAGGGCACAATCTAAAGAAGGCTTGACTAGTTGCTTCCAAGGTGGCTGCTGCATTACATTGCAAAACTGAATACCACTACTCCTTCTAAGTAACTGCAATTTCTGTCACTCTAGTATTTTACCCTTCACTTTTTACCCTTCATAACTCATTTGCCTTCAATTTGTGTTCTATGGCTTTAATACATGAAAGCCAAGCTATACTGCTACTTTATTTATAACCAATTACTATAAATTAACAGTAAATCTCACATTTAGCTCCATTTAAACATCACTATGCAGCTGCCCATTTGAAAATAAAATGGTTGCCTTCTTTCACTTCAGTGGGCACAATACAAAACATCCATTGAGCTTTTCCTTTATTGCAGCTGCCAATGCCCAGCTGACTTTTAACAAACCAACCAAGCGGAATAACAATGCAGCTGCAACATTTTATGGTATTTCTGTTAGTTCTCTTTTGAGACTGAAGGTGTTAATTAGGAATCAAAGAATACAACCCTGCCAGCTTTCTTTCACAAACTATACTCTGGCTACTGCAGTTTCCAGAAGGAAAATAAATCTAATAAAGGGACAAAAATGTTGTTTGTCACACCAGTAACGTGTATTTAAGATCCTTTGATCACAAGCTTTTCATGTAGTCTTGTCAGACAGGCTGAAAATATTTTTTCCTCTCTTTTCTCCTTTCTTTAGGCTTTTCTGAATACCGATTCTAACGTTGTCTGAAAAGGTGAAAAACCCGATAGTAACTGGAATGCTTTACAGGTTAAAATGGCTTTGCTGAGCAAGCCAGCTTTAAATCAAATCAAATAATAATTGCTCACTTTTTAGATTCAAGCGTAAGTTATTTTGAAATACAAATGATTTGTTCCTGTTACACAGAGTTTACTAATTCTGTATATAATTTAATACTTCAAGTGTTTAAATTTATGCAGCTGTTTTAGTATCAGTAGATCAATTGCTTTTTGGAATCTCATTTTAAACCACAAAAATGATGTTTTACAGGATGTTACAAAATATCCGTAACATACATATTTTCACATGTGTACCATGCAATATATATTTAATATTTTATTTACACTTATTAGCCATAATCATGTAAGATATATTCAAAGGTAACAGCGTAAGTCACTACCCTTAATCTTTAGTCAAGTTAAAACCTTAAAATAGGTTTATAAAGTTAACACAACTGAGAATTAGTCAAGCTTGCTAGCTTACCCAGCAAGAGCTTTCACTGTTAATTGCACAAATCATGGCAAATTCCATTAATCCTGCCAGGGAATGGCAGAAAGAAGATCTGGTTGTTGATTTAATGATAATGAATTGAGCAGACTCTTAAGGCTACCTGCAGAGTTTGCTAAACTGTAAAACAAATAAAGTCAATTTTAATAAACCCTTTTAATAAGGAGTATATATAAGTTTTCTTTGCCTTAAATACTATGTTAGAGAAGCAAGGGTCTAAAATACAACTCTACTGACCTTGTTATACATTTAATATAGTTCCTTATAATGTCAAATATATATAGCAGGTGATTATAAAACATATCTGAGAGTTTCTATATTTGATAATGGAGAAATACAGAAACAGCCTTGAAAATGCTAAAATACAGATCTTAGCAAAAAAAAAAGTTCTGATGAGTGTTGCCATGCTGTATGTCTCACATAAAGCACAGTCTCTGGCTACTCTAAGACACACACATTAGATGATTCAGTTTTAAAGGTACATTTTCTTTTGTGCCCCAAATGTACCATTTCTTACATTCCTGAATTTTAGAAAAGTGAAACATCAAATCGGAAAATTGTTTTAGGTATTTTAGAAACACAAACGTGAACATGTCTACTTTTTTTTTGTAAAATGATAATATGAGCTGATAACCTATTAATTGTGATTGCTTTATTTTTATCTGTTTTACTCACTGAACATTAGCTGTGGATGCAGAATTGGGCTTGATTTTCAAAGCACAGAATGGCAGCTGGGAGACAGAAGAGAATATTTCCTTTCTGCATATGAAATAAGGTAAACCCAGCAAATATATTTGAAATTGGCAGCTGCTGCAATCACTTCTTACAGTGCTTTGGTTTGTTATTGTATCATAATAGTGCCACAGTATCTAAAAGGAATGAAGTTATTTTTGTATAAAGATGTCAATTATATATAAACAAGCCATACTGCTCTCCATAAGGTTAATAATCATCATTAGAGTAATGTTGTTAATAATTTGTTTAAGTTCTGCTCTGGATGATATATTTCACAGCTATTTTAGAGCAAGGTGGCACTTCCAACTGTAAGCTCATATCTGATGAATCTTCTTTCGCTTTCTTAAATGTGGTCTTGTGTAGTCTACAGGCTAAGGATATATATATCTGGGGTGAAGTTTGCCATTAGGCAGACAAAACATTTTACCTGTGGGTAATTCAATATGGAGTGAAAAGAATTTTTTTTCTAATTTTGGAAAAGTTTTTTACTCAGTCATTATTTTGAAATTATGTGTATATATACATATATATGAAATTTTGTGTATATACTTCATATTTATTAGACTCACAAATTCAAGAACTGCAACTTATAGAGCTACGTCTGGGTGAAAAATTTTCTCTCAGTTGATTACTAAATTGAACTACTGTAAATGCACTCAAATTCTCAAAGAATGTATAGCTGCTCAGTTTCGCTGAATCCCAGATTCATCTGGAATATCTGAAAGAACTTATAATGTGTCTATCATAAGCACTTTCAATGGAATTTTTACGAAATATTATCAACCATAGCAAATTAATCAAAGCAAAAGATTTTTGCTTATGAGCATATGACTACAACTAAATCAAAGATAAGAAAACCCATCCCTTTGGTTTTCTGCAGGGTTTATTTTTACCTAGGAATCTGCAGTGGTGCAAGAGCACTTGAAAAGTTTTCCACTCCTTTCATTTCCTCACTGAACTCCCGATCAGTTGTCCCTGTCCCTTCAGCTGTGCGAGTTTAGCTGTTTCTGTGACTACATTCTAAAACAAAGCAGTGAATCTATATACATACTTTTCAACCAGAAATGTGTTTCTTTTTAAACAAACAGTTGAGTCAGCACAGCTGAAAGAGACTGAGCCTAGAATAGGAGGGTGGGAACAATTGGCTCCAAGGGGAGGAAGACCAATATGAACATCTAAAACTGTTTGTTTGAGAGTGACTCTTAATATGGAAGCATATTTTTTGAGTTTCCTATTCTAATTCCAGTCTTCCAGAAAACTTTGAGCGCTATCTTCTTCCAATTCTGTGAATTCAGAAACTTAACTGGCAAACACAAGCTGCTCCTACACAGGGAATTCTGCTAGAGAAAGCAAGTTATTTTCCCAGTGCCCTGCCCTGCTAAGCTAAATCGTCAACTGTGCTTGAGCCAAAACTACCAGGAGTCAGCACAGATGCTGACACGTTGGAAGTTCACTTTTGGTGGTCTACTTTTCCTAAATTGTTTTTTCACATAGATCTAGCAAGTCCTAAATCTGCATCCCTTCACAACTTGGGAGAAAAAGCCCATTTTGGTTTCTTATTCTTTTGTATGATGAAATTCTGTGCTTACGGAACCAGAAGTGGAAGCATATAGATAAAACATACCAGAAAACAAAGCATATAAATCAAGCTTTTTCTGCCATCTTTCTCATCTTTTTCACTGAACCACTAATGTTGTAAGATTTCATGGCATACCCTCAAGTACAATCTCTGGACTGAACCCTATGTGTCCACCGCAACTTCATTCTGTTGTCCTTTCAGGCACAATAATTATAGCAAAGAATGGCTCTCAAAGGTGGCTTCTGTAATGGTGGCACTGATTTTTGATTACTCCATAATTTTTTTCATTTTGGTAAGTAAATAATTAAAAAAAAAAAAGAAAGAAATTGTGTTCACTGAACATTTCCTATTTAAGAACTCTATTTTAAAGGAATTGAAAAAAAACTTACCATAAGAGCATACAACAAAAATTAATCTAAAAATAAATATTATAAGAATCAAATTTGCCAGAACCTCTTTCCCAGCCTGTATACAGGCACGCACTATGTCTGTATGTATTGTACCAACCGCAACTTAGAAAGGAAGTAGTCTTCATCTTATCAGTTAACGTCTTAAAAAGTGAGGTGTGTAATTCAGATTCAATAGCTAGAAAAAACTTATGGAAAACCTCTTCCTAGATCTGGAGTAGTAATCTGAGAAGCTTGAAAAAGCTTTGTTTTCCTGTGTAAGGCATTAAAGATGATAAAGACAGAAGCCTTAAAAGCTGTATAGGCACTTAGCATTGTAGATGGCAAACACAGACATACTAGGAAGGACCAGGCACTGAGGGGATGATACGAAAGTAATAGTCTCCACAGTTGATTGCATGATGTCATCCCTGTAACAGCACAATCTGTCTTTCCTTCCAAACACAAAACAGCTAGATCTGCAGACACTGAGAAAAAATACACTAATTTCTAGATCTTAACATATTTTACACTTAAAAGGCAGGACTTCATGAGTGTATGAGGTACTGCACTATACAGAAGCAATGCAGCTGAAATCTGCACAGAAGATGCACACATTTGCATTAGCCTGCATTTTTTTTTATGTCTCCAGAAAACATAACATGTATAATAAATCCAATCATTTACTGGAGAGCTTTACTTAGAACTAGCAAAACTTGTAGTTATATTGTCATGTCTTTGGCATGTGAAAGTTTAAAAACATAGATATGTATTTTTTTTAAGATCCAAGAAAAGCTAATTACTTGAATTACTGAGGCAGTGGTGTATAGCAACCTCCTCAGAAGCCAGACAAACACATTTTACATTCTATGCTTGAAAGTTCTCACTAGTTGAACAGTACCCAAGATATATGTGAGCTGACTGCTTTTCTAGGAAGCAGCTGTAGGCCTTTTCTACTTTCTTTCTGTGATGTGTTGATGTCTTAAGTAACCTACGGAGGAAAACATTTTAAAATGGCAAAAGATACCTCTAGACACCCCTGCCCCTGAATTTTAGGAGCAGCATAAACTCTACTCCAATATCCTTTACTGAATTCTTCTTACTTAGTAAGTAGTGCAGTCAACTGCATCACAAACTTTGTGAAATACCGAAAGAGTAGCATGAGGGACAGAACTGGTATTCAAACTGCTAATCGCTCTTTTCGTTTTAGTATCACTCAGACTTACGTATCTACTTACACTGTGACATCTCAAACTTGTTTCTCTTATTTATTTATTAATGGAAAACTGCTGGTCTGTTTCATGTCATACGTCTGAAGATATTATTCCATGGTCTAATGTGCACTTTCCTTTATCCAGTTTGAATTTTTATCCATCAATACTGAGTATCATGATAACACTCAAGATATTATGTTAATGCAATCTGTTCTCCAAGTGCATGAAAATAATTTTTACCTTATTTATAATCTTCTGCCCTCAATAAATCTAACCATCATCTTGCCTACAAAACATTTAATTACATATTTTTACTAAATCTGGCAGTCAGAGACAACCCCATGAACAAGACTATTATGAAAAAGAAATAAATAAAACCAATATTGATAGGAAATAAATCTCTTGATTTTACATGAGCTGCATTATCTATTCTGGTGGATGATGACATAAAAAGAAAATAAATGTCTTGAATATTGTTGGGTTTTTTTCTCTAGATATAAACCCCTGTGCCCTGAAATCAATATCTGTTCACATTTCTTTTTTTATACTTGTCCAGACATAGAAAAATATTCAAAATCTGTCTTTATTTAACTAGAACTGAAAACATACCTATTACATCATACTTGAGAATTATATGAAGCAGCACTGTAGAATCATCATACAATGCAACTTCAAAGCCTCTATCTTGTAATGTAACTACTGAGAAATTCTGCTTCATATTTTACCTTCATCAATAATTGTGCCATAGTGTATAAGGAAAAATTGACAGCATGGAGGAATACTAAGGTTAACGTCTAAACCTTCCAATAAATGTTAAACTACCAAATCTTTAAATTGCTAGAATTATTTCTGATACAACACCATTTTACAGATAGAGAACAAACAGTAGGCTTATTTCATGTCTGATTTTGTTTTGCTGTTATAGCAAGACATGTATTTCGTTTATCTTTAATACTAGTAGTGTTACTACTGATTGAAAGAACATAATGCTTTGGCACTAAGGTATGGGTTTTTTCCCCTTATGTCCTTCTATTATAATTCTCCTGTGGCCTGGACATCCAACCATTTACCAAAATCATATTATTAAATGATGATACACAGATTTCTTATTTTCATTTGCTCATTATTGAACAACCCCCTTAATGCTGCTTTATAAAAGCTGTGAACACAACTTAACGGAAGCCCTCCATGCTAAGATAATCAAAACCACTAATGAATGTCACTAACTGTGACATACCAGGAGCTCAATTCACATCATTAAAAGCAGTTTCAGTTCTAGCTTCATTGGGAACCAACCCGGCTCATAATTAGTTTTCACAAAACCTTATCAGAAGAGATTAAACTAGCAGCACGTTGAGAGCATGCAGCACTTCCTTATATACTTCCCACACAGAGATATGACACTGCAAATAATAACATCCAGTGAATCTGGATATTAGAAATTCCTTGTGAAATCTGATGCTCTTATAGCACTACTCTGCATTACTACAAGAGGCTGTATTCATGATTTATGATAAATGTAGAAAACAGACCACATCTGGCTTCATGTTTATGGGATTCTTCACAGATGGACCAGGGACAGCCACTGAAGGCAGAACAATTGAGGCACCGATACATACAGAAATGTGATTTTGATAACTGTATTTGTATGATGGTTCTTTCTGTCTATGATAAATGGAATGAATGTATCACAGCACCCCAAAAAAAAAAGTGTCACTCTTTTCAATGAATGCTATCAACAGCAAGCACAAAAAGACTGAAAACAAAACAAAAAAATTCCCTCCTTCCTCAAACTACTGGAAAATCTGTACACAACACAACACAACTCATCTGCCAGTCTATATCGTGATGCAATCATGGCAATAATGATGATCACTTGGCTGTATGTCTATAATTTAAAAAAAAACACCTGACTTTTATTTATTGCAGAAGGACCGACACTATGCATGGTAATGACATAATAAAAGCTTTTCTGCCGAGTTGGCACATTAAAACTGAAGCAAATGCTTAATTTTAATTATATTAATGCTTTTCCAAAATCTTCACATTTTTCAAATTCGGTTTATTTTACCAGTACCAATTCCACAAAATTAAGTTAGTTCCATTAGCATAAGCAGAGCAGAAACTATGTGAAGTCTTCCTTGGCATAAATCTATTGATTTACACACAGGGAATGACACGCAGAGATGGACCTGTGTTGTGTGTGGGTGTCTTAGGTTGCTCAAAGAATTACCGGCAAAACCACCGGCAAAACCATCAGAAAAAGCAGGTTAAATGTTAAAGTGCAACAAAGCTCATTGGGAAAGTTCACTCTACTACTTACTAGATGGTTTAAGCACACAAGAGAAAAACTGCACTGAAATCTAAAATCAACCAAAAACTATCTCCATGGAGGTTGGGGATGAAAAAAGGATAAGGATAAAAATGAATAAAGGAGGCCCTTCTGCTTAATCACAAGGTTTAGAGTGGACTCACTTGCCAAACTTAGCCCTAGACCTGACCAACAGTTTAGGCCTAAAGATTTTAACCACACTTAAACTTAGCAGCATTTAATCAACAGCCTGATTTAAACAATTTAACAAAAGATTCTACAGAATTTGCTATAAGCACAATAGTAACTCATTTATAGAGCAACCTTACAGATCTCAACTACTTAAGAATCTAAGAGAGAAACGTTCACAGTACATTTGCTATAGCATATTCATACTTGCACATGCAAACACCTAAAGGAGTATGTACAAGGTACATATCTGTGAAAAATTCCCCTCTAATTCAGTGAGTACTCACATCGAATGTTTTCGCATCTTCTCTATGGGCAAAGGCTTGAGTCTCAAGGAGTGGGGGCATTGACCCAGGCTCCATTGGTGGTGTTTGGCAGCGATCCTCCAAGTACAGCAAACCTGAGAGTTCTCTGGCTCTGAGAGGCATCCCACTCAGGGGGACATTGCTGGCTGCAGCCCCCTGTTGTCCAGGAGAGCTCCAAGGGTCTCACTTAGGACAGCTGTTTATAGGGTTGCAAGAAAGTTGGCTTTAGTCACAGTAATTTTCCATCCTGGCCACAATTTGGGTTGGTAATGTTCTTTGAAAGTTCGACAACAAAAATGTTGTTCCACTTGGGTTGTTATTCAGGCAACAAAAGTAAGTTTCCAAAGCTGTTCATTAAAGAACTGAAGTCTGTTAGACAGAACTAGTTCCTGGGAGCAGACAGAGTTTC
The DNA here is from genome assembly GCF_001604755.1 of Lepidothrix coronata. Classification (NCBI taxonomy): domain Eukaryota; kingdom Metazoa; phylum Chordata; class Aves; order Passeriformes; family Pipridae; genus Lepidothrix; species Lepidothrix coronata. The sequence goes on from NW_016690386.1 coordinate 1,161,135, forward strand.
CGGTTAGCTCAAGAGGAGCTAGTCCAGGTGCTGTTTGTCAAGACTGAGGGGGGGGCTAACGAGCATTTCTGAGATGATAGTGCAGCCCAAGGAACGGGGGATGCACCACCACAATCTGGCACTGGTTCTTTTTCTGCCATTCCCTGTAATGATTTATCTTCTATTTCCATCCAAATAACCTATGAAATGAAAACTTCTACAATATGCTTCCACATATATCTGTTTCAACACAATGTTTTTTTCTATTCTAGATGAAAGGTTTTCCCCTTATAAATATTTAGTAAGTATTTGTTTTATTCCAAAAACATGTACTTCAAGATTTCAAGAATGTGTTCAGCTATGTTCTGTACTGCCTCTGGCCTTCGGGCAGTTAGGATGTTCCAAGGTGCTTGCCCTGGTCTTTCTTCTCACATCTTCTGTCTTGGCCAAAAGGAAGTAAAGTTCTGGCACTTGGCAGTTCACATTACTCTACATATGTATAGGAAACAGGTACAAGGCAGCATGAAGCCTCTATATGCTGAGGAATGTACAGTCTTCCCAGATGCCATTCTCTGATCAAGAGCTGTCACATTGTCCCTTTTCAGTGCTAGGTCTAAATAACACCACGTGAACCCCTTTTCCTGCTACCAATTACTCTTCCACAGTGCCTCACACTCAACTTCTAAAAACACTTAGTGGTAGTACCGCACACTGTTACTCTTCATCCCATCATAACTTCATACTCAGATGTTATCTCCACGAGAGCCAGTTACTCACAAAGGTTTCTCATAATAACTATACCCTACAAAGTCCTCTTGCAGACACATGGCACAAATGTGAACTGTGCTCTGCATTACTGCCACTTCTCCTGAGGATTTAAAATGTTTAAAATTGGTTGATCTGCCTGATAAGAGCCACATTTCACTACTCTATGGCACTGTCACAGGCAGATTCCCAAACTACCTGCCATCTCTTCTCAATGGGCTTTTTGCTTCTCTGTTATCTTCCTGTAACTGTGTGTTCCTGTTGCAGTTTACAGCCAATATAGTGAGGCTTTATGCAGGGACGCTCTAGGACTGGAATGTACTCCCTGAGACCTTTGTCAAGTCATAAGGTTGAACCTACATCTCTTTTGGCCTGCTTCCAAATCCTTGTCTTTGCACAACCGTAGCACAAGTGCAGGCAATACTTCCATATTGCACCAAGTATATGAACCTGTATTTTCTCATCAGCAGGTCAAATATTGCTCTCAAATGCCTGCATAGACTTCACTTGTTCCAGTGAGTAAGAATCTTATATATCACAGAGGTTCAGCTCAAATAGACAGTCATGAGCAAATTGGAAAGGCAGACATATATCCTTACAAAGAGAAGAATATTCCTTGTGATTCCTCTATTTTACCATGTCATACTCACAATTAGCACCTCATTAAGTGTTTTTAATCTTCGGATCTCCAGCTTTTCTTCAGCCACTACTAAGTCAGTCAAATTTAGATGTACGTTGTTGTCAGCCATCACATATATACAGTAAGACCAAAGAAAAGTCGCATGATTTACCTGAATGTGTAAACTACTTCATTACTGTATCCAAGAACAGAACTGAAAGGTCTCTCTACCTGAATCCCAGCTATGGCTACCTGATTGTAGTCCCTGTTCCCAGAAGCAGTTTCCGCCCTTTACTTATGCTTCCAAAAACAGCAACCTCTGTGAATCAGGGTGTTTAAAAAACTCTAATTTCTATGCTTTCAGAAGGATGAATACTGTTTCTGGACCCTGGACTACTTGGTCTGCCCCCTCCCCCCCAAACATAAATGCAACCTCATCATATGCAAGACCAACAGGAGAAAGATTTAATTTCTGAGGCAGCCTCCACACCAAGCTGATTAAGGATCAAGCTCAAAGGCAAGTTACTCATCAAGGTGGTTCAGAACAGGTAACTTTCAATGATGAGTGAGAGCGAGCTTTGTCTTATCTTACTTGCTTCCCTTGCCAGCTATGATCTACTTCTCCCCTCAGGGTACACAGAGACTCATTTACAAACTCAGTGAATGCCAAATCAGTGCAATTACACTTGCCTTAATGCTGACATCACCGCACATCTGTTCTCTCATTCACTTACACTAGCATTTTTATTATCACAGGATCCAGAAGACATGGTATAACTGGCATCAAAAGATGCCTATTGCAACAGAAAAGAAGGCTAGGAAGGTTCTATTTATGTGTAATATCAGTGGTTTAACTATTCCATCCTCAAACAAAGCAGGCTGAAATGTTAGGTGAAGGAACTAACAGAAAAAAAAAAGAAAATGGAGAAGTAGTATTACTTACTACCTCTTACCTCCCCTTCATAAACATCAGTATCAAATTATTGTACACTTTTCATGTGGAAGTTTCTATGACACAAGCACTCAAAAAAATGGTAAGATTTAAAGGGTTTATTCACAATCACTATAAAAATTAAGTCCCAACCCAGAAAATACTTTTGCATTAATTAAGTAATGTTAAGTTTAGTAATTTCACTAAGCATATAATTACTTACTCTCAATAAAAAGGAAAGCATTTAATTAAGTGTCATCAAAAGAGGGGAGAGATTTTGTGTGGTGGGAGTTACAGCTGCTTGTACTACTTTAGACTGATAGGTACTTTTTTTTAAATTTGCCCAAAGTCTGTCTAAACACACACATCTCCATGCACACAGTAGCATATCACTTGTATATAAAGGACTACACTTTTACACTATAATGCAAAAAAGTTTTAACAATTTTTAATGACAAATATGTCCTTCAAATTATTTCACTGCAACTACAAAACAATACTGTTGAAAGACAGTGCATTCTAGATTAAGCTAAATATTCAAATCAATGTAAGATTTTGAGAATTTTTGAAAGAAATGGTATTAGAAGATTTATGATATACATAATTATTTAGTCTGTGTAATGAGACAGTGGAGTAGAACAGCTTAATGAAACTATTACCCAAAAATGAGTTGATATTGGGGGAAGAGATAATTGTTTTAGAATTATTAAAGGCCTTGATCTTACAAACATTTGCACATGTGATTTCAGTGGAATCATTCCTGACACTGAAGTATAGTATCTGGATAAGTATTTGCAGGACTGGAGCCAAATCATACAACTGGACCCAACTAAGAGCCCATTTGTTACCAATAAAATCCCAGTTTGTGAGTGGCTGATTATTATAATTATCGTTGTTGGACACTTCAGATTAATTATTTTTTGTAGCATTGTCCAGTCACGAAAATATAACTTGTCTTTTCATGGACTGACCTCATTGCTGTGGCCACAGCCCCCAAAATCCAAAGCTCATAGCTAAGAATTAGTAAAACACAGCAAAATAATAAAACTGAAAGGTGATACAGAAAGTGCTGTCTGAGCAAAGGTCTCATAAAACTGCACCAGTTCCTAGGGATCTGCACTGTGATCCCATTTCATTCCTGCTTAGTGTTCTAGGTATTGTTGGTGCCTAGTATAATACGAGTTGGCTGGGGTCTTTTTCATCTAAATGGCAAAGACATTCCAGGACGGTATTTCTATTTGGGTGCTGCTGCTTTAATACTCGTTCTAAGGTCTCTAATTCAAACATTACAACCTGTTGCCTAGAGATTCTTAGAAAAGAAAGCACTAGGACGAAATCAGCGGTACCATGAATTGCTGTCATATACAGTTGAAGCTGTGGACTGTCTTAGTTTTGTACATTTAAACCTCAATTCTAAGAGATAAAAGAGAGTAACACTCCTTTAACAAGTGACAGCAACATCATTTCAGGCCTTACCCCTCCCCCAGCTACATATATTTCTTTTATAATTCTCCAGTCATTAAATTTCTCACATCTGATCAGTAAAATTGTACAGACGTTTCTCAGGTCTTCTCAGCAAACAGTGCAGATCATGTAGCATAAGGATTTGCCACATGAATGCCAAATCTCTGAGGAGTAATCATCCTTTGATCACATCTTATTCTTTTTAAAGATGTTAAGGTATTTTCTTCTGACTGAAGTCTAAAGCTGTTTTGGTATGTCAAAAACACCAAATCATATTCTGCTCTCAATCAGTTTACTTGGAGCCAAAGGAACCACACTTTATTTACCATGATTTTTACTGGGAAAAGAATCAGATCTGCTGGACAGTTCAAGTAAGGAAGTCAAGGAAAATACCATAAATTGTATTAATCATGACCATTTAAATAGCCAACAGAGAATTAAGAAAGCAGTGCATGCAGATGAAATATTATCTTGGCCAACAAACAGAATAAAAGAAAGCAATCTGGACTACTGCAAAATTGGTAGCAGTTTTAAGCATTTGAAAGACAAATGACATCGGAGAAAAGACTGGGTTAACAAGGGAGCACTTTAGGAAAGTCTAATCTCCGCTGGCATGCTGACTGGGAGGGTCAGCCCAGTGCACGCGTTCTCAGCTGGAGTCAGGCTCCCTCTGCCTGGCCAATTGTCCTATGCACTTCAGATACCAACCAAATTGAAGGTGCCTTCACTCTGTCAGCACCTTATATTCTACCAGCTTAAAGACAGCTTCCTTTTCCTTGTCAATTTTTGCAGCGTTTCTACAGAGTAAATGCTACAAAGGAGAAAGGTAGTGTTGTCAGACCTTTTTTTTTCCTTTCTGAGCAGCAAAAGGCACTTTAGGAAGCATTCTAAAGAGTTATTTTTAGCACTGCATGTATTCTCAAAAACGAAGACTGACATTCCTAAATACATTTTTAATCCAATTTTTTTCTCAAAGAAACTATCTTTGACTTGACACACTATGTTTTGAAATTTAAAGCAAACCTCTCAAAAACTGGTCAACGTGAACTTTATATAGTTTACTACTTCAGTTTTCATTTACCTCTAATTTATCTACAGATACATTTTACCTTTACAAGCATACTATAGCCATGAGTAGAGAGGAAATACTTGATTTCCTTTTCAAAAGAGAAATTTAGCACTAAATTCTAAATCCAGAACCTGGATTCGCCCTCATCCTCAATCAGGACAAGACTCAAATTATTAACTGAAAACGCATGATAATCATTTAATTTAAGGCACAAAAACGGCTTATAAAGTTTGTACCTATGTAAACAAGTACTTTCTAAAAAAGACACAAATATTTCATGAAATACCTAACTTCTAAATGTTGCCAAAGGATCTGGAAGATGTAAGAGACTTTATAAATCTCACTTCTTCATAAGAAGATGTCTTGCTATTTGATCTCTTTAAAAATACATAGTCATTCCCAAGATACCTTAGGTGAAGATACAAGACCTGAGTTTGACTGTGAGATCAGAATGACTAAAATGCAAATTTATCCCAAAGGGTTGGGTTTAATTTTGACACAGAAATTTCTATCTTTCTGATTTCAGAAGCATCATTAATTTTTGGGAACATACTTCTTAACCTTCAGAAAAGTAATTTTTTCTGCCAATTTCTTTATTTTTATGTTTAGTAGTCTTAAACACTTGCATATACGCTACAGAGCGTGCTCTACAGGGCTATTCATCAACAAACAAAATATTATGGCAATGAATGAAGCAGAAGGTCAAAACTTACTTAAACACTAACATGTTAGGAACCTTATAATATGCACTGATTTCTTCTCCATAGGTTCTACTATAATAATATTAATGCTATCAAAGTTTCGAAAAATAATTTTTCTTAGTAATTTTTATGAACAATTTATGAACAATTATATGAACCATAATTCCCCAAGCGTTACTATACATATTTACAATGTACTCAAATCTGAACTTTTAAAGTCAACTATAATGTAAAATGCAAATCCTGCAATATTTATACATGTATGCGTGCATGTCTATGTCAACCTAAGACAGTAACATTATGCAAACATTCTGCTCATCGTTTACGCATTTTGATCACAAATACAGCATCCGAATGGTTAAACGGCCCTGGCATTTATAATAAATTTAGTTTTCTGTGCTATCCAGGCCCTTAACAGAGAACTTCAAAATCTTTAAGACCTGTCTTTCTTCCATATTGTCATCACATGAGATACTTTTCATACTAAATAGTCTTGAACAGGAGTTGTCAGATTTTACACGATTTTTAATGAGTAATTAAGTAAGATGAGCTTGTGGTTAAACAACAGAGTTAGGATAAGGCATTTTGTCTTTAATTAATGGCTTTGCAATAAACTTTAACTTTGAGCAAGCCCTTCTTTGCCTCAGTTTTCCACATCACAGCAAATGGTAACAATACTTCACTAACTCATGGGTTTGGCTTCAGAATTCTTCTTCTTTTCACTGTGTACTGATAGGAAAGCAACCTGTTCTTAATTTGAAACAGAGACTCAGTGCTGCCCTTCATCAGCACATGGAATTCTCATTTATGTCAACAGGAGCTGCATTAAATACAGTGAGCCTAAAAGTAAATTAATGTACTTAGCCTAAAAGTAAATGAAAAAAAAAGGAATGGAAAGAAACTCATGGTTTCTCCTTGCCTACTCTTAAAAAATCTAACAGTTTATTGCACTAAACACAAAACCATAAATAAAAATATTTTTGATGGAAGGCAAGAATTGGAGCCTGGGATAAATGAGAATGGAGAAAAGTGTAGCAGGTCCATCTGTAGAGTACATTTAGCTCTGCTGCAAGAGCACCATCATAAAAAAATGGTTGCACATGCAAAATTCACTCACCATAATATATCATGCTCTGTACACATTTGTCTCAACATAAAACAAAACTTAACGGCCTCAGCATTTCAACTTCTCACACAATTTCCACTGCACACCAAGAAAACTTCTACTTTCTTCTCCTATGCAAGTGTTCAGCTAAAATAAAAATGTCACAAATTTAGGAAAAAAACCCTTTAAAAGCTCAAAATTAACACAAGGTTGGTTTTGGTCAGATATGTCTACGATGCAAGAAGAGAATCTACTAGAGAAGATTTTTTTTTTCTGGAGAGAGATTAAATGTGAATACACAGTTTTAACCTTCTACTTTGACCTTAAGTAAAAATTGTCACAGCACAAAAAGACAATTCTGGGTCTTTTTTGGGAAAAAAACCCCCAAACAAATAGAAAAGAAAATAATCAAGGAGTAGCTAGTTGGTCACTGCCAAGCTCAGGGAGGCAAACATCCCTATAACAAGCAGGCACATTTTAAAATTTGCCATTGCTTAGCCATCTACAGATAATGAGACTCGACAGTTCTTTATGGAAGGCAAGCAGGAGCTACAATTCTCCATAATTAGGCAATAATTAATCAATCCAATGATAGCAGCCTTGTAAATTTGGAAAACAGCAAGTGTAGCTGCCTATATTTATGGTCTTTTATACTGTTATACTGCCTGTATGCAGTCTCGGTCATTTAAAGGTCTGCCTGTCCAAGTGATGTTTTTTCACTTCAGTGTGTCTGTTACTGAACAGCAGAGAATTCTTGACTGGAGAAAGACATTCCTTCTGAGGGACAGGAGAATTTAAAAATAAAAGTGCAGACTAGATTACAATCCTACCAAGAAGAAAATTACCAGAGCATAAGAACCACAGTAGAAGACAGTAACAGTGGCATGACATCATCATGCGTATGTTCTCTTTTTCTTCATAAAATAATCAAACAGTGAGTTCTCTCATGCTTTTCCAGCTTTAGCATTCTTCCAAGCAACAAAGAATTTAGGGCCTCTACTTCTTGACACAGGATATGTACATCTGAAGTCTGACTTCATACCTTCACCTTTTTGCTTATGGCTTTCCAAAGCACCAGAAAACATTGTATCTTATGCATACCCGAAATCCTGACCTGCTATTTTTTGAACCAGTGGCAGACTTTGTATGTCTCTTAAAGGTTGTATCTTTATTATGCATAGCCAAAGTTCTCCTCTACTTTAACTGGTTGTTCAGTAACGCTGACTCCTGCCTCTTAACATTACTAACAGCTTTGACTATGAAACATTTATGAAAAAATAAGCTAAAACTGATCTTAAGACAAGTTTCAGAACAGTATTTACATGCATATTTAGAAAAGTCTTTCAGCTCCACATCCTCTTCATAAATTGATGCTACTTCCACTAAATCAAGCTTTCCCCTAACATATACTTACTACTTAGATTTTACTGGTTGCACTTAATTTCTACCTTGTGTATGTTGGCACGTTTGTACTTCTCTTAGCCATTTCTAATTTACTTTATTTTTTCAGATGCAACATGTATTTTATGTCTTTTGAAGTGTGGTATTAACAGAGAAGCGAGTTCAGAATGATTTAGTACCCCAAACACACAGTGCTGTGAAAGCATCTTCACACTGACTATAGCAGCAAGCAAGTCATCAGCATGTCAAAATAGAGATGGACAAACACACTTAGAAACAGACATACTTTATGCTGAATATGAAGGATATTACATTAACAACCTACTGGTCATGCAACCATAAAAAACTATAGAATAATCAAGGAGGGCACTGAAGGAACACTTCCAATGCACCAACACTTTTAACACATGAAACCAAGATAAGGTAAACGACGACCACTGAGCCAAAAATAAGGAAACAGAGAAAGTTTTACCACAGTTTTGGGTGGGTTTGGTGGTTTTTTTGTTTGTTTGTTTGTGTTTTTTCTGTTAATAGAAATTTTCTCCGTTTTCGCCGGCTCTTTCCCTACGCTGTAACTCAGAGCGCCTGAGACGCAGCGGAGTTTCCAAGTAGCCCGGCCCGATGGGGATGCCCCGCCAGGCGGACACTGCGAGGCGCCGGGGGACTCCGGCGGTGCTGGGTGCACCGGCCCGTGTCCGGATCGTGACACAGGCACCTGTGTCAGGACACAGACACTCCAGTCCCCGAGCGCTGCCGCCTCCTGGGAGCGCGACTGATTTACTGCCTTTCCTCCACCCGAGGGGAGATCTGTTAACGATTAAATCAGCAGCGACCGCACATCAAAGCCTTGTCCCCGGAAGCAAAGGTGAAGATTAACGTCCCTGCGGATCGCACTGAGTTTCTGCTCTTGCAATCCCCTTTAACTACCCCCCAAACAGCACATCACACAGCGACCCTGCCGGCGCCGGACCGGGCACCGCGATGGCCAGGCACCTATAAACGCTTTACAACCCGCCTGCTAATTAAATAGCGATTAGAAACGTATTTGAAGTTGGGTGTTCTCTGCGGGCAGCGGCACTGCACCGACCCTGCGAGCCCCCTGTCAGCGCCGGGGTCGGCCCGAGCCCTCCCGCCGGTGCCCCCTCCCCGCCCGCCCGCACTCACAGGTAGGAGGTGAAGAGGCTGAGGTTGGCGGGCACGGCGGTGAGCCCGCGGTCGGAGCAGTCGGCGCGGAGCAGCACGCCGTCCTGCTCGCAGCGGCACGGAGCGGGGCAGCCTCGCGGGCGCTGCCCGCCGACCCGCGCCCCTCGCCGCAGCGCCGGCAGGCAGAGCAGGAGCAGAAGGAGGAAGGCTCGGGCAGCGTGGGACGTCGCCATGGGGCCCCGGGGGTACCTAGAGCCGCGGGGCGGCCGCTTTCATGCCCCGCGGCACGGCGGGGGCGAAAGTCGGGCGCCCGTCTGGGCTCGAGGAGCTCCTGCGGCCGCCGCCGCCGCCGCGCTGCTGTCTGTGGTAGCATCTCAGCTTACACGCTGCTTTAAAGCCCTGGAGCCGGCACCGCGCGCCCGCTGACGCCGCCCCAGCCTTGCCCGCCGCAGCGCGCCGGGCCCTGCCCGCGCCGCCGTGCGAGCTGGCGGGCGGGGGCGGCCGCGGGCCCGCCGGGCAGGAGGGAAGGAGGCGGGGGGGAACCCTTTTCTGCCGGCCTGCCCTCCGTGCGAGCGGCCACAACGCCTCGGGGCTCGCCTCAGGGCGGTGATCTCACAGAATCACAGAATAGGTCGGGTTGGAAGGGATCACTGTGTCATCTGGTCCAACCTCCCTGCTGAAGCAGAGTAGTCCTAGAGCACGTGGCACAGGATTGCGTCCAGACCGTTCTGGAATATCTCTGGTGAAGGAGTCTCCACAACCGCTCTGGGCAATCTGTTGTAGTGTATGATCACCCGCTCTACTCATATTCAGGGGAAACTTCCTGTGCATGATACAATCATAGAATCATAGAATATGCTGAGTTGGAAGGGACTTATCAGGATCATACAACTTCTGGCCCTGCACAGGACACCCCAAGAATCTTACCATGTGCCTGAGAGCGTTGTCCAGTTTCTACCCATTGCCTCATGTCTAGTGGTTGGCACCACCAAGAAAAGCCTGACTCTATCTTCTTGGCATCTCCCTCACCCTTTAGATATTTATATACATTAGTGAGATCCCCTCTCAGTTGTGTCTTCTTGAGGGGGAATCTCCCCTGAGGGCAGGGGAGATGTTTCAGTGGATGTTTCAAGAAGGTGGGAGAACGGGCAGCTGTGGAGGTGGGGGTATGGTTCCAAGGCAGCGGAGTTAGGAGTGTGTCTCTGGGTTGGTGGGACAAAGCCTTGGGTGTTCCCGTGGGCTGGAAGAGAGGTTGAACTTGTAAGGCCTTATTTAGTCAGTCAGTGCAGACCCAGCTGCAGACTGAGCCATGGTCCTGGTCAACAATGGGAATCCACTCATTTGCCTCATGACCACTCAGTTAAATCTTCATGCTTACCAACATGCAACAATTTTCTAAAGGAAAAGCTGTCGAGGGAAACTGAGTTCTCAGTGAGGCTGCCACTGAAAGTTCTTGAGCTGTCCCTCAGCTTCTTGCCAGAGGTTTCTACTCCTCAGGTAGTGGCCTTTGTGCTAGGCTTCTGTGACTGAGTATGCCAAAGTCATTAGTGAAGGAAAGTAAGAATGGCATTTTCTTTAAAGCTTTTTTTTCCTCCAAGTCAGTTTTCAGCGTGAACAAAGTTGACCACAAAGTCCATATTTGAGACTAGCTACCAGTTTAAGAACCCAGTCCCAGCCCAATTCTTGTTTAGACTGGTGACTAAATTGTTGGTCAGGCTACTCAGTATGCGTTGGAGAGCATTAGTTAAAAGTATTCTGCTACACTGTCTTTGAATCAACAATTAAGTCTGAAATGAGAGCCTAATGAAAAGGCCAGCAAAAGACATTCTACTCAGTTTATAATACCCATTCTCGCCTCTAGACTGTCATTTGTTATAATCTGAACTGTAGAAGGATCTTGTACTGGAGTTCAAGTGCTTTATTTAAAATAATAAAAAAGGAATCTGCTGTCTGGCTGGTTAGACAAGCCAGAATGTTTTGTAAATCTAGGCCTATGAGGCAGCCTGGAAGCTTTTCCCCAAGCATCACCTTATCCTAAGCTCATAACAACAATGGTTAAAAGCATAGAATTTTCGTGAGAAAGGCCTGAGCAGAAAAATTCTGCAGGAAGTGGATTTTTCATTCTGTCCTGTCATATGTGTCCAGGAAACCTGTTACCCCAAAACCTCTGACTGTCCTTTGCTCATGTCTAATATCTCTGCAAAGCAACCATACTTTTGTTACTGAATTTAGTAGATTTAAAAGAGTTTCTCACTGTGCTGAATAGGTACATGGTAATGGTTCAATAAATTGAGAAAAGTTTACTTTCTTCTAGGACAAACTAGTTTCTATTAGACATCTGTACTGTATGATATTTTAGTCCTCGAGGTGCCAAAAGACTTTGGAATAGTTGTGCTCAACAAATAAGTAAATATTTTTTGTGAATGTGGTAAAATAGTATTTATATAATCTGAGGCTTTTGCACACTTCTTTTGTTTGTTCTAGAAAGCAAAGAGTATACTGTTTCTTCATCTTCTGTTGAGGATTTATTAGCTTGCACAATATATCTGAAGTTAGACAGGCATAGATTAATTAGTAGTGAGGGTTCCACTGTAAAAATCCTCCTTTGAATGTTGTTTATTTTGCATTAATACACTTGTTTTAGTGACTTTCTTTAAAACATTTAATGTACTTTTCTACAATTTTACTGAAAGATTTTTTGAAAGAAAAGTATCTTGAAGATTAAAAGAAGGATTTGATAGGAGCGGATATGGATAATCCCTGCCTTTGTGCATTTAAATTAGGCTGTACAGTTATTTCCTTTTTGTGTTTCTCATAGGTCTCTGGTTCTCCATAAAGGGAAAAGGAAAAACATCTGTCAGTTTGGTAACATCTCTGGGAGATGCTGTTACTGTTACAAAAGGGCATTGGGACTGTTAAAATTTCCTACAGGTTCCAACATCTCACCATAATGTCCCAGTCATTTGGAGTGACACCCATGGTACAGCCATCAGTGGTCTTCGGTTTTTATCATGGCAATAAACAAATCCCTTAGGGATCTCAGCAGATTGCTGTATTGAATCTGTCTTTCTGATACTTGAGCAAAAACTGTTGTCTTTTGAATATGATGTATGATGTGACGATGCTCCATCCTAAGGTTTATCGGTATAAAGGATATCTTTATGGAATGTTATGTACAAATAAGCAAAATGATATGTTGTGTTATGTATTGTTAGCACACAAAAAGCATAACAGTTCATATTTCAAGAATGCACAACATGTATATATATATGTATTTTTATATAATGTGTGTATATGTATTTAACACGAATCTTTTAGATTGTTACTTACAGCATGACAGAGTTTAGAGTTTATGTGAAAATTGGTTTTAAAATATAGGACTATAAAAAGAAAACTGGGTATCTAAAATATTCACTGCTATATAGGTTTTGTAAACTTAAACTGGATAAAATTACTTTAAAAAAGAGTGTGGCTAAAACATTTGACAATGGAAAATTATGCTTAATCCTAAAATGATCAGTTGTCCCAGCTAAAATGGAGTTCAAAGCAGAAATGTTGACAGATCAACACTAACAAAGGTAGCAGCTATTTTTTAAATATGAAGGCAAATCCAATACAGAGACAAAATAAAAAGCACTGCAGCAAAGGACAAGGTAATTTCCAGTTGACTGTAGAATGTTTTTTCCTTTCCTGCCTATGGGTGACGGGTAGGTTCTCAGAAGGCAGTAAGTGCAACTGTGTGTTTAGACTGTGGAGAAAATAAATCTCTTGTGTGGAGTGGGATTTCTTTTTCTGCCTACTGGGATAAGAAATTCTTCACTGCATGTGTTGTAGCCATTACACTGAAAGGGTTTAGTAGGCATGTGTGCAGCTCCACAGCCCTTAGGCTGTTCTACTGTAGAGCAGTACAGCAACTGCTCAGGGATCTGAGCAGAAGGATCCTTTCCTCCTCACAGAACACCTGATTTGTCCTTTTAGTTCAGCTAGCCTTGAAGAATGGTGCATGTCTTTTAAGGTTTATCACTATATAGACTTTTTACACTTACAGCAGAAGGCTATTTATATGCTGTGTTCATTTGATTCCATATTTTCCTATCAGTGTGTGTTCACGGTCATTTGCATCATGTTAACTATCATGTTTAGCTGAGGATCTTAAACATGTACATATATCTATATCCCTTAATTGAGCCACACAATGTTCTTCAGACCAAGGCAGATTACACTGTTTCTGTTTTACATAGTGGTAAAAGCTGGTACACAAAATATAGGATGGTTAGGGCAGAGTCTCTCCTTGAAACAGAATGAAATACAGGACTTTTAATTGCTGTGGCTCAATTTACCGCCTGTCTACAGCTTTTCAATCACAATAATATTATGGGTGATTTAATTTTTTTATTATGGATTGTTTTTGTTTAGGATTTCATGCTATTTAAGGCATGCTATGTCACACATCTTTAGAAATCAACTTTTTATGTTGATTCTTTAGTTTGGCACGCTGCCACCTAGCTGCACATTTCCCCTAGCAGTTCTGTAGTCAGTGTGATGATAGGACAGAGGTGAAACATTTGCCAGCTAAGATTTATTTGGATTCACTTGAAATATGCTTCAATAGTTAAGTTTCTGATAGGAAGAAGGGACAAAAATAGAAAACAAGTATTATTACAGCTACAATTCATACAGTGACAGTTGACTTATGTATATAACGTTGAAGCAGATACTGTCATGAACACTATTTTTAGTCTGAAAATATCTGATAGTAAAGCTTGCAACATTAGTGGGAAAACGAGGATTACCCAGGCACATTTTAATAGCTAGAAATTTGGGAAAAGAAACAAGGGAAAAATGTAAATACATAGGATGCAGATTTACTGAATGTTTGTTTGGAGGGAATGAAAGCTGATTGTTGTAGTAATTCTCTGCTTAGGAAATAAAATCTGCGTGTTAGAGTGAAGATGTGGAAATAAGGTATATGAAGAGAACCTTCTATTATTTTGGGTTGAAGTAGATGTGACATCATTTGGAGAATTTGCAGCCAGGCTGCAAAAGCATTAAGTGGGTATTTCACCAGCACAGAAACTATGTGGTTTAAACAATACTTTAAATGATGCTTTTTATCTCTAACATTTACTGGTCTGTTACCTTATCATTGTATATCTCATGTAGAACCAGAAGAAGAAAGAGGAGAATGTAAGCGATACATGAAGAATGGTAAGGCATTAAATGAGGAGCAATACTTTTTATGAGAACAACTAATATTTGAAAACATGTAAGAGCTCTTTTTGGCTCATTAAGTCTTATTGAGCATTGTCTAACTGCCCATTCAAAGCTTGTCTCACTTGTAGCCCCAGACAGTCGCATCAACAGCTATGATACAGTTTCTTCAGAAAGGTGCAGAACTCGGAGTGTGGCAGCAAGGCAGGGCAAATCAACTGCTGCCCAAATGGCAAGTGGACTCAAATATTTCTCTGAAAGGATTGAAAGAAAGATGTGAATTTTGGAAGGGTATATTGGGATGGATGAATCCCTTTGACTGTTTCCTGATTTGAATAGTCTTGAGTCTTTACTTTCTCACCCCACAAAAGTAATCAATAGCTACTTGTTCTATATAATAGCAGATGTCAGAGCCAAACATTTAAAAATGCACTAGTGTGCATTTTAGCACTGTAGTTAAGTCCAGAGATCGCTGCGTTCTGTGGGGCTTGTCAATAGGACTTGGAGGAAGGTCTCCAAAATACTGTTCACTTAATGCAACAAAAGTTCATCACTCCCGTGGAAAGTCAATACTTCCACATCTGTGAGGAAGTTAACTCCAGTTCACAGAGGCTTGCAAAGTTGTTTTTGTTTTCCTGAACACTTGTAAAACATAAAACTTTTGAATATGTGTGTGTGTGGAGAGACATGTATTTCTGTGCCCTGTCTGTGCTGTGGTGATCTGCATCTTCTCTGCGTAAAAGACAGTTGACACATACTATGTGCATGAATAATTTCTTAATTCAGCAGCTCCTACTGAAATTCTGTCCAATTCTTTTCATCCTTCTCTCACTGTGTCTGTGTGGCAAACACCCTGGGGTTCCTGTGGTTTTTGAAGTGTATTTGCATGATATTGTATAATGAGTGATTACATTGTTTTGTAGTTGTTTGAAGGAGGTCACAATAATATTTTTTTACTACTTTTTTTTTTTGGTGATGTTTGTAATAGCTTTAGTCATTTTGGGATCAACTGTCATGCAAAAGGAAGAAATGTATGTAAGAATCACCTGATTGTGACAAATTATCAGAAGGGTTTAGATGTGGTGTAATACCTTGTTTTTCTGTAAATTACCCTCTAGAAGGGGGGAGGGGCCTGTATTTTTATTTCTGTTTCTGTGTATTTGTCTTCTGAGGTGTAAGCACAGAAAAAGCAAATTTCTTTGCAGAGAGTGAAGTCAAGATTTTTTTGTTAGCAAGTAAGACCAAAACATTTCAAACATCTCTATCCTCTTGATAGCTTTTCCTATTATGGACTAGGACTTTGGAAAAATCATGTGGGAAATAGCTTATGGGACTTAATTTTTCAAGATGTTTTTGAAAACTATTTGCATATTCCCCAGTGCAAAATCAATTCCCAAAGCTTTATAGCACATACAGCACAGATGTTGAAGTGTCCATGTTTCTGTGGCTCACATGCTTCATCCGCAGTTTGTACCCTGACGATGAACTAACGGGGTACATTACCCACCTCTGTTGACTCTCTTAAGTTGGTGCAGTCCTATCTGCAGTAATGCAAAATGACACAAAGGGAGAGGAGAGCAAAATATAGGTCTGTGACCTTCAACATATGCACAAAGCCTCCACCAGTGCCTGCCAGTGACACATACATATACAAGAAATGCTAATTCTTCTGCATGGCTGACAGTCATTCAGGGCTATTGCTGTAGGTGGAGGAAGGGACCTGGTCAAGAACTTGGACAAATCAACTATCAGGAAGGAAAAGTGGGATTGTGAGTCTGCACTGGCCAAGGAGATGGAGAGAAGGAACCTTATGCAGGGGAGCAAAGGGAGGAAGAATGATTGCAGCACAGATGTTTATAGGAAGATGAGAGTGACTGAGTTGGAGGAGCCCTTGTATTTGAAAAAAGAGAATGAGGACATTCAGAGCTAATAGAGGTTTAGAGCAGAGGAATGACAAAGGAGTCTTTAAAGAGAAGAGGAGAAAAGATGATTGTGGCAGGAGAGGAGGGCAAGAGGTCTTGGTACATGCAATTAAGTCAGTTGGTTGAAATACAGAACTCTGAAGTTTCTGTGCTCATTCTTCTACACTGCCCCTGATAGTGTTAATACTCTGTGAATTGCTATGTATTTGTATTAAATGTTTTTGAAAGATATAGAGATGTATTTCTGGACTGAATGTCAGAATCGGGGCCTTACATAACATTACCATGTTCATAATATGCATTGTGTTACTTCTCTGTTCTTTGCCAAGGCTGATTATCTGACTTCAGGGCAGGCACATTTATTTTGGCCCTTGAAGCAATCAACTTATTTAAGGAGTTTTATATTTATAAATCCCATCTTAACAGAGTGTCAGCAAAGACCCATTACATGTAACAAAAGCAGGGAGCAGGGTGTTGCTTCGTTTAGCTTCATCTGCCATCATTGAAGAAAAAGAGGTACCTACAGAAGGGAGTTGCTGGCTCCTGGCTTCAAGCTGAGAGAACTCTTTTCTCTGTCCATTGAGAGAACCTTAGAGCCTCTTCAGGTCCAATACTGTTTCCCATGCTGGATGGTTTGGATATCCCTGCAATTGCTGTCATGAGAACTGAAATATCTAAATTTGTGGTTACCGCAGGAGTTTCTTTTTAAAAGAGTGTCTGAAAGAAATCCAAATTTATATAAAAATGGACCACGGAAGCCAATGTATTTATTTTTCTTAACAACTCGGGCCTCTGAGGGTTTGACTATTTTTCTTTAGTAATTAATAGAGACAGTAGGATATGAACAGACAGTGTTTAAACCACCCAAATTTAATCTTACAGGGATCTTTCTGAAGCTGATTAAGAGTAATAGACTCCTCCAGAAAGTGGTTCAAAGTACCTACATTAATTATTTAATATATTTGTGGATAGTTAAATCATGGTTGCTATGCAAAAGAATTGATTGCAACTAGTGTTGCTGCTGCAATAAAGCGCAGCCCTGAGAAGTTACATGCAGGAAAGAGGAAACACTAGTAAACAAGGACTAATATGAAAAGCACAGGTTTAGTATATTCTGTTTATGTACATTTTTTTGTCTGCATTTGACTCAATATATGAGCCCCTGAGACAGGTGAAACAGAAGATTGAAAGTAAATTGGTACTAATCATTTTGGTCTAATGCCATTTGGAATGTGGCAGAAGTGGCAGTGATATAGAAAGAAGCATTTGGTCAAGTTCAGTTTTTCTCTGAAATGTTTCTGGGAACTATGGTAAAAACAGATTGAATTGAAAACATAAAAAAGATAAAGAAAATGACAAAAGGGGGAAGCAATGAATTGTATTGGAAAATAATTACTTTTCAGTTTGGCCACTTGGAATGGATTTCAAAAGCCCCAAGTCAAAAGTAGTGTTTTTGTATGTTTTCACTTCCATTTCCATTAGAGATTTTCTTTTTCATGGAACACATCTTCATCTGTAAAACAAATACACACTTAATGCATTTAATATTAAGAATAATAATGATTCATCCAGAATTTTAGAAGATCTTATTATGGAAAGAAGTCAGAAATGTCCGGTCTGTTGGCTGATGATTTTAGGGAGTATTTCTTTGAACATGTGCACTTATCACAATTGAAATTACTTGGAGGGAGAGAAAGACTTCATACAGGATGCTGTGCTGCTTGTGAGTGGCCATGCAGAATTTAACTGTCCTCTTATTTTACTTCAGTCTTCTGTCCTTTCAACAACTTGCAGGTTTGTGACAGAGGGCAAAATCTGCCTCTTCCATACAGTGTCAGAGGTTGAGGTAAGTTGTCAGATTGTGCTTTAAAATATGTGTGTACATTAACTTTGTATTAAGCTTTAATTTAGGACAGGAGCATATTATCTACAGGTGAATTTGTGTCAAATCAGAAACTATTCTTTAGTAGTGCTCATTTATGCCCAGGAATCTTCAGAATGCAATATTTCTGTTTATTTCAAAATGTGGCTGCTAAATTTGCTTCCTAAGTTTGCACAACTTAATTACAAATTGAGAGCAACTTAAAAACAGTTTCAAAAGTTATGCTAACTAAGGTATTTTGAATCGTAAATTCAGATTTACTGTAGTGATCAAAGAAGATTATTTATTATATATTTTACTTCGGAGCTTTATTGTTTAGTATTTGCTCCAGTTTTACAGTTGTCCAGCAGTATATCACTGCATTTTTAAAGAGAAGCATTTTCCATGCAGTAAGAACTCTCCTTTTATATTTCTTGAAAATATG